>NW_008352327.1:621800-719658 GCF_000622305.1 Nannospalax galili
GTAAGTTAGTATTTTAAAAATTACTATTATTATATTCTTTGAGTCGCCCCAAGTTTTTGCATGGAGCAGCCATCCCCTGGATAAATCCTTTGGATTAATAAGGGGGCGGAAACAGACGGCTGCCAGAGCCTCAGCAGCAGCTGGACGAGGACCAGCCGGGAGCGGGCGGGGCTAGGGGGGCTGGACCAGGGCTGAATCGAGGCTGGGGTGGGACCTGGAGGGAAGGGGCGGGGCGAGGGGCAGGCGCATGCTCGGTGTGGGCCGCTCCACCGCCGCCACCGCCCACTCGGGGCTGGCCAGCCTCAGGCGGCCGGGCGGCGGAGAAGGGCCGGGCTGGGCGAGCGCACGCCATGGCCCCGTGGCTGCAGCTCTGCTCCTTCTTCTTCACGGTCAACGCCTGCCTCAACGGCTCGCAGCTGGCGGTGGCTGCAGGCGGCTCGGGCCGCGCCAGGGGCGCCGACACCTGTGGCTGGAGGGTAAGGCGGGGACGGCGGGCTTCTCGAGCTGGGGCGCGAGGCGGGGCAGGGGCGCAGGTGTTGGCGGGGCGATGCTGAGGACGCGGGGTCTGCGGGCAGCCCAGGTCCCCGGCTCCGGACCGCTGCTCCCCTCTCGGGGTGCGCGTCCTCCGCGGTGAAAGGGGCCGCCGACCCCTGGCTTTGTGTTGCTACTGAGGCGCGGCCGCTGGCCGGGGTCCGACTCGGGAGGGCGGGTCGAGGGGCGGCGAGGCGGGGGCTGTGCGCCCCACCCTTTGTTCCCGGCCTCTGCTCCTGGGCTGCGCGTCTGGGGCTGGGATCCCCGAGCTGTCCCGGGCGCTTTCGAGCGGGTGTGGGATTCATGCCCCGGACCTGCAGTCCACAGTTCTGCCGGGGCCCGGGTCGGCCGGGGAAGGGGATCCGGAGGCCCGGGGGAGGATGTACCCCTTTCTCGCTGTCGCTTTGTCACCCCTGTCCCACCCCACCGCCGACTCTTGCTGAGAAACTTTGCTTCCCGTTCAGCTGTAGTCTCCCAAATGGGTTCACGGATGGGACCGTCTTCAGCTTGGTTTGAGGATGAGTTAGTCTGTCACCTCAGACAGGTGCCCCCAGACCCGAGACTGTGGAGGCGCTCATATTTTCTCTGGGTGCTTGGAAGCCCTCTCCCCAGAGCTGGGCGTTCCTTGGATGTTGTCTGGGTGATGGGTGTAGATCCCCGCGGGTCCTTAAAGCCCTGGTCTGGAGGCCTTGAGTTTCTTTGGTCTGCCTTGAGCCTCCTTACGGAGACTCGGGAGGCCGCAGGGTCTCCGCTCACACCTTAAACCCTGTGAGCTTTGCACTGGGCCATCGGGAACTTGTCTGGAGTGCCGAGTCTCAGTTTTCTCACCTAGAATGTGGAAAGAATGGATGGGTTCTCTTTCCCCCAAGAATGGGTGTGTGGCTGATCAAGGGTTGACTTACCTCTTCCCTTGGTTCTAAACAGCCGCAGTATTGACAAGACCCAGGACATGACTCCCCTTAGGGAAACAAGCTGGTGTCCTCAGCTCACTTGCCTCACATTTAGAGAGAGTCCTAGAGCTAAGCAGCTATTCCTGCCCTCCTGCCCTTAGTGAATGCTAACTAATAACTTTTTCTCATTTGAGTAAAGCATCAGTTTATTACTGTGCTCCATTGTAGTAAAACATTACAATTAGTTTAATAGATACCAAGTTTTCTTAAGGCAATCTCATGGTGACTTATCAATTCTTCTATCTAGACTTGATTTTGTCAGTTTTTGTTTTTTTTTCAGTACCCTTTCAGTAACCCTTTTCAGTGGGTAATTTACTAGATAGAACACACATAGCTTGTAAAGTTTTAATGTTCTGGGTATAGTCATCTCTGAAGAAGCCAAAGTGGTGGTTTTGTTCTTTCTACCTTAACGAATATGTCCCCAATAAGTCTACACCCCTACAGAATTAATATAGTCCCTATCAGTCACCTACATTCTGGACCACCTTTCCCCACCACAGTGCCTGGTTGGGGGCTGATCTCAACAGCTCCTGCCTTGGCACCCACAATCCTTTCCATGGGTCATCATGCCCTTTCTGGATGAGCTCTGGGGCCTCTGGGCCATATTCCAGGTTCCAGGCTCTTCCCCATGGTTCCTTTCCTCCTGTAATTTCCTGCTGGTATATGTGAGGATGGGCCCAAGTAATACACCCTCTTTGTACACCCACCTTTCTAAGTTCAGACCCTGCCCCTCCCTCCCTGCTCCCTAGCTTCTGATTCCTTTCAACTTGCCAGGGTATGCTTTCCTTCTTGAACTCTTCTTAGACAGCCTTTTCCTGCCTAGAGAGGAGAGCCCCCTGCTTGGCCTAAGAGTCAGCTCAGATGATGCCTCTTCAGGGAAGCCTTCCCAGAATGCCATGCTCTGGGCTTTACTTTCTGGTTCAGGGCCTTTACACTTTGGTTCTCACTGGTTCATTTTGTGTGTTTCATTTTCTTTTTGGCCTTGGAACCGGGAGGTCTGTATACCTTGGCTGAGCTCATATAGACCCTGTAGCCTTACTCTAAATGTACATGACAGATTTGAAGAGTTGAGAGAGCTGGGGCTGGAGAGATGGCTCAGTGGTTAAGAGCACTGGCTGCTCTTGAAGAGGACCCGGGTTCAATTCCCAGCACCCATATGGCGGCTACAAACGGTCTTTAACTCCAGTTCCAGGGGAATCTGACACCCTCTTTTGACTTCCTCGGCATTGTGCAATACAGGTGCACTCACATACATGCAGGCAATACACTCATACACATAAAATAAAAATGACAAAAATACATTAAAAAAAAAATTGAGAGTTTGGTGCTGTAGTCCTAGCTACCCCAGTGACTGAAGCTGGAGGATCAAGAATTTAAGGCCTACCTGGGTTTTAAGAGTTCAAGGGCCAGCCTGGGCAACTTAGTAAGACCTTGTGTCAAAAACAAAAAAACAAAATGGGAAGAAGAGTATTGGGTGTGAGGGGTGGGGTGATATAGTTCAGTGGAAGAACAGCGACACTGGGTTCTATCTCTAGTTAGGGGCAGGCAAGATCTCAGCACCAGGCTTCTGTGTTCTGTGTCCTGTCTACAGTAGGCCTTTGCACACACTGTTCTCGTCATCCCCCTTCTTTTTACCTTTCTGTCTTCCTCTGCAGGAAGCCCTCCCTGCTCCACCTCAATAAGAAAGATGGGCCAGAAGTTGCTCTGTCATGGGGCTCCAGTAGGTACCAATGGTCAGGAACTTGGGAGTCTGTCTCCCTAATCAGATCTGGTAATTAGTCTGTGATACTTAGTCTCAGCTCTAAGGTTGCTTACAGTCTAGCTGGGTATGAATAGGAAAAGGTGGAGGCAGTAGGATTATTGTGAGTTCCAGCCTAGCCTGAGCTACAGAGTAAGATGCTGTCTCAGCAATAACAACAAAAGTCCCCACAAAGGGATTGGGTATGTAGCTCATTTGTAGTGTTTGCCTAGCATCCTACAGGTCCTGGAGTCAATCCCCAGCACTGCAAGAAGAGTAAGGACTAAAGGTAAATTATGTGATGCAAACAGGAAGGGGATTCCTTGAGTCTTGAGTTTCACTAAGAACCTTGAACCCTGAAGGAAGGACAAGGTTTGGATGCCGGAGAGCAGAGTGAATGGCCCAGTTGATATCCATGGAACATTTGGGCCAGAAATCCTGGCCCCTGTAGGACTGGGTATTTTCCCAGGGCTTTCAAAGTGGCTTCTGGAGCCACAAACTGGCCTGGTTTAAGTGGTCAGGTTTCACAACCTCCCCATTACTTGTGGGGTAATTAAGGGGCTGATACCATCTCAAACACAGCTCATTGCTTTAGAAATCAGTTGTGGGCACACTTCCTCAACTACTAGAAAAAGGAAAAAAAAAAAACCCTTCATAGGCATTGCCAGGTAAAGCGTAGTTTGAGTCAAAAAGATTGTTTTTTCAAAGGAGTAACAATTTGTAAAGCTTCCAGAGGGGCTAGTTCCTGCATTGACACTGGTTTGAAACCACACTACTATTTTGTGTGTGTGTGTGTGTGTGTATGTGTGTTGGTGTACTAGATTATGTTGTACAAGTGTACTCAATCATGCAGAGGCCAGAGGAGACGTTAGGTATCCTGCTCTATTCTCTGCTTCATTCCCTAGACACAAGGTCTCACACTGAACCTTTAACTGGGTGGATAGCCAGCAAGCCCCAGAGCTTCTCCTGTGTCTGCTTCCCATAGCACTAGGCTACAGGCATGCATGGTCATGTCTGATTTTTTACTTGAGTGCTTGGGATTTGAACTCAGGTCCTCTTGCTTACCCAGCATGCTCTTACCCACTGAGCCATCTCCCTAGCCCCAAGTTAATGGAATGGTTTGTGCCTTAAGATTCCCAAACCTCCCCTGTCTTACAGAGAATAAGGAGTTCTGAAGCCAGGCATGTGGTACACACCTATAAGTGCTTGAGAGGCAGAGAGTTCAAGGCCAGCCTGGGGGCCATATAATGAGTTCCAGGCCAGCATGAATCACATAGTGATACTAAGAAAAGAGCTAGGAATCCATTCCCACAAATTTCTGTTTGGTGGCTTTTTTTCTTGTGGTGGAGGAAGGGTTATTTCTTACCTCTTTACCTGAATGAGTACAAGTTCCCTGTTCTATTGTGTCTGAGACAATTTCTACATTTCCACACCCCCCCTCCCCAAAAGACAGCATCTTCCACAAATCAGAAGCTGTATGCTGGCACCATCTTTACAGTGAAGAACAAATTTCCCATTTAAGGCAAATACTTCATCTCAAAAGGTAGAAAGGAATAGGGTATTTGGGGAGGGGGAGAAGAAGTTCCAGCTGGTTAAAATTTAGGTTCCTGATAAAAGTCCAATCCAAGAATTCTCCTTGGCTGGGAGCCCAGTCATGTTTATTTGATTGTGGATTGGATGGAGTTTTCATTCACTTGCAGCTCATGGTCTGCTTGCTCCATAGCCATGTGGGCCATGTTAGGGATGCTCTTCTGTCCCTTTCAGAATTTTTGGTTAAAAATTATTTTAATTTTGGGTTGACACATTTTTTTATCTTATTTTTTTTTTTTTTTACACAGGGTCTTGCTGGCCTGGAACTCACTATGTAGACCAGGCTGGCTCTGAGCTCACAGAGATAGAGCCACCTGCCTCTTACTCCTGAGTGCTGGGTTAAAGGTGTGTACCACCACACCAGGCTGGAGATGTTTTTCTAAGAAATGCAGTGCTTTCTTCCAGCCTGTTTTGCCTGGTTGATTGGGAACCTGCCTGGCTGGTGTCTGTTTTCCTTCCTTCTCCCTTCATCCCTCTCTTCCTCCCTTCCCAGAGCTTCAAAGTGCCGAAGTGCTGGGACCATTGCACTAGTTATTAACTCAGGGATACAGCTGGCTGAGTAAGGACTGCTTGGAGCACCTTTTCCTGCCAAAGGTGGTTTCTCAAAGATACATCCAGGGGCTCCTAGGATTAGAATTGCCTTGAATGCTTGTTAGAATGCCAGAGTGTGCTGGAGCCTAGCAATAGCATTTGAACAAGTACTGGGATGTTTCTAAATGACAAAATCTATTGCTTTAGAGACAAAGTTTCTGAAATCAGAAGAGGAAGAGAAATATTTTGTTTTGAGGCAGAGTCTCACTACACAGCCCTGGCTGGCCTAACACAGAATGTACATCAGGTTGCCCTCAGCTCACAGAGGTCAGCCTGCCTCTGCCTCCCAAATGCTGGGATTAAAGGCGTGGGCCATCAAACCCAATGAGAGGAAATTTCTACATATTTAAAATCAATCAGTTTGAGGTCTTTAGTCTCAGCACTCAGGAGGCAGAGGCAGGCAAATCTCTGTGAGTTTGAGGCCAGCCTGGTCTACATACCGAGTTCCAGGCTAGCTGGGGCTATGGGGAGACTGTCTCAAAAAGGCAAAAAAAAAAAAAAATCAGTTTGATTTAAAATTCTTTCACTGGGCTGAGAAGTAGAAATGCAGAGAGCTTGTCAGAGCTCTGAACAATACCAGAAGTGCCCATGTCTGCAGGGCGGGGTTGTGTTTCTGGGGAGCTAGTTAGTTGGGTCGGGGCCTCTGGTCTAGGACTAGAGAGGAGGACTGGGAAGAGAAGAGGACTTGACACTTCCACTGGGTTCCTCCCCAGAACAGCTGGGTTTGTCTGGAAAACTATCGCAGGAAAAAATAGGGCAGGATTCAAATCAGTCTCGGCAGCTCAGACCTTACAGTGTCCCTACGAAGGAAAGAACTGTTAATGCTTTTTTTAAAAAATATTTTATTATTTTTATTTTATGTGTATGCACGTATTGCTTGCATGTAGGTAAGTGCACCCGTGTCGTGCAATGCCTGTAGAGGACAAAAGGGGTTGTCGGATCCCCTGGAACTGGTGTTATGGACAGTTGTTAGCTGCCATGTGGGTGCTGGGATTTGAACCTGGGTCTTCTGCAAGAAGAGTCAGTGTCCTTAACTGCTGAGCCATCTCTCCAGCCCTGTTAATGCTTTTTTAAGTCTTTAAGTTGAGTATTTTTTCACGTTTCATTTGGCCTAAAATGTGCTGGGGGGGGCATAGTATGTGAAAAGTTCAGGGATGGATAAGGGAAAAGGGCCTTGGAAACAAAAATCACCCAACACATTCCCCTTTGCCTCTTGCCCCTGCCTATGATGGATGACTTTCCAGGCTTCTGGAAGCTGGGGCCCCCACCTGCCGTTTGTATGGATTGAGATAGGGGAGGGGTGAGGGTGGCAACGTGGTAGTCTCTACCCTCAAAACAGCATTCTCTCCTGCTGCCCTGGCATCCAGACCTTTTCTGTTCTGAATCTTCCCCAAATTTGGAGGGTCTCTGCCCTTAGCAAGTCAGTTGCTGAAGTCCTGCCACCAGGTGGCCAGACTTGCCCAGCCAGTGGGAGGCATTGGTGTTTATCTTTGGCTGTAGGGAAGTTCTGAATGGGCCTGAGACAGGATTTGGTGACTGATGGCCCTACATCACTTTTGTCTCCTTAGGGCCCATGCCTTTGATGCTCCTCCCGGTGGGAAGTAAAGAGACTATTTACTCTGTTAAAACCCCTTGGTATTTCCTCTGTTTCACCACAGGCCACTTCCCCTCTGCCACTCTAAAACCCTGCAGGGGCCACCAGCTGATTGAAAAGACACAAGCCCAGGAATGGGAATGATCATATCCTATGGAAACAGTTTTACTGCAGATTACAGCTAGGGCAAGTCTAGGAATCTTTGAGATTGTTCCTTGTCTTTCCCCAACTTTAGCCAGTCAACATAATTCATATTTAAAGTCCTGAATACATAAATAGGTACGTTTTAAATAATGGAGACCCAAGTTAGAAATTAAAATATAGGTATATTTTATCTCTATATGGCAGGTTACAGCAGTTTAGTTGACAGAATTTCTTACTGTGTCTGGGAAGGGCATGATGTGTGTTCATAGAAACCACCCTGTGATAGCTCCTCCTTCTGCTCCTTTGTGCTGGGGTCTCATGTGCTCAGAAGTCCAGGCAAGAAGTTTGTAGCTTGAATAATACCAAGAATATCTCTGGGGAGACTCCCTAGTTCTTTTCCAAGCAATTTCTTAAAAGGAGGTTTAATTAATAACACAAGGCAGGAAACTAAAAATTGAACAACTTAAATGCTGTAAAATTGTGTAACAGAGTGAATATTGAAACTTTGGCTGGACTCTGTTTTTGTGACAGGTTTAAAAAGAATAACTACTCTAGTAGAGACTACTATTTTAAAGTTTACAACTTCATTGTCCAAAGTATCTGTGATAAAAAGAGCACGCCTTTAATCCCAGCACTTGGGAGGCAGAGGCAGGCGAATCTCTGTGAGTTCAAGGCCAGCCTGATCTATAAAGCAAGTTCCAGCCAAGACAGCTGGAGCTACATGGAGACCCTGTCTCAAAAAGAACAACAAAAAAAAGGTGCTTCTCTTTGGTTCCTTGTTTGGAAATGTTGGGGGAAGGTGGATGTAGCTAATTAAGGCTACAATATTTAAAGGGGAGACTTAATAGGTACCAGCTGTTCTCAACAAATCACAGAGTAGATGACAAAATAAAGATGTGATGTGAACACACATGTAATTCTCTTCTAAAACGGAAGTTGGCCTATAAATTTTCTGATTTAATAGTGCAAATGAAAACTACCCCTACTGTGCATATTTACAAAGTATTTGCTTTATAGTGAAACTAATGCTAAAATGTCCTATCTGCATATGACTCTACCCAAAGAGTTGAAAGATGACAATTACTGTTGGAAGTTTAATACAGTAGCATTGGGGCTGGAGATGACTCAGAGGTTAAGAACACTGGTTTTTCTTGCAAAAGACCTGGGTTTGAATTCCAGCACCCACATGGAAGCTAAGAACTGTCCTAACTCCAATTCAGGGGATCCGACAGCCTCTTCTGTGGTTCTTGGGCACTGCACCACACAGGTGCACGTACCTACATGCAGGCAATACATGCATACACATAAAATAAATAAAATTTTTTAAAAAGTTAAAAAAATTACTACATTGGAGTTTCTAGAAAAGCCATACATTAAGTATCAACTTTGAAAATAAAATAGATATTGATTGCATTAATTAAAATGTCTAGGTGGATATTTCCACATCACACACATTAAACTAGTCTTCAAGTTAACCTTTGGAAATCATGAAGGATTAGGCTTTAACTACACTTTTTTTTTTTTTTTTCAGATTTAAAAAGTAGAGACATGGAGGTGGCTGGGTAGTAGAGTGCTTGCCTGGTATGCCTGAGGCCCCGGGTTTGATGCATAGTACTACAAGAAAAAGTACTTTATATCCTTAAAACCTCGGAGTTTTTCCAAAGGGCCTGTTTTGTCCATTTTGTAGATTTTTTTCCCTGTATTGTATAGTAACCCTTTACAGTATGCTGGCTGTGGCCCCAGACTTCTGTTCTGAGCTGGACTGTTACACTTAGGATTGGAGGATTGATGGAATGGAGGGGTTCTTGGAGCAAAGAACATTTTCTTGAGACAGGCCATATGGTTTAAAACTTTCTTCCTGGAATTTTATTCCATCCAGGTGATTTCTGGTTTCTCTCCTCCTGAAACTGCCCCCTTTTATCTGAGGAAAATTCAATACAATGCAAACCAAATGTAGGAGCAGTAAGCCTTCATACCCTGCTGAGTGACAGTTTATGGCCAGCCTCCTTCCTCTGTTAGGCCTAGTTCCTAGAACTTCAGGGAAACAAATAGGGTTAACAGGTTACCAGACTGACCACCATGTTTGAAAAAGCGCCCTACTGCTTACCCTGTCCTTTGTTTTTCTCCATAAAACTTTTTTTCCACAATATTACATATTTTCTTGTCTGTCTCCCTATTATAATGTTAATTCCATGAGGATGGGGCATTTGTCATGTGTGCGTGTGTGTGTGTGTGTGTGTGTGTGTGTGTGTCTGTGGTATATGTGTACCTCTGTGTGTGTGCAAGTGCCTGTGCATGCATAGATGCCAGAGGAGAACATTGAGTGTCCTGGTCTATCATGCTATGCTTTGTTCCCTTGAGACAAGATCTCTCACTGAACCTAGAGCTAGGCCTGATGGTCAGCAAACCCCAATGAGCCTCCTGTATCCCCCCCCCCCCGTCCCCCAGTGCTGGGGTTGCAGGCAACTATGACTACACCTGGCTATTCACATGGGTGCTGGGGTTTTGAACCCAGATCCTTATGCTTGCACAGCAAGTGCTCTTATCTACTGTGCCATCTCTCTAGATCCTTTTGGTTTTTTGATTTAAAAAAATATTTTATTTATTGTTATTATTATTATTATTATTATTTTTTGTCTTTTTGAGACAGGGTCTCCCTGTAGCCCCAGCTGTCCTGGAACTCACTATGTAGACCTCGAACTCATAAAGATCCGTCTGCCTCTGCCTCGCCCAGTTTATTTATTATTTTTATTTAATGTGTATGAGTGTATTGCCTACATGTAGGTAAGTGCACCCGTGTCATGCAGTGCCCTTGGAGGACAGAAGAGTGTTGGGGAACCCTGCTGCGAGGGTTGTAGTCCTCCATGTCCGGATAGCTCTAAGGGGCTCGATTAGATGCCATGTGGTTGCTGGGATTTGAACCCAGGTCTTCTTCAAGAACAGTCAGTGTTCTTAACTGCTGAGCAATCTCTCCAGTCCCTGAAGTCTTACATAAAACTGTTACTCAGGTTTGTATGAAGCCTTAGTTCTTTTGTTATTTTATTTTTTAAAATTTTATGTGTATGTGTGTGTTGCCTGCATGTAGGTAAGTGCACCTGTGTCATTCAATGCCCACAGAGGTCAGAGGAGGCTGTTGGATCCCCTAGAACTGGAGAGGCATTGGCTACTGCCTCCACACTATATTTTTCCCTAATCCCCACTGAATCTAGAGCTGTTTCACTGAGTCTGGAGCCGTTTGTATCACTGAACCTGCCTCCCCGGACGGGCTTTCTTCCATCAGTGCTCACTGGCCATCCTGACCCCGTTTGTCGCTTTTGCTCCCTTTGTCCTTGTGGAATGGTGGCCAACGACCCACGAAGGAAGGGAGAGACCCCACAGAAGAGGCCATCGGATCCCCTGGAACTGGGGTTACGGACAGTTGTTAGCTGCCATGTGGGTGCTGGGATTTGAACCTGGATCTTCTGCAAGAATAACCAGTGTTCTTAGCCACTGAGCCATCTCTCCAGCCCCATGTTTTTTTGATTTTTAAATTTTAAATTACATTTATTTATATGTGTGGAGGGAGGACTGTACCACAGTGAGAGTGTGGCAGTCAGAGGACAACCTGCAGGAGTCTGTTTCCTCCTGCCATGTGGGGCCCAGGAATGGAACTCAGGTTGTCAGATTGGGCAGCAGATGCCTTTACCCACCAAGCCATCTTGATGACTCCTGTTTTTGGTTTAGTTTTGAGGCAGGGTCTTGCTATGCAGCCTAGTAAGTCACTGTGTATCCTGGAACTCACTATATAGCCTAGAGTGTCTAAAACTTTTGAGCCTGCGGCATCTTGCTATGCAACTTAGGCTAGCTGTAACTCATCATGTAGCCCAGGCTGCCTCAAACTTTCAAACCTCCAACCTCAGCTTCCTGAGTCTTGGAGTTTTTTTTTTAGTCTTTTTTGACAGAGTCTCCCTGGTCCCAGCCTGCTTGGAAGTCACTATGTGGACCAGGCTGGCTTCTATCTCACAGAGATTCACCTGCCTCTGCCTCCGCCTCCTGAAGGCTGGGATCAAAGGCACAGGCCAGTAGTTCTGAGGTTGGGGATTACAGGTGTGTGCCACTGTGCCTGGCTTCCTATGTTTCTTTCCCTTCCCCATTTCCATAACAGTGCCTGGTGGATAGCAGATCATAGAGGACTCTCGTGTGTTTCTTGAATGGCTGAGTTCTCTGCAGGATATGAAAATGAGGTGATAAAATGACTTCTTGCAAGTGGTCTCCAGTGGCCTCTCTGAGGAAGCCACACCTAAATTAATTAAAATTTCCTCTGAAATTCTTTAGTTAACTTGTATTTTCTTAACATTGGCTGATCCTGTGGAATTAGGTGCCTAGAATAGCATAAGAATTTGCTTGGTTTATTCATTTACTCCATAAATTATGGACACTCTTGAAGGCTGACACATACTGGCCAAAGACTGTGTGCTACAGACCCTGGATCCCCTTCTTGATCAATGGACTTAAGTGGGGGCCTCTATTACGAGAACCTCACCTTGCAGCATCTGAGGCTTTTGAGAGGGGTCGGGGATGCTTAGACTGTTCCTGTGTCCCTGAACTGAGGATGAGAAAATGTTAAAAGTTACTGCTGAGCACCAACTAAGCATCCTGGTTTTGGATTTTTTTGAAATGATGTGAATGAAATAAATCTCACTCTGGGCTCACCCCATCCTGCCAGGCAGCTCATGTCTCCGATGTCACATGACGGCTGGTCAGAATCAGAGGCACTCTTTTGCCTCTTGGGCTGGGATTTGCTGGCCAGCTGTGGTAATGAGTTTTTATAGGCTTTGATTTTCATGCCTCACTTCCCTGTGGGAGGAACGAGATATTTCTGATCTTACCTCTGCTCATATTCAGATCCAGCCAAGCAATCCATGACTTCCCGGGCTTTTTTGTGGGAGACTGTGGGAAAAGTCCTGGTTGGCTGGCTATGAATTAATGAAATCTTTAGAAGGCTTCACTAAAGATAACTCCTGTGGTTTAAAAAAATGGCATTGCCTTTTTAATTTGAGAAAGAGGTCATGGAGTTTTACCAAAATTAAGTAGAAAAGAAAGAAAGGAAAGAAAGAAAGAAAGAGAAAGAAAGAAAGAAAGAAAGAAAGAAAGAAAGAAAGAAAGAAAAAACCCACAACATCTGGTTGTGCTGGCCAGAGATTGTTTCAGGGCCTCTGGAGCTGTGGGCACTCAGTGCTCAGTGTGCTGCAGAGGCATGCCACCCAGACCCCTTTCAGGCGGCTTTGGACGCTCTGCCTCTTATTGGTTAACTCCTGGGTTTTGAAGTCATTGAGAGACAGAAATTCTACCTCCCACTTCTTTTCACTTAAAACATTTCCCATCTACCAAGCTTTTTTCTTTTTACTTAAAGTGCAGTTTTTAAGTGCGTCATTTTTCAAGTTGGCCAAAGTCTAGTATAATTGTTTTTTATTCTAGGATGATATAGAGAATTTGGAAGGAAAGCAGAGGGGTTTTAAAGAATTCTAAAACATTTTAAAATTAGTAGGCATTCTGGGGCTGGAGAGGTGGTTCAGTAGTTAAGAACACTGACTGCTCTTGCAGAGGACTCGGGTTCGATTCCCAGCACCCAGTTGGCGGCTATGAACCGTCCTTAACTCCAGTTCCAGGGGAATCTGAAGCCCTTTTCTGACCTCCTCGGCATTGCACGATACTGGTGTACTCCCATACATGCAGGCAATACACTCATACACATAAAATAAAAGTAATAAATAAAATATTTTTTTAAATTAGTAGGAATTCTGATAAGAAAGAGAGAATGATAAAATTACTGGAGTTCTAGGGAAGGGCTTAGTTAAGAGATTTGAAGGCAACCTAGGACTTTTAAAGGAGAAACGTTGTAGCTGGGCGTGGTGGCGCCTGCCTTTAGTCCTAGCACTGGGGAGGCTGAGGCAGGTGGATCTCTGTGAGTTCAAGGCCAGCCTGGTCTACATAGTTCCAGACCAGATGGGACTACAGGGAGACCGTGTCTCAAACCCCCCACCCCCCCAAAAAAAGAAACATTGACAGGTAGCACACACCTGCAATCCCAGAATCAGAGGCTATGGCAGGAGGATCAAAAGTTTGATGCCAGTCTGGGTTACACAGTGAATTTAAAGCTAGCATGAAATAAAAGAGAAATCTTGTCAAAAAAAAAAAAAAAAAAAACAAAAAAAAAAAAAAAAAAAAAAAAAAAAACAATGTCTTTTTTTCAGTGTATGAGTGTTACTCTTGAATGTGTTATAAGTGCACCTATGTCGTGCACTGCAGGTGGAAGACAGAAGAGGGTGTCAGATCCTCTGGAACTGGAGTTAGGGATGGTTGTTAGCTGCCATGTGGGTGCTAGGATTCGAACCTGGGTCTTCTGTAAGAACAACCAGTGCTCTTAACCACTGAACCATCTCTCCAGCCCCAGAAACAATGTGTTAAATGTCTGGTGTGTGCATACCATTCCTAGCTAAGTGAATGATTGTAAGAAGTCAGTTCCTGTTTTTTAAGATCTTTTTTTTAGTTTTTGATCTAGTCTGCATTAAGATTATATTATGTTCCTTTTCAGTATTAGAAATATTTTGAGCATATATCTTCTGTAGACTGCCACCTATATCTGGGACTCCCATTTTTATGTTCTTTCTCTCTTACTTGGTATGAGGAAAGTGGGCACAATGGTGAAGTGAACATTCATTTCCCCTTGGCTCAGATTTTGCCACACTTACTGTGGTCCTGTTAGTGTCAGATTCCAGGATGCAGACAGACATCACTCATTACTTTTGATTGACTTTTGTCTCCTTTAACAAAGAACAGTTCCTCTACCTGTTTTTTGGTTCTTTATGACCTACACATTCCCAAGAGTTCAGGGGACCTGCATAGATAGTCACACAATTTGGATTTCTGATAGTTTCCTCATGATTAGGGTCTAATTAAGTATTTTGGCAAGATCCCTTCAAAGATGATATTCTTGTATCATTGGATATTATTTATCAATATTTATGTGTGTATATTTGTCTCTGTGTGTGAGTGTATGCACACCTATATATGTGATAGGTGGCTTGTTACATGGGTACTGAGATCTCAACTCTGGTCTTCATGATTATACAATAGGTAATCTTAACTACTGAGCCATCTTTCCAGCCCAGGATTTTAATTAACAGATATGGATGCTATCTTGGCCATAAGTGAAATTTGTTTTTTTTTTTTTTTTTTTTTTCAGCTGGAAATTGTTACACACAAGAGATCTTTCTAATGGTGAATAAAGTTTGCTCTTAGGTTGTTTATCTTTTTAAAAAATGTTGTGTTTCCCATTAAGGCTTCTCTTTTACTCTGTTGAGGGTCTAAAGAAAGTGCAAGGTGTCATGTGCTCTGCTATAATAAACTCTTTTCCTTAAAGATCATTTGAAATCAACTGTGCTCTTTGGAAATTAGCAGTACCCTCTCTCAAGAATGCTTAATCACTTTTGCTATTCACAGGGGCTTGTTGCAAACAGTTGTAGATGTTGCCCTGAGCCCTGGGAGTGAGTTCCTATTAAAAGCCTCTGTTTGGCTCCAGCAAGTTTACGGTTGAGTGCTTCCTCACACCAAAATTCAGCCATTTCTTTCTTTAGTGCTAAGAAAACATTGGACTTTATTTCCAGCAAAGCTCACTTTACACAAAACATGTCCTCAAAGTCAGTTTCTAGCCTTTAAGTTCTGTGAGTGTATGGTGCCTAAATTATTTAGAGTCCCTGACAGTTTCTTTAGTTTAACTTGAATCACTATCTCCTACCTAATTACATGGCTTTTCTTTTATTTGTCCTTACCCCAGATTTAAGGGCTGAGACCTGTAAAGTTAATATTGGTCATTTTTCAAAGTTAAAATGTCAAAAAGTGACAAGATGTTATTTTTACAGAGTACCAGGGAAACTTAGAGAGATAAAACCTCCATCTTTTATTCATAAGTCCAGGGGGACTGTGGGGGCACAGGCAAGCCTGTGTGCCGGGCATTTATTTGTTCAGCTTTCAGGACTGGGCCTCCTCCCCTGCTGGCCATGAAATGTCATGCGGAGATGTAATAGTGGGACATTGAGCAAGCAGAGAATGGGCCTCTGAGATTCAACTTCGCTTTTCACTTTCTTTTCTGGCACCAAGTCTGCGATCTCCTCAGTGGCCTGACAGTGAAAGGCCGGAAAGCAGTGATTGGGATGCTGGCAAGGATGGGGTACATCCCAGGCCTGCTGGCTGGAACTCCTGAACTGGAATGTACCCAGACACAAAGGCCATGGTGAAAGGGGCATCTTGGGAGGGGCAGCAGCTTGCCTTTGGTGGGCCTAGTTTGTTCTGGTCCCAGGAGAGAGTTCCTGTTTCCATGGCTACACTACCTTCAGGTTTGGTGGGTCCATAGTGCAGGGTGCTTTGATTTTAGAAAACTGCTTCTGTGTAGAGGGAGACACTGAGGGCAGAGGGCCGAGCCTTGCAACTGCCTAGGCGCTACATTTTCTTTGGCAGTGTTTGCTAAAGAAGCTGAGAATTTGATTTAGATTAGTGGGTTCTGATTGGGAGTAACTAGGAGGAATTTCTGGAGATATTTTTGGTTGTCACAACCTGGATAAGATGCTGCTGGCATTGAGTGGGTAGGGCCTAGTGGCGCTGCTAAGCATCATAACACACATGAGCATTATCTGGTGCAAAAGCAGCCACACCAACCTGATTTAGAGCTCCCGTCTTAGTGCTGGAGTATTTTAGTGCCTTTCAACTTCCTATCTGTTTCACAGGTGCTGGTGGTTCTGTAAATCTGCACTTGGGATGATGATTTGCCACCAAACTCCCCAGGACATATGATTAAACTCTTGTGCTCCTTGAAGATAGGCTGAATGCAAAAGAATACTATTATGCAAAAGACAAGTTTTTTTTCCTTGCCATAATTTGATCAAAGCAGCCTAACCTGCACCTCTGTTTTTGTTGCTCACTGATGGTCTGTGGATAACATTACATTTTTTCAGCATGAAACCCAACACTTCAAATCCCTAAAGCAGTCTCAAATTTATGGTTAATAAAAGCATTTATTGTACTAGATGTCATCTGTTATATCACTCTGGGGCTAGACACTGGCAAGCAGTGGACAGGAAATATTTTCATTTCAAATCGCTTCAATCTTATGGTCTAGGGGCAAAAGTGTCTGATTTCAGGAAAGCCACAGTGAATAGCATGGTAATGAATGCATTTTTAGTTGATGAAGCAGGCATTCTCTCCCTTTCAAACAATCTTCCCTCTTTGACTTGGTGGGGCTAAATAAACATGTGATATTAAATGATAGCATTTCTTGTGCTGGCCTTGCCTTCACTTTGGTCATTGTAAAGTTTTCAGTGTTTTCCAGGAATGCTGGAGCAGAGCAGGAGCCAGCCAGGAGAGAGGCTACACGGGTTGAGGCCTCTTCGCCACTGCTTCTTCCTGAGTAGAGGATTTCTTTCTTTTTTTCTTTTGCTTTTTTGGAGATAGACACTCCCTGTGTAGCCCTGGCTGGCCAGGAGCTCTCTATGTAGACCATAGATCATGCTGACCTTGAGTTTGTGGCAATCCCCCTGCCTCTGTCTCTGGAGTGCTAGGATTACAGGCCATACCTGACCCTGAGCAGAGGTTTTCTGAGAATATGCTTACTCTTCTCAATTCCCCAGAGGCAGGTAGATCTCTGTGAGTTCAAGGCCAGCCTGGTCTACATAGTGAGTTCCAGGACAGCTGGGGTTACAGGGAGACCCTGTCTCAAAAAGACAAAAAAAAAAAAAAAAAAAAAGGAATTTGGTACCTTGCCCTTGGGGTTATGAAGCTAGGAGGAAAAACATTTCCATTATTGTTTCCTTGTTTTAGGAAGGATGCAGTTTTGTTGTAACTTGAGTCCTGATCGCCCACACATCCAATAAGTGTGGGGGTGAGGAGAATTCTCTGCAGAGGAAATCTGTTGGTATGTTCTATCTAGGGCACTGGACCTTCCTTCTGGCTGCCCTAGGATTTTTGTTATCCCGATCCTTACTTGCCAGCCAGCCTCTGAGGGAGGCATCTAGGTACTTGTTTCTGATGTGCTTCCTTATTTTCCAGATGAGGATTCCAAAGCCAAAGAGTCAGGAAGGGATTAGGATGGGAGGCCATGTGACTTGTAAGAGGCCACTCTGCCAGAAACCAGATCTGCACAGTTCTTATCCTGCCTGTGCCCTGCCCTCCAAGCACCCAGACTAAGTGGGGTGTCTCCCATGTGCAGAAGAGCAATGGGTGGGGAGAAGGGGAGGAGAGACCAGAGGGGCACTTTGCAGGTCATTAAATTAAACTTGGATTAGGCATTTACTCCAGAGGTTCCCAAACCTGGCAGAGTACCAGAATCACCTGAGGAAAATTCTTGGGCTGGAGTGGGTAGATTTCTACCCTTACCACAGACCTTCTTTGGTGAGATTACCAGGGCAAGGCCAGGAATCTGTTTTTTTTTTTTTTTTTTAAAGTTGCCAGATCAGTGGTTATCAGAGATTTGGGGGAACAGAGGGAGAGGTTGACTGAAAGAGGCATATAGGGAATGGTCAGCTATTGCACATGCTGATTGTGGTGGTGGGTAAGCTTATGCCCATTCAGACTGGTGGAAATGTCAGTTTTACTGACTTTAGATTTTTTTTTTTTGTAATATCTTGATTAAACTGAGGTATCACCTAGGTATCAGCTGAGGTAGCAGATAGTACTGGGTAATAGCTGGGAAGAGTTATTCATGGTGAGAGAATGCCATTTGGAGCCACAGAGGCAGGTGTAGACAGGTGCTGAACTCTGCCATAGTGGTGTCTGGTAGAACCTTCTGTGATGATGGGCATGTTCTTTCTGTGCTGTCTCATTTGGGAGCCATTCACTTGTTGCTGTTATACGTACGTTTGAAATGTGTTTATTACACTTGAGGATCTGAGTTTGTAATTTTACTTAAATTTAAATCTAAAGCTGGGCACAGTGGCACACACCTGTAATCCCAGCACTTGGGGGAGGTGGAGTCAGGAGAATCAGAAGGCAAGGCTGGCCTTAGCTACATAGTGAGTTGGAGGCCAGCCTGGGCTAAATGAGGCAGTTTTTAAAAATTGAAACAATTTAAAAAAATTTAATTCTTTTTTTTTTTTTTTTTTTGCCGGGCCTGGTGGTGCACGCTTTTAATCCCAGCACTCAGGAGGCAGAGGCAGGCAGATTTCTGTGAGTTCAAAAATTTAATTCTTTTTTTTTTTTTTTACCCGTCCTTTTTTTTTTTTGGTCTTTTTGAGACAGGGTCTCCCTGTAGCCCCAGCTGTCCTGGAACTGACTATGTAGACCAGGCTGGCCTTGAACTCACAGAAATCTGTCTGCCTCCCAAGTGCTGGGATTGAAGGCGTGAGCCACCACGCCCGGCCTTTAATTCATTATTTTTATTGTATGTATATGAGTATATTACATGTGGGTGCTGGGGCCTCTGTAAGAACAGCCAGTGCTTTTAACCCCTGAGCCATCTCTCTAACCTCAAACAATTTTTTTTTTTTTTTTTTTGGTTTTTTTTGAGATAGGGTCTCCCTGTAGCCCCAGCTTTCCTGGATCTCACTGTAGACCAGGCTGGCTTTGAACTCACAGAGATCCGCCTGCCTCTGCCTCCTGAGTGCTGGGATTAAAGGCATGTACCACCATGCCCAGCTTCAAAAACAATTTTTAATTAAAGAGAAAATAATTAAGAATGAAACAGCTGCATGTAGCTAGAGACTACTTGATTGGACTGCTCTCTCTTGGCAGCAGACATGGTGATAGCACAGAACTTTGGCTCTGAGCTGGGTGCACACTGAGCCCAAGGGTATTATTAAATACTTAAGGGACAATTGTGAGTCATCTTAAATTCAGGAGAAAACAGGAACCCAGGAGGACTTGCCAGCTGGGTTGGTAAATACAGAAAGCAGGGAACCTTGGAGTAAGGCCTGATATAGGATCTTCCCCAGCAGAGGGGAAAGTCCTGCCAGCTGAAGAAGCATGCTTTTTCTTCCCCAGAGATATAGCACCATATTTGGCCTAGGCCTTCCCTCGACTTTCCAACCTCCTTCATCTTAAAACGTATAGAGGTTAGGATGGTGAGATGGCTCAGCGGGTAAAAGCACTTGCCACCAAGTCTGATGATGAACTGAGCTCAATCCCTCGGATGATGACCTCCATGTGCATGTTCCCCCTCCACAATAAATAAATAATGGTGATAAATATAATAAAAATTTTTCTTTCAAGGTATAGAGGTTAGTTGAGATGCTAATTATTTTTGTTTTATTCCTTTGCAGTGATTAGATATTGAGGAAGATACTACAGGGTTGAAGGGAGCAGTGAAGTTAGGGGTGTATGTGGCCTGGGTGGGGCTGCTCTGAACACCTTCCTGGATGGAGTATGGTAAATAACTTCCATGGATCTATCCTTTCATTTTTAGGGGAATGAGGTCAGCACTGCACACATGGCCTCCCTCCTGGTCTATGTTCAGCCACTTTTTTCTCTGCTAAGATTTATTTATTTGTTTATTTTATTTATGTGTATGTGTGCTTACCTGAGTGAGTTTACATACATATCACATGTATGAAGGAGGCTTCAGAGGCCAAAAGAGCATAAGATCTATGGAATTGGAGTTACAGGCAGTTGTGAGCCACCATGCTGGTGCCAGGAACTGAACCTGGATCCTCTGCAGGGACAGCAAGTGTTCTTAACCACTGGGCCATCTCTCCGGCCCTCTGTTCAGGCACTTTTGATAAAGGTACTTGTTCATAAATAAATTTGCTCATGGTCAACAAAATAATTTCATTAGCAGTGGACTTAACTAAGAAGATTTTGTTTACCTGATTTAAAAACAGAACTTATTTGAAAAGCTAAAAATTGCCTTTAAAATTAGTGGAGGGGTAGGGTTGTAGCTCAGTTGATAGAGAGCTTGCCTAGCATGCATGGAGCTCCGGGTTTAGCTCCCAGTACAGCATAACTAGGCCTGTAATTCTAGAACTCTGGAGGCAGAGGCTAAAGGATCAGAACTTCAGGATATCCCCAGCTACATAGTGAGAGGACAGCTAAAACACAGTAAGATTAGTGGAGCTGCTACTTCATTTTTATTTCATTTGTTCATTTTATAGTGCAGGACCCTCAGCATGCTAGGCAAGCTCTGTACCACTGGGCTATAGCTCTAGCCTCCGTTTTCCTTTTTACAGGCAAACTTCTCTGAATTAGGAAGAGGAGGATATTTCATCTTATTTTGTTTTGTGGGCTTAAAGGATCAAGCCCCAGAGCCTCACATACATTAGGCAAGTGCTGCACCCTGAGCTACAGCCCCAGTCCAAGAGGATATTCTGTATTCTAGCAACTTTGAGGAAGTTTCCTGGGTTGCTTTTACAGATTGGAAACTTCAACCTAATAAGAAAAATAGAGCTAATGAGACTTAAATATTAATTCCTCATATCTACCAGGGCACATTGCAGTTCTTTTATAGATGCATCTTGCTTCAGAGTTGTAGTCACTGTATTGTTTTTTATTTATGGTTATCTCTTAATTTGTTTTCCAAAGAGATTTTCAGACTGATAGAGTTCACAAACATTGCCTTTGGTGGCCCTGTGGTTCTTTTATGTTGCATGTCCCTCTCCTTCATTTTTCCAGCCCCTCACCCACAGTTCCTGAAGCATTTGGGCTGATTCCAAGTGACTGTTGTTATGAACACTATGTAGAGATAGTTTTCTCCCCTCCTCCCATTTTATTTTTTTGAGACCGAGCTGTATGTAGCCCTGACTGACTTGGCCCTTGCTTTGTACAAGTTGGTCTGGAACTTTTAGCAGTCCTCCTGCCTCAGCCTCTCCATTGCTGGGCTTATACACACTTCAGCCTGCTCCAAGGAGGTTTCCTGTATGTCCTCCTTGCTTTTTTTTGAGACAGGGTTTTACTCTGTAGGCCAGACTGTCCTGGAACTTACGATGTAGCTCAGTGTAGCCTCAAACTCTTGAAAATCCTCTTGTCTCAGTCTTCCAAGTGCTGTGATTATAGGCATGAGCCACTCTGTCTGCTTCCTTGAGCTTCCTTGGTATATTTTTCCCAAAGTATAGTTACTGGTCACAGGATCTATAGCTCTTACTGTATGTTTACCAGGCTACCCCGTGGAATGACTGGGCCAGTTTACTACGAAGAATTATCTCAAGAAAGGTACAGGCTTGGCTCACAAATCCTAGCTCTGCCATTTGCTATCATTATTTGTGACCCTGAGCAAGTCCCCACCACCCTTTTCTCTTCTCTCTCTTTTCCTCAACTCAGGGTCTTACTGTAGGCCAGGTCTGGAGCTCACTGTTACGCAGCTCCCTATGACTTCATGCAGCAATCTTCCTTCTTCAGCCTATCAAGTGCTGGGATTACAAGCCTGAACCACCATGCCTAGCAACCCATCTTCTCTCTGGGAAAGGAATGCACAAAATTTATTACATGGGAGTCACAGCTCTTTATCTATAAAATGTGTTCATAGTAGCTCCTCTCCAAGGGTTTTGATACCTAAGTGAGATACTGTTACGAATGTGTTTAGCACCTGGCATGAAACAACTACTTAGTGATCAGGGCAGTCTTTCTTGTCAGCAGCACATTTGTGCTATTTTTCTACATCCTAAAATCATTGACATTTATAATTATTTATTCTTTCTTTCTTGATGGTACCTTTACTTATTTGATGCTGGATTTATTAAGGAAGGACTGAATTTGTTTTGAGATTTTATTTCCTTTTCTGTGTCTTTAGATTTCTTAAAAGCCTTTTATTTTTAAATTTTTATTTATTATTGTGTGTGTGAGGGTCAGAGTGTGTGTACCATGGTGCACATGTGGAAGTAGAGAAGAGGAGTCAGTTCTCTCCTTCCCCTGTGGGTTCCAGGGATCACATTCAGGTTATAAGGCTTGTGTGGCAAGCACCTTTACCTGTTGAGCCACCTCGCCAACCCTGGACTGAGTATTTCTACGTGGTGACTTACCTTCTGAGTGTGTTTTTGTGTTCTTAAGTCTAATAGCATTAAAGCTACATATGGACGAAATGTTGCTTAGTTAAGCGTGTAAAGAAAACGTTTAGGTGAATAAATAAGTAAGGGTTTTAAAATAAGCATTATCAGCTAGGTATGATGGGCTATGCCTGTAATTTTAGTACATATGAGGCAGAGGCAGGAGATGTACTCTAAGTTCCAGGCCAACTAGGGTTATAGAGGGAGACCTTGTCTCAAAAGGCCAAAAAAAAAAAAAAAAAAAACCCAGATAACAAAAGAAAACAAAAATTATTGAATCTTCCTGACCGAAGAGCAAAGTTATGGGGCTGGAGAAATGGCTCAACAGTTAAGAGCACTGACTGCTCTTGCAGAGGACCTGGGTTCAATTCCCAGCACCCATATTGCAGCTATGAACCATCCTTAACTCCAGTTGCAGGAGAATATGAAGCCCTCCTCTGACCTCCGGAGCATTGCATGACATGGGTGCTCTCATATACATGCAGGCAATACACTCATATACATAAAAATAAATAAATAAATAAATAAATAAATAAATAAGCTGGGCGTGGTCGCACACACCTTTAATCCCAGCACTCTGGAGGCAGAAGCAGGCAGATCTCTGTGAGTTCAAGGCCAGCCTGGTCTACATAGTGAGTTCCAGGACAGCTGGGGCTACAGGGAGACCCTGTCTCAAAAAGACCAAAAATAAATAAATAAATAAGTATTTTTTTTAAAAAGAGCAAAATTATAAGCAGTTTTGAATCTAAGTATTATGATGAGGATTTTATTTGAATCACTGACTTGGTCCCTCTCATCTCTGGGTTTTTAACATGGACAATTGTGTTAATGATTGATTTAAGCCCATTTGGTTTCCTGGGCCAGGGGCTTATAGAGTCCAACCAATCATGGAATCTGTATGCAAGGTTACCCACTGCCTCCTATTCTCCTTAAGCTCTGAATCACATCGAGGTGTTGACAGTTCTGGAGGCCCGGGCCTCTCTGTCAGCAGCTCTCAGGTCTGGAGGGATTTGGGGTATTGTAAAAGGTGATGGAGGGGTGGCAGAAAGGCAGCTGTAGATAAAAATTGATTAGATAATCTGCCTTTGGTGATTACAGAACTGAGTAGGTTTTTTGTTTTTTGTTTTTTGTTTTTTGTTTTTTGCCTCCCCAGTTTGTACAAAGCTGTCTTCTTACTGGGAAAGCTAAAAATGTTGAAATAGTGGTGTGTACACAGACACACACACACAGACACACACACACACACACACACACACACGTACGTACGTACGTCCCTTCCTTACCTGTTCTAAACAAGTCCTTCCTCAGAACCCCAGTATAAAGCAGGTAGAGAGCATAGCAGCTATGGTTGAAGGGAGTTGGGAAAATCCCAACTGAGTTCCCCTTTAATCACCTTGTTCCCTCTGCTCACTCAGTTACATCCTGTGGGTTTTCTTCTGGGTTAAGAACCCTCCTTCTTGGGTCTGGAGAGATGCTTCAGTGGTTAAGAGCACTGGCTGCTCTTGCAGAGAGAACCCTGGTTTGTTTGGTTCCCAGCACCTACGTGGCAGCTAACAACTGTCTGTAACTCCAGTTCCAGAAGATCTGGCATCCTCTTCTGGCCTCTGCAGGCATTGCATGACATGGATGCACTTACATACATGCAGGAAAAACATTCATACATAAAGTGAATAAAAAAAAATAAAAATAAAAATTTTAAAGAACCCCTTTCTTGAGAGATTGTCCTCCTGCCCTGGCTGAACTATGTGTCTTCATGGATCCTTTGGGAAGGTTCTTACATGTGATAAGAACACTATTTTTTTTTTTTTTTTTTTAAAGACAAGGTCTCACTGTGTGGCCCTGGCTGGCCTGGAACTTGCTATATAATAGACCAGGCTGACTTTGAACTTGCAGAGATCCATCTGTCCCTGCCTCCTCAGTGCTGGAATTAAAGGTGTGCACCACCACACCTAGCATTAAGAACACTTTTGAAAGTACCTTTGGGGCCTGGAGAGATGGCTCAGCAGTTAAAAGTACTGACTGCTCTAGCAGAGGACCTGGGTTCGATTCCCAGCACCCATGTGGCAGCTACAAACTGTCCTTAACTCCAGTTTCAGGGGAATCTGACACCCTCTTCTGACCTCCATAGAGTTGCACCACATGGGTGCACTCGTACATGCAGGTAATACACTGATACACATAAAATTAAATAAAATATATAAAAAAAAAAGCTGGGCATGGTGGCACACCCCAGTAGTCCCCAGCACTCGGGAGGCAGAGGCAGGCGGATCTCTGTGAGTTCAAGACAAGCCTGGTCTACATAGTGAGTTCCAGGACAGCTGGGGCCACAGGGAGACCCTGTCTCAAAAAAGAAAGAAAGTACCTTGCAACAGCAACCCCTCCCTAACATAGGGAGAGTATAATGCTACTGTTCCCGGTGTGAAGATCCTGGACTTCTAGTACTCAACAGGGTGGCCTTGAGGGGAGCTGGCAGAGAGAAAAGAAAAAGCAGAGATGTGCTTTAAGAAGACAGAGTGAAGGCTTGCAATAATGGACTGTCAGAAAGATGGATGCATCCATAAGGGTCTGTGACACAGGCCAGGAAAGGAAGTGGTGGTGACCGTAGAGAAAGAGGTCACTCATTTGGAGACCAGAAGGCCAGCCTTTCCTGATAACAGACTGGAGCTTGAAGGCACCAACGAGGCTGGTTTGATGAAGAGCCTTATCTCAAAGGGTCATGCCTGGGCTTAGGCAGAAGTGATAACAAGTGGTCCTGGGAAGGAACCTGTGGATTTCAACCAGTGCTTCCACCCGCAGCAGTAGCAGAGCATTTTCTTAATCCTCTGCAAAAAGGTGTAAGATGTGCACAGAGCCTGCAGCTTCTACCTCTGAATACCCTTAGTCCAAATAACCCTTGGTCAAGAATGCCTTCCCTGAACCTTTACCCAACACCCCATGATCTGTCAGTTCCTCTTCTGTGGCTTATGGCTTGCGGCCCTGACAGCAGAAAGCTTTCATGTGTTTCTGTGGCAGGGGCAGTGTTGCTGCCAGGAGGCCAAGATCGAGGGGAAGTAGAAGAGGTGATCACTTCCTAGTGCCTTGGCCATTTAGGGGAGCTCTCTGGCTGGCTGACACTTGACACTTTTTTTTTTTTTTTTTTTTTTTTTTTTTTTTTTTTGTCGTTTTGAGACTGGGTCTCCTTGTAGCCCCAGCTTGCCTGGAACTCACTGTGTAGACCAGGCTGGCCCGGATCTCACAAAGATCCACTTGCCTTGAGTGCTAGGATTAAAAGCATGCACCACCACGCCCAGCTACTTTGGCCACTTTTGCAGAAAGCTCTTGGCTCTGGGTGAAAACATCTAGAATGGTCTTCTCTCTGTGAGAACTGGAAAAGGAGAGGAATGAATGGCAGGGACCATTTTTCCCCCATTTCTGTACCTCCTGCCCGTGTAGGTACAGAGTCAAGAGGTTTCCATGTAACTTAGCCTTTTAACTTGGAAATGTGAAGTGTGCCCTCTCACCCAGTCTTCTCTCAGACTGGGTGTCTCTTCCATCTGTATCACTGTCTTGGGCACACAGCTGTCATCTCAGATACTTTCCCAGGCCTAGTGCTGCACATCCATGGTGCTATATGGGTAAGAGCTGGGTTAGTGTTGGATACAGATAGTCAGCTTGCACACCTTTAGAGCTTTTGGTTAAAGGGGGTTAATTATGTGGGGTACGTGTTTTCAGCCTGGAAGCCTGGAGGGTCTGTGCTCTCCATAGAACTTGTGAAACACAGTCTCCCTGCTGCCTGCTTTTGGGAAGGACTCAGATATTTGTCCTGGAGATGGTGTCCCTCTGACTCTTGGGAAATGGGTGGAAGGCACCCAGGGGCTGGCTTCTCTGATCTGTATCATCTTTTTTGCCCTGGGTCCTTATGAGGCTGACTTAGCCTTGGTAAAGACTGACCAAGTAGAGTGGAGATAAAGAAATACCTTCTAGTACTAAGGCAGTTCTGAACCTTGGTAAACAAAACACTTCAAAAAGGATTCTGCCCCAGATCCCTCCTGGTGTAAGGTGGCGGAAGGAAGCAGTGGCTGACAGGGGAGTTAAACAAACTTGAAGGTAGGTCACATTTTTGACATACCATTTTCCTCTGCCTAACCAGCAGCTGCTCTGTACTTTGAAAGAGGCTTAGCCACTCACATAAACTTTGGTTTGTGATATAAACTATTATTAGGATTATCTTTTTATTCATAATCTATGCCTGACTCTCTGTCTGCTTTATTTATATCCCTGTTGAAAAACACTCATTTACCTCCAGTACCCAGAGCCCGCGTCCACCCCCTGAAATGAAGGAAAGCGCTACAACAGGCTGTTTATATCTCTCTTATCAAAAGTGGCTCTAGGAAAGAAACCATTAGGTTGAGGAAGCTTTGCCTCTGAATGAAGCTAGTTAAAGTGGATGTGGTGTTGGCACAAAGTTTCAGTTTATCCCAAGTGGTTGTTTTTTGTTTTTTATTTTTTTATTATTTTTATTTTATGTTTATGCATATATTGCTAGCATGTAGGTAAGTGCACCTGTGTGGTGCAATGCCCATGGAGGTCAGAAGAGGCTGTCTGATCCCCCGGGACTGGAGTTAACGGACAGTTGTTAGCTGTCATGTGGGTGCTGGGATTCAAACCCCGGTCTTCTGCAAGACCAACCAGTGTTCTTAACTGCTGAGCCATCTCTCCAGCCCCATGAGTAGTTGTTTTAATGGAGAAACTCATTGAATTCTCTTGAGAACTTTTAACCTTCAGAGTCTGGATCCTGCTCTTCCAGCATTTCTCTATCACTTGATGAAACCATTTGCCACTAAGGGCATTATAGAAGGAAGTAAAGAGAAGGAAGTGAGAAAAGGTCCCCAGGCCCAGCCTTCCTGCATGCAGACTGGAGTGGTTTCTGCATCAGGTGCTCTGGCCTCCTGTGTTATCCTAGAGCTGGTTAGTATGTGAGCCAAGAAAGTCTAAGAACTTCTTCAGTTTTTAATAAAATGTCTCTCCCAACCTTTTGTTTCTCCCTCCATTCTTCACCAAAAGAAAGAACAGACTGAAGTTTAAGCACATCTGGACACTGTTTTTGTAAAACTTACCCTGAATTCCCAGAAGAAATGTATTGGCTCCCATTTTTCCAAGCAAAAACTGAAATGATTCCTTTGTTTATAAGTCCTGTGCTTGCACATTTTTATGAAACGGTAAAGAAAGGAGTCGCACTGGCCTGAGAATCTTTAGCTAGGCCCCAAATGCTGCCTTTTATGTCCCTCTTGAAGTCTTTGAGAGGTGCTAAAAGTTTGTGGCTGCCTTTTTTTTTCTTGCATGGAGAAAGCAAGGGCTCCCTGTGTCTTTTGGAAATGATGTTTTTCTGCTTTCTGTAGCTATTGGAGTGTTAAGGCCATGGGGCAGGGTGCACACAGTCCTGGCTTTCCCTCCCTTGAAGCACCCTCTGCATACCATGTGGATACTTTCATGTGACAGCATTCCAGATCTGAGAGCCCAAAGACTTGCACTGGGAGATGGAATCCATCTTCCCTTCACAGAGGGTGTTTGAGTTCTTCTTAGTTGAATCTTCCAGAAGCGTATTATTGCTAATAAAGAGCTGAGAAAGCAAGGTTGATTCATTTATTTTTATTTTATTATTTTTTCCCCATTAGTATCCATCTCTATTAGGAGGTTCTTGGGACAAAGAAGTATCATACAAGAGATTCAGTGAGCAGCTTTTGAAGATGAAATGCAGGAATTTGCTGTTTTAGGAAACTTGTGACATGACTCTGAAACTGTTGCAGAAGTCTTTTTTTTTTTTTTTTTCTTTTAAATGCCCTTAAAAATTATGCTTGAATTGAAGTACCTTCAGGAAGACATCAGAGCAATTTGGTTAAGTTTCAAGGGCCATAGCTCTGCTGTTACCTAAGAAACATTCATTAGAGACAGTAGTTACCGCTTTATGAAATACTACTTTCCCTAGATTGGTATCTGGAAATAAACTCTAGAGGTGAAATATTCCTGTAGATCTCAGAGATGGATCGATCACATTTTGGAGATGACCACTCTTTACTTTTTCTGTCTACTTTCTGACCTCAGTGCCAAGGTTGATCTGTTAAGCCTTGTTAGTGCTGTGGATGTGTGTTTATCTTATGATGGGAAGTGTAATAGTGTCCAAAACTATTTGTATAACAATTCCTTGTTGTACATATAGTTTTACTAAAGCAGTGCTAATGAGATGAATGTGCTTATTTAGTTTTACATAAAGAATTAGATCTTAGGGGCTGGGGAATATAGCTCAGTAGGTAGAGCGCTTGCCTTTCGTACACAGTCCTGGGTTTTTTAATAAAACCAGGGATGGTGTATGCCTACAGTCCAAGTATTTGGGAGATGGAGACAGGAGAATCAGAAGTTTAAAGCCATCCTCAGCTGCATAGCAAGTTTGAGACCAACCTGGAATACCTGAGGTCTTGTCTCAAAATTAAAAAAAAAAATATTATCTTTATTTTTTATATGTGTGCGTGCATTGCCTGCATGTAGGTAAGTGCACCCGTGTCCTGCAATGCCTGTGGAGGTCAGAAGAGGCCGTCGGATCCCCTGGGACTGGAGTTACAGACAGTTGTTAGCTGCCATGTGGATGCTGGGATTCAAACCTGGGTCTTCTGCAAAAACAACCAGTGTTCTTAACCACTGAGCCATCTCTCCAGACCGCTATTTAGATTTAATAATCAACAGTGCTGAGAACAGGGTTTTGTATTAATACAGAGTGCAAAATGGCAGAAGTATGTTTAAGGCCATTTCAGAAAATTGTAGAAATTCAGCAATCTCAAAATTCATTTAATGATTTGTCTTTTTTGAAAACATTTTATTTATTATTTTTATTTTATGTGTATGAATGTTTTGCTTCCATGTATGTAAGTGTACCATGTGCCTGCAGTGTCTGCAGAGGCTAGAAGAGGGTGTAGGATCCCCTGGAACTGGAGTGATAGACCCGTTATTAGCTACCATGTGGGTGCTGGGAATTGAATCTGGGTCCTCTAGAAGAATAGCAAGTGTTCCTAACTGCTGAGCCATCTCTCTAGTCCCTGATTTATCTTTTCTTTTCTTTTTTTTTTTTTTAATGAAACTCGTCAGCAACTCACAGCAGTTAAAAAACCCAGTACAATACAAAGACATACTAGTCTGATACTTAACATGCTAAAGAATGTCTATAGGAAAGCATTAAAAATATTTGTTTTCTGGAACTGGAGAGATGGTTCAGTGGTTAAGAGCACTGGCTGCTCTTGCAGAGGACTTGGGTTTAGTTCTTAGCATCTACATGGTAGCTAACTACCGTCTGTAACTCCAGCTCCAGGGAAGTCTGGCACTGTCTTCTGACTTCCATGGGCACTGCAAAATGCCAGTGCACTTACATACATGCAGGTAACGTACTCATACATATAAAATAAAAACAAAATATTTTTGCTGGGTGTGGTGGCGCACGCCTTTAATCCTAGCACTTAGGAGGAAGAGTCAGGCAGATCTTTGTGAGTTTGAGGTCAGCCTGGTCTACATAGTGAGTTCCAGGATAGCTGGGGCTATAGGGAGACCCTGTCTCAAAAAGACAAAAAAAAATTTTTTTTTTAAATTTTGGTTTTTATAGTTTATTTTTATTTTATGTGCATGAGTGTTATGCCTGCATGTGTGTAAATGTACCTGTGTTGTGCAGTGCCCTCAGAGGACAGAAGAGGGTGTTGGATCCTCTGGAACTGGAGTTATAAATGTTTGTTAGCCACTGTATGAGTGCTGGGATTTGAACCTGGGTCTTCTGCAAGAATTACCAGTGCTTTTAACCACTGAGCAATCTCTCCAGTCCCTGTTTTTCATAGTTTAATTATTATGTTTCTGTAAGAGCAGTAGAAACACTGACATTTGTTAACATTTGTCTGTCCTCTAAATGAAGGGGTTTTGGTGTTGCTTGGCTTCATGGCATGTACAGTACAAAGTGTACAATGTGGAGCTGGAGAGATGGCTCAGTGGTTAAAAGCACTGACTGTTCTCACAAAGGACTGGGATTCAAATCCCAGCACCCACATGGCAGCTAACAACTGTCTGTAACTCTAGTTCCAGGGAATCCAAAGCCGCCTTCTGTGCTTCATGAGGATTGCATGATGCAGATACATGCAGATACACATACATACATGCAGGCAATACACACATAAACATAAAATAATAAATAAAAAATACTAAAAACAACCAAACCCACAAAGTACACATGCTATGTGTTTATAGCCAAGGCTGCGGTGAAGTCTAAGGATGCAGTGTGGGCAAACCCTGCCAGAAATATCCCTACACATTTGATTTTGAGTTACTGTTTGGCCTTCTGCTGTTCAGAAACTTTATACTAATCCCCAATTTTTTGAAACCTTCACAGGGTTAAACTTAAAAACTTGGGTTTAAAGGAACTGCTTAAATGATCCATCAGTATAACTGTTGCATCAGATTTATATAGTCACAAAGGTGGTTTAAATACCTATCTTGACATTGTTGTACTTATAACCTATTTAACATCCTTTATTTAAATTCTCTTTTGTTCTCTGCATGCCCTGTGGGTAACCCCAGCAATCTCAATTCCTTTTTTATTTTGTTATTGTCATTATTTTTTAGACCCCTTATTTTTCATATCTTCTATGAACCTGTCCATAATATTCTGTGGCAGGGCAAGGGTCTACATTTAAAAAGAAAAGTGTGTAGTGTGGTAAATGTCTGTTTTTGTGTATACATTGTAGGGAGCTGTACATTCCCATGCACGCACAGATAAAGGCCAGAGGTCAACATTAGGTGTCTTCTTCTATGACTTTCCATTTTGAGACAGGGTCTCTCATTCAACCAGGAACTCCGCAGTGCTGGGATTACAGGCCCAGCTTTTTTGTTTGTTTTGTTTTTTGTTTTTGAAACAAGTTCTCCCTGTAGCCCCAGCCGACCTGCAACTTGCCATGTAGACCAGGCTGGCCTTGAACTAACAGAGATCGTTGCGGAGTTGAACTTGTGTCCTCATGCTTGCATAACAAGCATTTTACCCAATGAGTCATCTCCTTAACCCTGTTTTGTTATATTCCTTTTTTTTTTTAAGCATGCCTTCCCTCCTTTTTGAAGTTTTCTTTCCTGTTTTTTAAAAATTATAGTAAAAATACAAATAACATGAAGTTTACTATTTTAACATTTAAAAAAATTTTTTATTTATTTTTATTTTATGTGTATGTGTGTATTGCCTGCATGTAGGTAAGTGCACCCATGTCGTTCAATGCCCTCAGAGGACAGAAGAGGCTGTCGGATCCCGTGGAACTGGAGTTATGGACAGTTGTTAGCTGCCATGTGGGTGCTGGGATTCAAACCTGGGTCTTCTGCGAGAACAGTCGGTGTTCTTAACCACTGAGCCATCCCTCCAGCCCTAGTTGTAACACTTTTAAAGCGTGTGGTATTGTTAATTCATAGCACTATATAGCCATCACCACTGTCCATCTCTAGAACTTTCTCATCTTCCTAGTCTGAAGTCTATACCTGTACAACAGTAACTTCCCATTCTCCTATGCCCCAAGCCCCTGGTTGCCAACATTCTGTCTCTGAGTCTGACTAAATGTCTAATTGTAAATGGAATCATGGAGTATTTATTCTTTGTGTGAATGTCAGATATTTAGATACTGTACTTAGTAATTCTGATCTTTAGATAGTCAATGAGGGGTTGGTAAAAACTAACAACAAAGCCTGGCTGGTGGCATACGCCTTTGATCTCAGTACTCAGGAGGCAGAGGCAGGCGGATCTCTGTGAGTTCAAGGCAAGCCTGGTCTACATAGTGAGTCCCAGGCCAGCTCAGGCTACAGGGAGACCCTGTCTCAAAAAGACCAACCAGCCAACCAAACAAAAACAACAACAAAAAACTAACAACAAAAGCACTTTGCATCTGAGTCTTTGTATCCTTTTGTTTTATTCAAAACATTTTTTTCAAGGCTGGGTATGGTAGTGCATACCTTTAATCCCAGCATTTGGGAGACGGAAACAGATGGATCTCTGTGAGATCCAGGCTAGTTTGGTGAACATAGTGAATTCCAGGCCAGCTGGGGCTATAGGGAAACCCTGTCTCAAACAAACAAAAACAACAACAACAAAATTGGGGGTGGGGGCTGCAGGGACAGTCTCACTATGTAGCTCTAGGTGGCCTGGAACTCACTATGTAGACGGGCTGACCTCAAGTTCACAGAGATCTGCCTGCCTTGGATGGATCAAAGGCTCATATGAAACCACTACACCCAACTTCTCTTTATCTCTTGAGTACTTAGTGAGTTCTTTCCTGGAGATTGACACTGCTTACCGTGAATATAGACAGGAAAGCCAAGGTGTGAAGGAGTGATTGGGAAGATTAGAGAGGAGAGAGGGTAGAGAAGACTCCCATGTTGGGGGCTCTGTGGCATTTATCTGATATCAAAATTCAGTGGACAGTGCTTATCACGGATGCAAGGGAAGGTGAAAACTGTAAGTGGGTAGTGATTTTTTTTTCCTCCTTAAGTATCTCCTGTCCATATTAGGTCAGGAGTCAGGCCCACTGAAATAAGAGGCCATGTATACGGAGGCTCCTGCTACTGTCTTTCTGTTTTGACCTTGTCACCTCCAGTCTCCTGGCCCTGGGCTTGACTCAGCTCTTGATCCTTTTGGTTCATCTTTCCAAGCTGTTTTATTGCCTCTTTCCTCTTCCATCTCCACCTCTACTCTGGCCCATTGCTATCTTGTCTGTACCAGAGACCCTTGTCCTGACCTCCTGCCTGCAAAAGCCTTACACTCACATCTGTAAGGATCAGTTTGGATCTTGCTGGACTCTCAAGATGCAAAGCTGAAGCCCTGTGGTACCTGCCAGTTGGGAGTATTCAAGACAGAAGGAATGAGCATCTTGGTCATTTCCATCAGGATTGCCATAGTGGTTTGTCTTCTGGGTAGGCAGGGCTCCTTGTCTTTCCTGAAGAGTAGTGAATGTGTACTGAATGATGACTGTGACCACACACAGGGCTGTGCCCTTGGTTAGATGTGCTCATGTGTCATGTTTTTGAACTGTCTTCCTTCTCTACTCTTAGGCTCCACATACCTCAGGTCCTCACTGGAGACCAGCCTTCCTCTGATGACACTTTCCTGACCACTCCTCCTCCTCCAAATCCTAGTATACTTGGAACTTGACTGCCTAACTTAGTATATTCATTCTAAAAAGTGTAACATCAAAGTAACAATTCCACAGTGAATTGTAAACTCCTTAAGGCCAGAGTTGAATTTATACTTTCACTTGGAATGGCATGATACAAAAGCCTATTTGAAGTACTTGAGACAGCTGGCTGATAGATGCCAGGACCTTTGCTGAGGTCTTTTGTGAGTGAGCAGGAGAGATGGTCAGTTGAGTTGATTATTGCCTTTACATCAGGTGTGTGAGGCACAGATCATTCTTTCCTTCTGTGCCAGGCTACATGTATTGACTCTGTTCACAAATGGATGAATTGTTGTCTCTCTGGGCCAGCTTATTCTGTAGAGTCAACCCACTTTGCTGTTTTTTTTCCCTCAACTGTTCTGACCCTCTGAAAGTAGGAACGCTTAGGGTTCCACATTCCATAATGCAATCACTGTGTGGGAGGGAGGACCGTTGTCAGTCTGCTTCCTGGATTTGACAATTTCCCTTTTAATTTTAACACAGTTCTCTTACTCACACAAGACCTGCCAACTAATCATAAAATCCCTTAAATCTGCATAGTCTTAAAGAAATATATAGGATAAATTATAGTAATTTCCTTATCCTTCAGAGCAACTCTTAGTATACCCATACCAGGAGGCAGCCCACCCCATGTAGACATGTGCACGGTGCAGCAAGTGGCAGTGGCGATTTGTATGTCTGTTGCCTTTCTATGAACACATTGTTCTTTAGAGCAGAAAAGGGGCTGGCTTTGCTACTTCTTAATTATGGCATTTTCCTTTCATAGAAATGTTAATTAATGGTTAGAGCTGACTGGGCTTTTAAAAAGAATGTGGCCCAGTAGTCCTCACTCTCACCTTCTTAGGCTCTTTTTGCTACTTCCTTTATATGCCACACATGCTACCAAAAGGAACAATATTTACAGCTAGCTGTGGGGACCTGTCAGAACAAATGCTCTGCAGTTGATCTTAGGACAAACCATATTCCATGTGTTGTGTATTAGGGACCTTCTGGGGAAATCAACTCAAAATGATGGGCATGCTAGGGAGGATTTTCATAGTTTTTTTTTTTTTTTTTTGTACTTAAGGTTCTTCTGCCTTAAACTTGTATTTATAAAAATAATAGGGCCAGGCAAGGTGTGGTGATGCACACCTTTGATCCCAGCAGAGATGGGTGGATGCATCTCTGTAAGATTGAGGCCAGTCTGGTCTACATATTGAGTTCTAGACCAGCTGGAGGTATAGGAAGATCCTGTCTCAAAATTAAATAAATAAGTAAATAAGTAAATGGTGATGATGATGCCATCTTCAAAAGAAAAGCCTGTGGTTTTCCTAGGACCTTGAAAACACACATTTAAGGAATCTCTACTTGAGAACTACTGAGTAAACAGCTCTCTTCAGCAGAGGAGAAATAACAGAAGACTGACTGACTGCCCATCCCAGCCTCCTGCCCAAGCCTTGGCTCTGCTGTATCTCTGGGGTTTTTCCTCAGCATTGGAGGGAATACCCTGGCCTCGTCTCCCAAGAGCAGGGCTACCTACCTGACAGTGTGGCTTTGTTTTGAGTCAGTTCCCCATTATTGAGTTTGAAATTAGTTTAGCTAGAATTTGACTTAAAGCTTTTTTCTAAAGTAAAAATTTAGCTACTACTTTTAATCTTTTCAAGCAAGCCCCTATTTCACACTAACTTTATGACAAAATGTTACAAGCTTCTAATTTATTTCTGCCATGTGCTTTGATCTTGCCAACATGTTCCATTGGAAATTGAAGGGGACAATGCATGGATTTCTAATGCAAGAAGAGGGGTGCGTGCGCGTGTGTGTGTGTGTGTGTGTGTGTGTGTGTGTGTCTGTGTGTGTGTGTGTGTGTGCGTGCGTGCGTGCGTGCATGTGTGATTTGCCTGCTTGAGCCCTATAGAAGAGTGGAGACTTAGCATCAGTGCTGGGACCACTCCATCAGAGTGGGAAATACAATTCTACCTGCAGGTCCTTGTACTTTATCTGTCTCACCAAATTTGCTCTGCAGTTGGCCTCCCTGTAGCAATCCATACTGGTTGCCTTGGAGAGGAATCACAGGGAGAGCCTCATGCTTAGGAATGGCTCTCCAGCCCTGGGAACATTTATCTAAATGTAAAAGCAGCCGCCTACCTTACTTTCACATAATTCCTCACCCATCTCAGAAGGACATGTTAGCTGTTCAGGGAGATAACAATGCTGATTACTTGACAAACACAGTTATTTCCTGGCCTATCATATGATGATTTAATTGATACGTCATTGTGTGTGTGTAGTTACATGTGTGTTTTAATGGGAATTCAATGTGGTGTTGCGGGGAAATCGGGAAAGAAAAGTTTCTAGATTTATTGCTTATAGTCTTAGGGCTGCCTGCTGGCCTCTGCTCCGGAAGCAGGGAAACATACGTTAGCAGCTCATTAGTGTTTGGACTTATCCTTTCGATTACCTACTATTTTAAAAACAATTTGGAAAAAAAGTAGAAATCAGAGCCAGCAGTAGATTCATTTACCCTCTGAAAATTGTGATGCTCATCAAAATAAAGTCGTGATGGTCTTGGCAGTATGTGATGGTGTCTTTGCTGTGTACCAGCTTCTTGGTTTTCACGCTTGAACGAGTCTTGCCACTGCTGGCATAGGAGTCCAAGCCACACGTTGGTCTCCAGTTTGAATAGACTGGAGTTTTGGGTTATTCTTCCTCCCGACTTTTAGGCACATATTTAAAAATATATCCAAAACCTAGCCCAGTTTGTGTTCACTTCAAAACCCATATTCCACAAAGGCAGTTTAGCAAGAGTGAGATCAGCTGCCTTCTTTATCCCTGGATTCTGTATTTTCCTCCATATCCAAGATTAAGAAAAAAAAAGGTGTGGGGGGGGCAGGAATTAGCTACATTATAGTTTATTTTTAAACTTGGCTCAGTGAAACTGACCTGACTTAGCCATCACTTGGCACCTGTGATCTGAAAATCCAGGGAGGCCTCTCTCTCAGAGGCTTATTGTGCTAAACAGTATAAACTGTTGTTGCCTTTGATGTTGCTACTTTGTAGAGTTCCTGAGTCTCTACATCTTGGACAAAGTGTTCAATTACTGAGTTGAAACAAATGCTGCATAAAGCCCAACAGTTGCCTTAATCAAGAGTCCTGCTTAAAACTGGCTTTACCACCAACCATTATTCGAAATTTTATTTTTCAGTTACCAAAGTAAAATCATACCTTCCATTCCAATAGCCATGATTGCTAAACTATCAAGCTATTGAGAGGAGCTGAACTCTGAGGCAGCCAGATGAGGGGCTGGGTGGATATCAGGGATACAGAGTTCCCTAAAATAGATGCAAATGTGCACACCACAGTTTTTCTCAAATTCTCAAAGACATCTATTTCTCCAGATAAAAAGCTGCATGCAGGCAATACACTCATTACACACATTAAAAAAAAAAAAGCTGCTGTTTGCTGAGAGGGCAGGGAAGCTCTTAATGATTTAGGCCGTCATAATTCTAGGAGAGGGAGAGGTAGTAGGATTACCGTTTAGCAAGTCACACTCCATTTGGAGATTAGGGCTGGGTTTCTCTGAAAGCCTCAGGCTGTTACCCAAGCCTTCAGCAAAGCCTTGCATCTTGAGACCCTCTTGCATTTCATACTCCAGCACACGTGCATGAAGAGTCCTTGTAATTCTTTATTAACAGGGCTCTGGACTGGGTGTGGCATGCCCTCGAACTGTTGGCTGACCACTGTCACCTTTGCTCAGTCCTGGTAAATGCTGGGTACTCAGCAAGTGTGTTTCCAGCAGAAAAGCTTTAGGAACTCAAGATCTGGAAGCCCTTGGAGGCTGCAGTCTCACTCCCGGGACATTGAGACTCAGTATTTCACTCCAGTAACTCATTCATTCCCACAGCTGGAGAGTAGGAAGACTGTCCAGAATTGCTGGGAACATGGCCTAGAGCAGAGGCTGAGGGAGGGCTGGGGGAGGAGTGGCTTGTTCACAAGCTTGTTAACATTTGAGGGTCTTTGACAAAGGAAGTCTAATGCTCTGCCCCGGTCAGCCTGCGATTGCCCCCCGGGAGGCCCTGTTGTGCACAGGAAGTCAGACACTAATGATGTTAGTGAGGGGACAAAGGCACCCAGCCTGGGAAGGGCCTAATTGCTGTGTCCGGCTCCCAGGCAGCCAGCCTCCAGCTGGAGGGGGCTGGGCAGGATTCACTAAGTATTAACACCTGGAGCTTGTGATGCTGACTTCCTGGGGTCTGGAGGGGGGTGGGGGAGAGGGGGGGCATCTGGCTGGCTTGCTCACTCCTAGACACACTCTCAGGGGCACATTTCAGGAAGTGGTATCTAAGAGATTAGATGGAAGTGGTTCCATCTGGAGGTCAGGCTGTTAGTGTCACCCATAAGCCAGGCCTGGTGAAGAGCTGGGACGCCTAAGATTCTTTCTATCTGCCCATCCCTGCTCTGTGGCTATTGCTTTACCTCTGGGCTGACTGATTCCTTCCCTCTTCTGCAGGAAATCTACTGGCAAAGGCCAGGTTTTGCAGAGAGGCAGACTCATACTGTAAGGATCACTCTAACTTAGATGGGAAATTCTAGTCAGAGTTGGGGAAATGCTTTTAGGGAAAGAGATGAGTTTTTAAGCCAGCTTGGATCCTAGAGAGGTGAGCTTCTGGCAGGATGAGGGGCCACTGCCAGCACCCAAAGAGGGACCTTGCTATATGCATGGATGTATGTGTATGTGGGATTTGGGATATACATCTAGAGAAGAGGCATTTGGAAGTTTGTATCCCTGGAGTGGTCACGCACAGGTACATGTCCCTCATTTATCAAGTAGGTTTTCTGGATTCTTTATGTCTAATCATGGCTTTGGGTCTGGGATCTGAACCCCCTCAGAGGTTCCTGGGAGTGCTTGGAACCCCTCACAGGTAGCAGAAGAAGTGCTCAGAACCCACCGAAATTGCTGTTTCTGTAGGAAATTGGAATGTCACAGGCTTCCCCAAAGGTGTTCTAGAGGATCATCCTCTTTAATCACACTGGAGTTATCAATAATCAACAGTGAAAGCCTGCTGTAAGGTTAGGGTTAGTAGTCTGAGTCTGGGGTCTTCCCCTGGGCCAGTGGCAGGCAGTCTGAGTACAGGCTGATTCACTTGGATTTTTGTATCTTCACAACAGGAGTTTAAACCTGGTGTTTGGAGCATGTCTGTCTTCTAGGGATAGGAAGTGGGGCTGGAGAAACGGGCTTTTGAAAAAGGATATAATATTGACTTGTTGCTTGCCATTAGTATTTTAAGGAGGTTTTTCAGTCCAAGACCACCAGGTGAACAAATTTAATCGTCTTGCAAAGAAAGTCACCTTATTTTCTAACATATCCTGTAATGTTTCATTTAGGACAAAAATCTAAAAGAGCACAGCCTTCCATCTTTTCCAAATACGAGAAGTCTACCTTGGAGGAGGCACGTGTAGGGAGCATGCTGGGGACCAGCAAAGAGGGGAGGAGGCTAGGTTCCCATGGTAATGTCACAGTCTCCCATTTCTCAGGCATTTGTGCTGTAAAAGCAGAATTCCAGATGTGACACAGTTTTTGAAGACTCCTCCTGCCTTCAGAAACAGCATTTGAAGTGGGCACACTCTGAGTACCACTCTCTGTGTGGTCCTAAGGCTTTTTATTAGTACTTGGGTTTTGAGAGAACATTTCCTCTCAGCTTAAGCATAACAATCATGTTTATAACTAAGTTTTCCGCTATTGTCTAATCACTGTTTTGAGACTTTCTCCTTTGGGCAGAGAAGTCTTTGTTCCTTTCTCTGTGATGTGAGAGTGAGCTACTAGCTGATTTGCTGGGTGTGTATTTCAGTGGCTGGTTGTTTGCTTCAGCTCTATACCCAGTGTTTACTGAAAACCTGTTAATCTGTGAGTTTTCTGTTAATGCTTTCTAAACTACAGATAGGCTGCCTGCTACCTTGAAGATGCTGTCTGTCCAACATGAGGGTCTCATTTCAATGGGGGTGGAGAAGGGGTGTGTGAAGCAGAGGAAAATGTCTGGCCCTCAGTCCCAAGGCATGTTTTATAGCCTGCCTTTAATGTTTTCAAAACTGGAAAAATATAACAATCCTGTGTGTTTGTATCAGCCACAGGAGAACACACAGCCCAGATCCTTAGCAAAGTTTCTAGAGAAATGGCTTCCAAAGGCTTTGTGAAAACCAAGTAGGCAGTAGAGCTTTGTTCTATTATTTATTTAATTTTTATTTATTTATGTATATGTCTGTTTGTATACACATAAGTGTGAGGTTGCCCTTGGAGGCCAGAAGAGGACATCGAATCCTCTAGAGCTGGACTTACAGGTAGTTGTGAGCTGCCTGATGTGGATGCTGTGTGGGAACAGAATTCTGGTCCTTTACAAGAAAAGTCAGTGCTCTTAACCTGATGAACCATCTCTCTAGCCCCTCTGTTTTTTTGTTGTTTTCTTTTTAAATTGAGTTTCTGTATATTTTGTATAACAGTTTGTTTGTTTGTATTTAATTTTATGTGTATGAGTGTTATGCCTGCATGTGGGTAAGTGCACCCGTGTCGTACAATGCCTGAGGAGGACAGAAGAGGCTGTCAGATCCCCTGGAACTGGAGTTACGAACAGTTGTTAGCTGCCATGTGGATGCTGGGATTTGAACCCAGGCCTTCTGCAAGAACAGTCAGTGTTCTTAACCGCCGAGCCATCTCTCCAGCCCCAACAACAGTTCTTAATCAAATTTAGACCCCTCTTCCCCATCCATGCCCCTCAACCCCCACCTCTGGACCTCATGCATTCTGCCATACATGTTCAGTCCTATCCAGTCCAGCATCTGTACCCAGATGTCCCTTAGTGCAAATTCATTCATTGGCGTTTAGTCAGCCCATCCAGAGATCGTAAATAAGGCTAGTAGTTCTCAGCCTAGGGCCAGCCTGCCAGCCATTTCTCTTGCTTCACTCAGGGCCCTTGTCTAATTGAGTTGTCATGGGTCCTCTGCTCCATGCCACCATTGCCACGAGTTCCCATGTATAACCTTCCAGTGGCCTGAAAGCCTCTGCTTCCCTGTGTTCATGAACCAGCCCTGACTCTTACAGTCTTTCTGCCTTCTCTTCCAAAATGGTCCCTGAGCCATAGGTGAGGTTTAATATAGGCATCCCATCCAGGGATACACACTCCACAGCCTCTTATTCTTTAAACTTGGCCAGTTGTGGCCTTCTGTGTGCATAAAATTACTTTGTATAAGGAAGCTTTACTGGTGATAGTTGAGGGATGCATTAATTTTTCTCTCTATCCCTCATTCTGTTATGTTCTGTGAGCCTTAGGTGTTAGAGGTTCAGCAGTAGATGTGTCAGCTAGGACTGAGCATCTCTCAGATGTATATTCTCTGTGTCAGACCAGTTGTGAAATTGTACAGTAGCTGCCATCTGTTGCAAAAAGAAGCTTCTTTGGTGAGTGTTGTATGGGTATGCTTGTCAGAGTCCTAGATGTGCAGCCTCTGTTCTGTCTTTAAACACAGAAGAAAGCTAACTGTCTTTCTCTGTGTGTGTGTGCGTGTGTGTGTGTGTGTGTGTGTGTGTGTGTGTGTGTGTGTGTGTACGTGTATGCTTGCTGACAAAGCAATAAAAAAAATTCTGAGATCAGGAGTGAGAAATTTTAAAACAAATTAAATCTTGGGCTGGGCATGGTGGCGCACACCTTTTATCCCAGCACTTGGGAGGCAGAGGCAGGTGGATCTTTGTTGAGTTTGAGCCCATCCTGGTCTACGTAGTGAGTTGCAGGCCAGCTGGGGCTACAGGAAGACCCTGTCTCAAAAAGACAAAACAACAACAACAAAAACCTCAATTAAATCTTATAGAATTAGCTATCATTTAGAGACTTTGCTATCTGAGAGTCAACTAGTCTTGACACATAGTTATCTCTAGTGAATGGATTGGTGGAGGGGTGGGTACAGATTTGGGGGATTGAAATGAAACCTGGATGAAAATTAGAGATTTCAGTTTGATAAGAAGGACACATGGTAACTGGCATGTGTCTGCTCCATGCTAGAGCTCAGAAACAATTGTCCCTTCAGCTTGCCTTTGGGGAGCATGAAATTAGGAACATGTGTGTGCTGATTAGCAGCATGTCAGAGATGAATCATGATTACGGGCTTTGGTCTGGTGCACAGACCATGCTTTGGAGTAGTGATTTCCTACCTCCCAGAGCAAATCTCTTTAATTAAGATCTCCAGGTCTTTGGGGGCTGATGGCATAATTGCTAATGGGAACCCCAGTTCTTCAGAGCCTGTGTGTTCATGCTGGGCATGCAAGGCCTCACCTTTCCAAACCAGACTTCTGGCATCCTTTTTTTCTGAAACTGGTTGCATCTATGGAGTTTGAGAGAGAACAGCTCCCGGGAACGTGGAGGGAGTGCATCTTGAACAGATTCAGGCATAGACTGGCTTTGTGATTTGCCTTGTGTTTTAGATTCACCAGCATTCTCCTCGGCTTGCATCACCTGGGGCTTCTCTGCCTTTGGTAACTTCTTTTTAAGGTAAAGTTTTATACTGAAGTAAGTGGGGGGGTCTGTCTTTGTTTGTAACCAGTGTATAGTCACATGCCCCATGGCTCTGCCTCCCTGGGCCCTTCCCACCTTTGCTGGTCACAGGCAGACATACTGTCCCTTTGTGCTTTTCAGGCCTCACAGAACTCTGCAATCTTTTGATCTCATTAACACTCTGGAGAGTCAAGGTGGAGATAATGCTATGGATAGTAGAAAGTAGGAGCTGGTCTTAGTTTTAAGCAGTTGCTAGGTGTGCCTGTTTTTGCTGGGCTCCAACTCGCCCAAAACGTTACAGGATTGCAGAGGTGGCAGACAGGCAGGTCAGGGCAAGGTGGCAGAAGATACTGACCATTAAGCTAAGGAATGTGTTCTGCTGACAGTAGAAACACCCAAATGGAGAGACAGGAGAGTAGCCCCTCAAAACTCTGTCCCTCACTCCTGGACCTGGCACACAGTCAGCCCTTGATAAATATGTTTTTTGCTTAAATAAATAGATGCATGACTAAGCGAAAAAATACATACCAAAACCTCATTTGGTGCTCCATGGTGATTTTTATGGGCTTAATGTTAGGACCCACACCAAGAGAAAACAGATAAGGCCACTTACAGAGCTGGTCAACAGCTTTGTAAACTGTTCTTTAGGAAGCAGTCCAGGCTTTTAGCTACTACAGCATTTTGATATTTAATGAGCTGCCAATTAAAAATAGTTGTTTGTTACTCAAAACCTATAAATGCCAATGCTTTGCCTCAGGGTGCTCCATTCTTAGTTAATTAACCACCCCCACTTGCTGCACTAACGGGTAGCTTTTGATTTGTTCCAAAGGGAGCTAAGAAGCCAGGCTCCAGTGCCTGGAGCTCTGCTGTGAAATTTCCCTTGGTTGGTGCAGGGCGGAAGCAGCAAATGGGAACGTAACACAGAAGACATCTTTTACTCAAGAAGGTGAGGGGATAACTCAAATGCTCTAAAGGAATAAAATCCAAGAGGCAAAACCCCTACACCGTGCCCTAGCCATCTGTCAGGAAGCAAAGGCCTACCTATGGGGCCTGAGAACCCTGGAGGATGCTAAACTACCTGGAAACGGTAACTTCCCAGAGCAGTGTTTCCAATCCCTCTCTGCTTGAACAGACTTTTAGAATAAATGCATTTGAGAAGGGTTGTGCTGTAAATACGCACTCCCTTCCCAAAGAAGGCAAGCCACACGCTGAGGCTTACATATGATTGCATGCAGGGGTTAGGGACAGAACTCTGTTGGTAGAATCCTTGCCTATCATACAAGAAGCCTTCCTTGGCTTTGATTCCCCAGCACCGCATAAACTGGGCGTGGTGGCACTGGCCTGTAATTTTAGCACTCTGGAGGTAGAGACAAGAGGATTAGAAGTTCAAAGTCATCTTGCTCTAAATGGAGTTTAGAGACCCCGACTCAAAAACCACTTGCATTCAAATCAGCTTAAGGAGCTTTCTGAAAGCTGGTAACATTTTAGAGAACAGACTGCAGACCTGGGGTAAAAATTAAAGCACATTCATCCAAAAGGATTAAGAAGGTGGGATGTTTTAGAGAGGATTTTTTTCTCTTTTTTTTGAGGCAGGGTCTTGCTGTAGCTCCAGGTGGCCTGGAACTCGCTATGTTGACCAGGTTAGCCTCAAACTCATAGAGATCTGCCTGCCTCTGCCTCCTGAGTGCTGGGATTAAAGGCGTGTGTCAATCATACCTAGCTTGAGAGAATTTTTTTAACAGCACACCTAGCCTGGCCCCCCACGTCTGTAGCCCCAACACTAGGGAGGCAGAGGCAGGCGGATTTGAGCCCAAGACCAGCCTCAGCTTCCTGTCTCATACATCTTTTGTTGCCTGTCTGTAGCTCAGCTCTGTTCTGTTTCTTAAGGTGGGAATCCTGGCATTGACATTTCTGAGCTACTGTGTGCCGGATACTGTGCTGAACACTTGTTACATGTAGTCCCATGCTAGTTCTTTCCAGAAAGTTTTATTCACATGTTCTGTAGCTTAGGGAAATGAGGCTCAGGGAAGTTCAGAAACTTGCCTAAGGTCACACAGTGGGAAGATGGGCACATCTATCTATGGAAGCTAAAGCCCCATTCTCTTAACTCCACATAAGCTCCAGTTCAGCCCGCAGAAGTCAAGTCCATCTCCAGGATGGCAGGATCCTAAGGCACAGCTCTAACAGATCAGTGTTTCCTGTCTGTCTGAAGTGGGGTGAGAGAGTGTGACTGTGATTAGTGGTGGGTACAGGAGGGGAAGAGCTAGAGACAGCACAGGCACATGCTGTGTGTGAGACATTGAGACCCAGCTCTTCTATGTCACAGGTTGAAATTGATGCATGGAATTAGCTTTCAAAAGTTGCTATAAAAAAATAACCTTGCTGGGCATGGTGGTGCATGCCCTTAGTTACAGCACCTGGGAAGCAGAGACAGGCAGATCTTTATGAGTTCATGGCCAGCCTGGTCTACATAGCAAGTTCCAGGCCAGCCAGGGCTACATAGTGAGACCCTGTCTCAAAAAAAACCTCAAAACAGGGGCTGGAGAGATGGCTCAGTGGTCAAGAACACTGGTTGTTCTTGCAGAAGACCTGAGTTTGAATCCCAGCACTCACATGGCTGCTAACAACTGTCCGTAACTCCAGTCCCAGGGGATCCAACAGCCTCTTCTGACCTCCTTGGGCATTTCACGACACGGGTGCACTTACCTACATGGAGGCAATACACGCATACACATAAAATAAAAATCAAAACAAAACCCTTGAACTTAGTGGTGTAAGAGAGCACAAACTTCTTATCCTATAGTTCTGGTGGTCAGAACTCCAAAATGAGTCTTTAGCTACTGAAATCAAGGTGCTGGCAGGGCTGGCTCCTTCTAGATGCTGTAGGGGAGAAACCATCCTTGCCTGGTCCAGCCTCTAGAGGCTGCACACGTTTTGGCTTGGTAGCCCCTGCCTACTCTTCCTCAGATCCCGCATGTGTAGCATTCTGCAGCCATTCAGTTTCCTGCTCTCTTCCTTTCTTTTGTCCTCAACTTTCATAATTCCTTTTCTGTGCTACTGATTCTTCAGTGTCTCTCTTCTAAGAACCCTTACACTGGCCTAGCTGGACAACCCAGAATACTCTTCCTGTTTCAGCATTCTTAAACTTAATCACATTTGCATAGTTCCTTTTGCTATGCATAAAATAAGTCACAGGTTCTAGAAGGCTAGGCTGTGGGCATGTTTGACTGGCTGTCAGTTTTGTCTGCCATGAAGTAACAAGGGAACATCAGCGTTGTAGGCCAGGCTGGACGCAGCATTTCTAAGGTGGTTTCTCTGGGCTCTGGAGCAGCTGAAACATTTTTGGGTGTGAGTGGGGATTGCCTAGTGGAGTATCCGCTGTGCAAATGCTAAGAGACTGTGCATTCAAGGACTTCAGTAGTGAAAGGTTTTTAAAGTACACATGAGAACTGGTACGGGGGGTGGGGTGGGAGTCTTGTTTCTGAGCTCCATAGCCAGGCTTGGGTAGGTCTAAGGCCTTAGAGTCTCTGATTTTCTGTAGAATTAGAATCTCCATTTCATATTCGCATCTACAGAAGTGCCACACTTTGGAACTGTAAGGCGACAATTATTTTGCTCCTCTATAGTGAGTATCCAGGCAGACTGATGTGTCACAGATTTAACATGTTGAGACCAGACTATGACAGGCAGCCCATGGGGAGGGAGAGCAAGACCTGGGTGATGGGGAGGGATTCATGGAAAATGTGAAGAGAGAAGGGGATTCTGGAAATGCAGGAAAGCCTGAATGAAATTGCAGTGTGTGAGGGGTTTGCAGGCTGAGGAAGGAGCTAGGCAGGCGGGTCCTACATTAAGAATGGTATAGAGGAGTAAGGAGCCAGTGAAGGGCTGGGAGCAGGGGAGCAGTGAGGGTAGATGATGGGCATGTTTATAGCTCACCTTCATGGACAGAGCCCCTTGAGTCAGGGTCTAAATCTTATTTGTAGTTAAATAATCAGTCCTGGGGTTGGAGAGATGACTCAGTGGTTAAGAACACTGACTATTCTTTGCAGAAGACCCGGGTTCGAAAACAAGCACCCACATGGCAGCTAAGACCTGTCTGTAACTCCAGTTCCAGGGAATCCGACAGTCTCTTCTGTTCTCTGTGGGCACTGCAGGACACAGGTGCACTTACCTACATGCAGGCAATACACGCAGTAAAATATTTTTTAAAAAACCCAAAAAACCAAAAACCAGTCCTATGGGGCTTAGGACAGACTGGGATCATCAATGTGTAGTGTTGATCACTTGATCACCTGATCACTTGATCAAGCCTCTGCATCTTCAAAGCCAGCTTACCTGGGCTCCCTCTGACAGTTCTCCATTAATCAGAGCCCTTGTTTGGAGGGATTTCGGTTCTAGCACAGCATGTCTCATTGTCTTGGGCTCTTTTCCACAAGGCATTGTGTTATTGCTATTAGCCATTGCAAATGCTCAAGATATGTTTGTTACAGACATCACTCAATAGAAATGTAGGGAAAACAAACAAAAGAGGCACTAAAATAGGAACAAAGGAAAGGCCACACAAGTTTTACAAACAATATACCTTGGTACCTGTTATTAAATAGAATATGTTTCCTTTTTGAAAAGTGCCTCTTCTCCATGACTTCACTGTCTTCCTCAAACTCCCTCTCAGAAGAAAGCTGTTGTGTAAATTCTTCACAACAAACGAAACAGAACAATCAAAACCTCAGCTAGTTGAGGAGACTCAACCCCAGTGGTGTGGAGTGGTTTTCCTTGGCTGCCAACTGACAGTGTACTTCCCATACTGCTGCTGTTTTCTTCTGTTGTATAGCCCAGGCATTCTCCTTTCCTATCTTAAGCTTTGTGTGTGTATGTCATCCTTCCCCTTCATTCATCCTTGTTGAGATATTGCCCTGTGGCAGTTCATGTGTCCTATGCTTCTCTGCGGCTGGTTCTTTCACCTTTGCCACATATACCTTGTGTGTCATCTAAGTGGGGATGACTTTGAGGGCCAGGGTGTGATTTGAGGTTTGTCTGTGTCTCGTTACTCTTTTCTGAATGGACGAGCACCATGCAACTCCTTGAGGTGAGGTCATGACTGTTTTGTGTACTACCATACCCAGATTGTCTGGCTCATCATGAAAGGTGAGTTTATGTCCTGGGCTGAGTTTATGTCCTGTAAGGCAGTATGGTGACTGTTTTGAACATACCCAAAGGGTTGTGAGAATTGAGTTGTCCCCTTCCTGGTTGTTACTTGGATCTCTGCCATCTGGAAGCTATGCAGCCTCTGATTGCACAGAATTTATGCCTAAGGGATGAGGAGTGCTTGTAATTTTCACTTTCCAAAGTTTCATATCAGGTGATGAGTTCTGGAGTCTTACAGTATTCAGAGGGTGGGAGAAGGAAGCTGGAGAAAGAGGTGAACGAGGAAGAAGGGGAGAGCCCTAGCAGTTCAAGGGCATTGACAGGTACCTGGTTGATTTAGGTTTTGTGTTATTGCTTGCTTATTCTTTACTTTGGAGAGCGTGTGTGTGTGTGTGTGTGTGTGTGTGTGTGTGTGTGTGTGTGTCACTTTGGAGAGTGTGTGTGTGTGTGTGTGTGTGTGTGTGTCTGCCTCTTTTTGCACAGCTGTGCTTTTCCAAGCCCCAAGTATATCTAAGCTCAAGGACATGGTTTCAGTGGGTGCACCAGGCCTCAGGATTAGCAGTATGAATATGCCTCTAGCATGTGGAAGTGATGGGGTTGTGGCCTGAAACCTTGGGCCCCGTCTGAAGCATTCTCCACATTGTGTCTCAGTGTAACAATTGCCCATTAAACACCAGGATATGGTTTTCCCCAACATCCTCACTGTTAATTGGAAACTTTAGCTGTATGGTTAGAATATTTTCCCATCATTTTGCACTTGAAAATTAACATATTTTGGAGAATTCTGCAATTAATATCGAATGGCACATTTGCAGATTATCAGAAAAACAGCTAACAGAGTCGGTAGACCTGCAGCAGCCCTTTCTTGGGAGAGACAAGCTGGGAGTTAGGAAAAGATGGGGTGGTTGAGAGGATCCGGTCCTCCTTCTGTGGCTGTTGTAATTAAAGTGGGAAGTCTGGCGGAGTTGTTACACTGCTATTAAGAGCACAGATGGCTAATGGCCACATCACCAAGAGTTAAGAGTTAGACCTTTTAAAGTCTCTTTTCTTTTATGGCCCACCCTCTCTATTCTAAGCATAGGTATGGAGGCAGTGAAGAATGTTCTCATTAAAAGTAACTGCTTATTCCCACACTCATTCCCAGGCTTGGAATGAGAACTGGTTTCAGTAGACTTGAGGAATTGCCTATCTGTCTTGCTTTACTAGAGCTTTCAGAAGAGGTTGTCTGGTAGGTGAATTTTATAACCAGTCAGTACTCAAAGTGGATCCAAACTGGAAGGGCTCCAGCTAGCAGCCCTGGTCTCTCTCCCAATTTTACTGCTAATGAATTGTTTAACCCCCAAATATAGACCAGCCTGCTCCTATTGTCTTAGGGCAAAGAGTGTCGCAAGTTCCCTGTGGCCTGGTGGGTAGTAATCTCATGGATTGGATGGTGTTTGACTGTTAGGGAGTCATGAAATAGGTTCAAGGCTGATGTGAAGTGACTGGCATGACCCTGGGCACCTGTACTGCTGCATGCCTTTTGACATTGTGGAGATCCATGCTGGAAAAGTAAATTGGTATCATCTTCTCTTGTTTTCCCACAGGGAGTGGGGCTGGCCAGCAGAAGCAGTGGACTGCACAATATCACCTTCAGATATGACAGTAAGTAACTGGCTTGACTACAGAGAATGGAGCCCTTTCAGCAATCTGTAAGTTATACACTTGTACTTGATCAAGGTCACTGCAGATCCCTGGGTCAAAGAATTTTCTGAACCTGTTCAGGTTTTAGTTAAAACAACTTAGTCTCTATTAAGCCACTGAAGTACTCGGAAGCTTAAACAGGTTAAGTGTCTTCCATACCTTTCAGAAAAGTTATGTGTGAAGATCTTCCCTCAGGACACAGCCATGTCCTTAAGAGCAAACACAGCTGCCAGCAGGGTCCACTGGGGAAAGAAGGAGCAAAGCTACCCAGGTGCAGGCAGGCCCTAGACAAGGCTGGAGACCTGTGTCTGATCTGAAGGGGGCACTGGCTTCCTGATTCCAGCTCATTGTGGTCTTAAGGAACTCCCACTGGGTATAGCCAGATGTGGCTTTTAAAAATACCCAGAAAATTGCCCCTCCAACAAACACTTAAAAATACTGATATTTATTTTAATGTTTTTTTCCCAATAGAGAAAAATCTAGTGACTCTGTGTCTCAGGGTGGCTGAGGGCTCTCCAGTTGGCCATCTTGGACTTGGGTATAGGGGTATTCTTCAGTTTCTCTTCTGTTTGTGTGACTTAACTTCTCCCTGCTTCCATTGTTTCTTTCTCCAAGCATCTCTTGGAGGCTTAACCGAGGTAATGCACATACTGAGGTAATGCACATACTACCTCACCTCGGTAGCTGGCCTGCAGTGGAGGCCCAGTAAATGCTGTCTGCTAATATTAGAAGTCAGTCCAACTGGGGTTCAATACAAGCACCATTTTGGGCGGGGGGCAAAGTGTGACTTTTTTTCTGACTGAATTGTTTTCTAAGGACAAAGCTGATTTTTCTGATGAGGCATGTATGATCCCTTCTAAGGAGCTATTTTCATTCTTAAGAAGGTACTTATGTAGAACTATGAGCATTTTAGCCTTATGAGCTCTACTTTGTATGTAAGCATGATAAGAGGGAGCAAGCCTCATGTTTGTTGGCTCATGACTTCTGATTCATCTCTTAGAGAAGGTTATGAGGCCTTAGCATCATATGGAGGCCTCTGGGGTCATCAGTGTGAAAGTCATCCATACTCTGACCAGGTTAGGGTTTTTGAGGTCATGGATACAATCTGACAATTTTATGATATAAACATGTGTCAAATTCACATCCACAGCTGCTGGCCTGGGTACTTTGAGTTAACCAGTGAGAACTAACATGTGACATTCGGGCACTTCATGTCAGTGCTGTGTCTGTGTTTTGGATAAATGCCATCTTGATGGTAAGGAAGGGTTTGCAAGTCTGTGATACTTGATTCAGCTAAGCAAGGATGTGTAAAGGATTGTTCTTTGAGTTAAAAACTATATTTCTAATGCATATTCTTGGTCCTGGCAGATCTTGTATTACATTAAAGAGTCATCTGAAAACAAGCATTTGCCTCTATAATTTAATATAAATTTTATGAAAAAGAATCTATACCTGCAAAACCTAAAAATATCTTAGGGTTGTCTTTTTGTTTTTGAGACAAGATCTCATATCAATCAGGCTACTTTTGAACTTGTGATCTTCCTGCCTCAGCCTCCCAAATATTGATATGATAAGCAAGTACCACCACACCTGGATTTTTTTGTCTTCTTTGTTTTAAATTTTTGCCTGTGTCCTTGTGTCTGTCTCTTAGACATTACTTTCCTCTTAATTCTTCATCATTTATTTAGAATTTAATTCATAGCTTGCATTGGCTCCTGAGACGTTTAAAGCTCAGTGCTTTTTGGAAAATGTCATTTGGGCATAAAGTATTTTGTAGCTTGAATCCTAAACATTAGGTCTGCTAATAATTTGATGCAGGCTTTGTAAAAAAAAGTGTTCTGGGGCTGGAGGGATGGCTCAGCAGTGAAGAACACTGGCTGTTCTTGCTGAAGACCCGAGTTTGGATCCCAGCACCCACATGGCAGGTAACAACTGTCTGTAACTCCAGTTCCAGTGGATCCGGCAGCCTCTTCTGTCCTCTGCAGGCATTGCATGATAGGGGTGCACTTACCTACATGCAGGCAATATACACATACACATAAAATTAATAAATAAAAATTTTTTTTAAAAAAGTGTTCTGTGTTTTCCATCAAAAAAGATTTTTGTTTTCTATAGGGAGGTTCTTGTTATTGTTCAGTTGGCTGATTAGTAGTTCTGTTTAAAATAGCCAGTTACCAAGTTTTCACAAAAATTACTAAGATAAAAATCTTATTTTTCTATCCTTTGTCCTTTGATATAATAGAGTGTTTGCCATTAAGTCATAGCTGATTTCAGCCTCCTTCCAGCCTCCTTTGACCCTACATTCCACAGTTCTTGAGGCTCTGAGGGTTTTAATGCATTTTCTTAATTCTTAGACTTTTGTCTGTTTGCATAATTGTGTTGACGGAAACCTCAGGAGTGTCAGCTTTGGCATTAGGAATGAGGAAAGAGAAAATTCTTTGTTCTTGTTCATGCATCTTTTTAGACCTTGATAAGTATATATTGCCTGGAAATGGAGTTATGGATGGTTGTTAGCCACCATGTGGGTACTGAGGATTGAACCTGGGTTCTCTGGAAGAACAGCTAGTGCTCTTAACTGCTGAGCCATCTCTCCAGCCCTGATCCCTTAGAATCTTAACAGCAGTTACCTGTGTGTGATGAGAGAGTATGGATGACTTTTACATTGTCTTTCTGTTTCTTTCTGTTTTCAAATACCTCCAGTAAGCATTTTACCTACAATAATGGGGAATGTACATTATAGCTAACAAGGGAAAAAAATGCAGTAGACTTACTGAGCTCCTTAGAAATGCCTCTTCCCTCAGTGGGGTTTGGACCTTCAATTGTGAAGGGCCTTTGCAGTAGATAGGGAAGAGGCTATCTAAGTTGACTCATGAGAAAGAAAGGAAGATAAAGCAATGTGAGAATAGTGAGTTATGTCTGCTGGCCTGGCTGGTGCCTCTCCCAGCAAGGGCATCTACCACAGTGTGTGGCAAGTCGCTGAAGTTCCAGTGGGATTCTGGCTGAAAGCTTCTGGAAGTTTTTTTTAGGAGACAGATTTTGAAGGTGTATTCAGCTCATAAGATGTCTTCAGATAAAATCAAAGGTGGTTTGTGTTGAGTCATTAATATGGGACTTTGGAGACTTAGTGGGGATTCTGGCTATCTTTGAGAAACTGTTTTGTCTTTGAGGATACTAACCATCATCCTTATCACCCAATCTCTCAGTGCTCTGTGCTGATACTGAGATATTTAACAGTTTTTCTGTGAAGAAGTCACATCTGCACGTTAGTTCCTTTTCCATAGTCACCTTGCCTTCTTGGTTTCTTCTAAAAACAAAAAAGCCCCAAATTAGTTAACAATGTGTTCTATTTTTTTTTTTTTTTAATTTTGTCTTTTTGAGACAGGGTCTCCCTGTAGCCCCAGCTGTCCTGGAACTCACTATGTAGACCAGGCTGGCCTTGAACTCACAGAGATCTGCCTGCCTCTGCCTCCCAAGTGCTGGGATTAAAGGCGTGCGCCACCACGCCCAGCCCAACAATGTGTTCCTTTACAGCACTCTAATGCTAGAAAATGCTAGAATTGATGTAAGTATTTGTTGATTTAGGTTAAATGTCCTAAGAATAAAAACAACAGTAATAACAATAAAAACTCAAAATAGGTAATGCCAGATACACAAGTCTACACTATGTCCAGGTCTCCTGGATTGTCTAGTTGCTTAATTCAGGAGAGTAGTACTGCAGTAGATAAATCCCTCTGTAGCATCTTTGGGTTTTCCAAACTGTAATGAATTTTAGTATTGTGTTTGGGCTTTTGAGCTACATATATTTTTTAAAATTTTATTTATTATTTTTATTTTATGTGTATGTGTGTATTACCTGCACGTCGGTAAGTGCACCCGTGTCATGCAATGCCCAAGGAGGTCAGAAGAGGCTGTTGGATCCCCTGGAACTGAAGTTACAGACAGTTGTTAGCTGCCATGTAGGTGCTGGGATTTGAACCCAGGTCTTCTGCAAGAACAACCAGTGTTCTTAACCACTGAGCCACCTCTCCAGCCCCTGAGCAGCATATTTTCAAACAGAATGGATTTGACTGTCTGCAGACATATTCTACAGGGTCTGGTAAGATGAAATTGAAAATAAAGATTAAAAATTTAACTGCTCCTTTTCCCAACTTTCTAGACTGTACCACCTACTTGAATCCAGTGGGGAAACATGTGATTTCTGATGCCCAGAACATCACAGTCAGCCAGTACTCATGCCATGACCAAGTGGCAGTCACCATTCTGTGGTCTCCAGGGGGCCTTGGTAAGTGGTAACACCGAGGTGAGCTGGGTAGATGGTGCCGATGTGCATGACCATGTGTTATGGCCTCTGCTCAGGCAAGTCTTGGCAGTGAAGCTGAGGGTGGAGGGGGCACAGCACATCCGCTCTTGTGGCCTTTCTGCTGGGCACATCCACATTCTGTGGTCCATCTTTTATTTTATTCTGAGTATGAATGTATTGCCTGCATGTGTGTAAGTGCACCTGTGTTGTACAGTACCCATGGAGGTCAGAGGAGAGTGTTGGATCCCCTGGATCTGGAGTTATGGACAGTTGTTAGCTGCCACGTGGGTGCTGGGAACCAAACCTGGATCCTCTGCAAGAGCAGCCAGTGCTCTTAACCACTGAACCATCTCTTCAGTCCCTATGTCTTATTTTTATTTTTTGGTCTTTTTTTTTTTTTTTTTTTTTTTGTCTTTTTGAGACAGGGTCTCCCTGTAGCTCCAGCTGTCCTGGAACTCACTGCGTAGACCAGGCTGGCCTTGAACTCACAGAGATCTGCCTGCCTCTGCCTTCCGAGTGCTGGGATTAAAGGCGTGTGCCACCATGCCCGGCTATTTTTTGGTCTTTTTAAGACAGGGTCTCCCTGTAGCCCCAGCTGGCCTGGAACTCACTGTCTAGCTTTTTTATTTTTAGACAGGGTTTTACTCTGTAGTCCAGGCTGAGCCTTGGCCTTGAAGTCTCAGCATTAGTCAGAGGTAGGTAGGTAGTAGTACCAGGAGAGCCTGTGGCCTATCAAGGGCATAGTGGCTTTGGCCTCCAGCTTTTGTGGTCTCTGTGGTCACAAGGACATGTGAGCCTGGCTTTGGCACACTTTGTAATTTTTCAGGAAAATCCTGGGTTTTATGAGAAAGTATGAAATCATTGAGTTTTTAAAGTTGCCAAATAGTTGAAAACTTTTTTAGACTTTGTGAGCCAACAAAACCCGGAGTGAAAGAAAGCAACTTAGATCTGGCCAGACTGTTAACTGAGTCTGTCTTCTTGAAAGAGCTGATGACACCTAGGAGAGGGTAAGAGAGTCAGGCCAGGGGTACCCAAGCTTCCCTAACTTCATTCTTCCAGTGAATTTGCTTGACAATTTTATTTATTTTTTTCTGAGACAAGGTCTCAGTGTAACCCAGGCTGGCCTCAAATTCACTATGTAGCCCAGGATGGCCCTGAACTCTTGACCCTCCTGTTTCCAGCTCCAAATTACTGAGATTATAGGCATACATGATCTCACCTAGCAGTTCCTCCTTTTTTTTTTTTTTGATGTGGTCTTTCTATGTGCATAGCCCATGCTGGCCATGTACTTGCCTTCTTGCCTCAGTTTTCCAAGTGCTGGGACCATATGTACATACCACCATGCTCAGTTGTGATTGACCTTTCACCTGAGGCATTTATGACTGTTGGGGCCTTATCTTCCCTGTCTGCCAAGTAGTGGTGATAGTTACCTTGTGGTTGGTACCAGAAAGAACTGGTCAGAGGATTGCAGCTATTACCAGAAACTGGGTCTCAGCCCTGTCCCTCTGATGTTGCCACTCTTTTCTTGGTATCTTCCAAAATGTGGCTAGAGAGAAGTCAACTAAAGTGTGGATTTTTTAATCTGGACAGGACAAATCTCAGAACCAGATCACAGTAGTGAATATAAAGGAGAGGGAAGATAGAGCAGGTCATGGACCTCACTCACTGTCACATAAATACTTTTGTATCTAAACCCTATGTGTTTTCCAAAGATAATATTATCTTAACATTTAAAGATTGAAAACATTCTCTGGATAAAAGGGAAGTGGTCATTCCATTTAAGGCTTAAATGGCTAAGCCTTGATCTGACGAACTGCAGGCTCCTTTAGAAAGAAAATTGTGAGCTGGTAGTAGAAAAATTAATGGAAGGAGTAGGGAGGGCAGAGGGCTGTGCTTTCCCTGGAAGATGATTTATGGATGAGGAGATGGCAGGTTCTATCAGTTTGGTTCTACCAAGTAAACTTGAAAGTCAGGAAAGCACATGGATTAAGGGCACTTGGCTAAGAGCCCAGTGCTTCCAGGGTTTAAATCCCATGTCTTCCCTGTGACCCTGGGGCAAGTCAGTTTCTCTAAACCCAGGTTTCGTCATCTGTAAATGGGAATAATAATACCTTCCTCCTAAGCTTGTTAGGAGGAGTTAATGAGTTTAACTGTAAGAGGGAGAGAGTAAGCATGCTCTTTAGGTAAGGGTGTTCTGTCAGATTGCCAGTCATTTATATACGACCTCACAGTGTTAGTAGATCGGGATAAACGTGCTCTGTGACACAGCAATTACATCTGCTCCCTCTCTCTACTGTCAGCCCCAGATTTGACATAAAGATTTTCAGTCTGGCCTTTGCAAAACAAGGTTAGGTCTCCCCATGCTTATCCCAGATGAGATGCATGTGAGATACGTGGCCTTTAATGACATGGCTTTTGTTAAACAATAGTTCTGGAAACACTTTTGTTTTTTTCTTTTTGAGACAGGGCTCCCTATTGCCCCAACTGGCCTGGAACCCACTATGTAGACCAGGCTGGCCTCTGGATCTGCCTGCCTCTGCCTCCTGAGTGTTGGACTTAAAGGCATGTACCATCACATCTGGCTAATGGAAACACTTTTAAAATCAAATCTTAATATAAGGATCTGTTCAAAAGTTTTTTCCTTTTCAGTCTCAAGGCAAGTTCCTGTGCGATCTACTAAATAGTGATTCAGAGAGAGACCTTGTACCATGTTGTCACCGCTGAATCTCTGGCTGTGGATCCACTGGCTGTCACCCCACAGGCAGCTTTGTGATTTGAAAATGCAATGCACTGTAGAACTCCATACTCCTAAAATATGGGGCTCCTCTGCCCTCCCCACCATGAAATATGTGCTCTCCATCAAGTAATTACAGGATTGGAGGACCTATTTGAAAGAAAAAAATATTTCTGTGGCTTTTGCCATCAATGATTTTCCCACCTGGTTAATTGCATCCTGTGTAATTACTTTTGCCCTGGGAAGGGAAGGGTTGAAAACATCTCCTTGTCTAGTATTTAGAAAGAATGTGAAATCGATATCTCACCAATTGAGGCAGGCTTTGCGGATCTCCAGCTGCACTTGGACCATTCCAGTCTCCATGGGTTACAGAGCCCTGTGCTGGCTCTTGTGGCTATCAGAGCTTAATCCCTTTGAAAGCATCTAGTCAGATGTGCAGTGGAGGAAGCTCAGGTGGCCAGAGGCTGGGCCAGCGCCTTTCAGTAGCGCTGTGGGCGTCTTGGGGCCTCTGAGAGCTGTATGCAGAGCACACACTGGGCAGCTCTCGGATATCGGCCTTTCAGACGTGATTAAAGCAAGACCTGCTTTGTAAACCACATCAGCTATTTAATCTCAAGCTTAGGAACCCCTTGGGTACAGACACACATTTCATTGGGAATTTTTGTAAGTTGCTCAATGAAATATGACAAAAGAGTATGTAGCTAAAACTTGAAGTGGAAACAGTTTAGAGGTATCTCCTAGTCGCTATTGGGAATTTGTCATCAGTGCAATGCACCTGTTTAGTAACCTATAAATTATTTATTCCACTACAGATTTTTATGATCAATTGAGAATTCAGCCTAAATATTTGGACCTAGGTGTCACAGAAGCAATAGATACTTGTCAAATAATTATATTAGTAGTACTGAGATGGAGAACATCACCTGGCCTGTAGAGGACTGCAGGATGTGAACTCTTCCGTTCTGTGGACTCAGATGTCCTGGGCAGGATAAGAAGTCCTTTAGCTCTGGTGTGTCAGTGGGGAGAATGGTGACCCTGGAGGAAGAAAAGTGTGTTCAGAAGTAATTAGGTCTGCTTTTCATAAAAGCCTCTGCTGTGCTTAGGCATTGAATTCCTCAAAGGATTTCGAGTAATACTGGAGGAGCTGAAGTCCGAGGGAAGACAGTGCCAGCAACTGATTCTAAAGGACCCGAAGCAGCTCGACAGTAGCCTCAAAAGAACGGTAAGTCACACTGAGGGAATGTGCCTCTGAAGACAGCACCATTGTTCCAGGGGTCTGAATAGGCTATTGAAAGTCTGAAATTGGAGAAGGGGGGTGGTGGGGTCCACCCAGTTCAGCCAAGGTGGGCAAGAGTGGGAGGCAGCAGCTGAGCTTGCCCCACACTCTCAAGAAAGCTCTTCAGCACCTCTGTGGTAAACATACCTCTCAGGTTACACTGGAGCAGCCATCTCGAAGGTATCTGTGCTCTGAAGAGTTTTGTGGGCTCACCCTCTCTCCCCACCAGCTTTGGGGCTCAGGACTAATAGACAGCCTTGTCCATCTTCAGCTTTAGGAGTCCAAATCTAAGTTTGCAGCCCTGGCTTTGGGCTTTCCTGGATCTGGCCCAGCTCTAGGATTATGTGAGTGGCAGTCAGCTAGAGCTCAGGTCCTGCTTGTGTAGGGGTGGTGGGAAGTTCCTCATGATGCCACATGTGTCTTTGTTCCCTTTTAGGGAATGGAATCTCAGCCTTTCCTGAATATGAAATTTGAAACGGATTACTTTGTAAAGATTGTTCCTTTCCCTTCCATTAAAAATGAGAGCAATTACCACCCTTTCTTCTTCAGGACCCGGGGTGAGTATGTTTTTTCCTGTCAGGCTCCTGTGAGTCATTTCTCCCACTTTCATTGATTTCTGCACTGATGTGTTCACAAACATGCAGATACTGGTATGAAGCAAGTAGGGCAAGAAGAAAATTGACATTAAGAGAGGGGGGAAGACACAGGGTCTCACTATGTAGCCCAGGCTGCCCTAGAACTCATCAGGTAGCCCAAGTTGGCCTCAAATTTGGTGCCTGTCCTCCTGCCTTAGCCTCACAAATGCTGGGATTATGGACATGAGCCACCATGCCACCTCAGAAATGTACTTTTTAAAAAAATTTTTAAAATTTAAAATTTTTATTTTATGTATATGCGTGTATTGCCTGCACGTAGGTAAGTGCACCTGTGTCATGCAATGCCCGAGGAGGACAGAAGAGGCTGTTCGATCCCCTGGAACTGGAGTTACAGACAGTTGTTAGCTGCCATGTGGGTGCTGAGATTTGAACCCGGGTCTTCTGCAAGAACATCTAGTGTTCTTAATCGGTGAGCCATCTCTCTAGTCCCCAGAAATGTACTCTTAAAATAGAGCTTGGTGGCATTTGGGAAACAGAGGTGAGCAGATCACTGTGAGTTTGAGGCCAGCCAGCCTGGTCTACATAGAGTTTGGAGACCCCGTCTCAAAAAAACAACAAACAAAGGAACTGGAGAGATGGCTCAGCAGTTAACACTGGCTGCTGTTCTAAAAGACCCAAGTTCAATTCCTAGCACCCATATAGCTGTTAAAACTGTCTATAACACTAGTTCAAGGGGATCTGATGCCTTCTTCTGGCCTCCACGGGTTTACACTTTTACATACATGCAGGCAAAACACTCATGCATATAAAATAAAAATGAATTTAAAAAATTAAAATAAATGAAAAAGAGGATTTAGAAGGCTGAGGCTCAGTAGTAGAGTGCTTTCCTAGCACGTGCTGAATTTAATCTTCAGCACAGGGGTTTAAAGATGATTTGTTAGGCATGGTGGCACATGCCTGTAATTCCAGCACCCGGGAGAGAGGAAGGCAAATTACTGCAAATTTAAGGTCAGCCTGATCTGTGCAGCAAGATCCTGTCTTAAGACAAACAAAAAAAAAAAAAAAAATTAAGGCCAGGTCCAGGCAGTTAGCCTAACTAGAGACACCTGTATCTGCTTTGTTCTGGAACAGACCTGATGACTGACTGACTGACTGACTGACCGATTATTTATTTATTTATTTATTTATTTATTTATTTATTTATTTATTTATTTCTTTTTTGGTCTCCCTGTAGCCCCAGCTGTCCTGGAACTCACTGTGTAGACCAGGCTGGCCTTGAACTCACAGAGATCTATCTGCCTGTCTCTGCCTCCCGAGTGCTGGGATTAAAGGCATGTGCCACCACGCCTGGCCTATTCTTTATTTTTTTGAAAAAAGGTCTCACTCTGTAGTGCTGATTGTCCTGGAGCCAGTCTGGAACCTAAGTATGTAGTTGAGTGGCCTCAAACTTGTGTCAGTCATCCTGCCTCTGCCTCTGCCACCTGGGTGCACAACCATGCCAGGTGAGAGCTGATTTAAAAAGAAATGTATTGCTGGGTGTGGTGGTGCACGCCTTTAATCCCAGCACTTGGGAGGCAGAGGCAGGCGGATCTCTGTGAGTTCAAGGCCAGCCTGGTCTACACAGTGAGTTCCAGGACACCTGGGGCTACAGGGAGACCCTGTCTCAAAAAGACCAAAAAAAAAAAAAGAAAAAGAAATTTATTACTATTTTGATATGGGGATCTCACTGTGTAATCCTGGCTGGCCTGGAACTCAATATGTATACTAGGCTGGCCTTGTACTCACAGAGATCTGCCTGATTAAAGATTTGTGCCACCATACCTGACTATATATATATACAGAGAGAGAGAGAGAGAATGAGAGAGAATGAGAACATGCATGCAGGTCCCACAGCATATGTGTAGACATCAGAGGACAACTTGGAGTTGGTTCTGTTCTTCCACTGTAAGGGCCCCAGGGATCAAACTCAAGTCATCAGACTTGGTGGCAGGTGCCTCTACCTGCTGAGCCTTCTCATTGGCCCAACAGTTGGTTGGTTTTTTTTTTTGTTTTTTTTCAGGATACTGTAACTACCATTACGGCAGCCATGTATAAAAAGAGTTTGATTTTTGTAGTTTGGTGATAGAACACTTGCTTAATTTACACAAGGCCCTCTGATCTCTAGCATTGAAAAAAAATGTGATTAGAAAAAATAAAGCCTCAGCTGATTTTTGTGGTAAAAGGTAAAAAGATGGAACATTAATTCCTTGTTATACCTGGTACCACAAGGGTGGTCAGGATGAATCAAAAGCTGTACCCCAGGCCAGCGAGCTGGCTCAACTGGTAGAGGTGCATGGTGCCAAGGATTCACATGGGGGAAAAAGAAAACCAACACCCCAAAAGTTGCCCTCTGATATTTTACCCTACACATACAGGCTGTGGCATGTGTATATGTGCATGCACATAGACACAGACACACACCAAATAAATGTAGTTTTTTTAAAAAAGCCATGTCTCAGACATTACTCAGGAGGCAGAGACAGGCAGATCTCTAAGTTTGAGACCAATCTGGTCTACATAGCGAGTTCCAGGCCAGATGAGGCTACAAGGAGACCCTGCCTCAACCCCCTCCCCCCAAAACAAAACAAAACAAAACATGTCTTATTGTCTTGTAAGATTACTTCTTTTAGAAAGTTTTATTTAAGGGGCTGGAGAGATGGCTCAGTGGTTAAGAGCACTGACTGCTCTTGCAGAGAACCCAGGTTTGATTCCCAGCAACCAAATGGCAGCTACGACCATCCTTAACTCCTTTTCCAGGGGAATTCAAAGCCCTCTTCTGACCTCTGTGGCATTGCACGACACGGGTACACTCACATACATCCAGGCAATACACTCAAACACATAAAATAAAAATAAAATGAAGGGAAAGTTTTACTTAATTACCCTTTCATTTGGGTTGTGTTCTAAATGTTTTCTATATATTAAATACATTTTATCTCTCTAACCTACAGAGAAACCACCCTCACTAATAAAATGTTTATATACCCAGAGAAGACAAAGGGCTTTGCTTGGAGCTGGGATTTGAGCCCCAGAAGCCCAGTTCTGAAGTCCGCATGGCCAGCTACCTGCCATGTTGCTCACTTTTCCTGCCTCTTCTGTACCTGGTTTCTCTTTTATCTCCCTGACTCACTGCTTTTGAACTTGGTGGCCAGTCATTGTGAATCCTCCCTCCTGCCTCCTGATGATACTTCCCATCCAGAGTTCTAGGTCTTGGCTGGTCCAGGTCTTGGCTGGTCCACTGCCTGTCCAGCTTGGCATCCCTTTCCCTTGTTACTGGCTCTCATTGCAGACCTCATCCTCTGTGAGATATTTGGTCTCAGCCCTAGCCTGCTTCAGTGTTTCCCTTTGTTGAATTCTTAATGAGGTGCTTTTCTATGCTGCCACATTATTTTATAACAATTGGTCTTATTTTGCTAATAAAGTGAGGTTCCTTTGGCTCAAAACTGTGTACACATTGCATCTTGTTGCCTTCTGCATAATGACCAGACAGAGGATTCAAAGAATGTGGTTTTGGAAAAGATTTCCAAAAAAAATAGCATAATTTAAGATTAAAATTTTCCCATTGGAATTAATATGTCTTTTGGAACAAGATGCACCCTGGGGATGTGTTCCTGGAATGCAAGCACTTATTACCATGTCACATACTGTGGCTTTGATGCTGTCTTGATTTTCTTGACATTATATGACATTTCAAGAAGACTCAAGCTTAGTAGTGTAGCTTGTTGCTTGACTTCTTCTATTGTGTTGTTAACCAGGTTTGAATCCCATTTCAAAAAATTTGACTTTAGTACGTGGTTTTCAGGGCTGACATGACTACTTGGTAGATATCTGCATGCCATTCTTAAGACCCTTGGGGAGTTTTAATAGTTCAAGTTAGAATGCTGTTGAAGCTTAAAATAATTTTTTGGTGGTTTTGAGAACCACTCCAACCCTTTCTGGTGTGTAGACACCTTCACAACAGGGGAGGGCCAGCACTGTTTCTGTCACAGAGCCACTGTGTGACTGACTATAGCCTGAACAATTCCTTTGCCTTTGGCTATCAGCCTTGAAGCTACAGTGCTCAACAAGCTTTTAAAATCTCAGTAACTTGGATCTGAAGAGGTAGATCAGTGGTTAAGAGCACTGGCTGCTCTTGTAAAGGACCCAGGTTTGGTTCCCAGCACCCACTTGACAGCTAACAACTAAGTAGCTCTGTCATTCTAGAGGATCTGATCCTCTCTTCTAGCCTCTGTGTATAATATCTGCAGCGCACTTAAATACATGCCGGAAAAACACTCATACACATAAAATTAAAAAAAAAATCTTGATGACTTTACACAGTTCTATTTAGATGACATAAAGTATACTGTACTAATATATATATTTTTTAATATTTTATTTATTATTTTTATTTTATGTGTATGTGTGTATTGCCTGCATGTATGGAAGCACACCTGTGTCATGCAGTGCTCTTGGAAGTTAGAAGAGGGCATTGGAGTCCCTAGAACTGGAGTTACGGACAGTTGTTAGCTGCCATTGCTGGGATTTGAACCCGGGTCTTCTGCGAGAACATTCAGTATTCTTAACTGCTGAGGCATCTCTTCAGCCCCTGTGCTGATATTTTTATATTGTACCATTAAAATTTTCATAAGATATAACTACGCTGTAATGGATACCATTGTTGAATTGATCTTAATTTGTAACTGTACCCAGTGTTGCCTTTTCCAGCAACACTGGGTACAATTTACATTTTATTGATTGTTACAGAAGGAAGCCATCAAACTATCTTAAAACTAAAAAGATTTTTTTTTTTTTTAATATAATAGCCTGTGACCTGTTGTTACAACCAGACAACTTGGCCTGTAAACCCTGTAAGTATAGCTGTTCCTGTCTGAGAGTGCTGCTCAGTCAATAGCATAGGGGCAGCATTTGGGTATTTACTCTGGGTCCTTCCTCCTTGCAGTTTGGAAGCCCCGTAACCTGAACATTACCCAGCATGGTGCGGACATGCAGGTGTCCTTTGACCACGCACCACACAGCTTTGGCTTCAGGGTCTTCTACCTTCACTACAAACTCAAGCATGAAGGCCCCTTTAGGCGGAGGACTTGTAAGCAGGTGAGCTGCTGGGTACATGTAAAGGAACATAGATGTTTTAGGGTGATACTGGGTGGCTCAGGACAGCATTAGGCCACAGTGGTCAGTAGATGGACCAGAATGCTTGCCATTGGGTCTGTCTCTAGCTGTCTTATCCTTGTCCCTGGTTCTTTTCCAGCTTGGCTGTTCCATGGATGATGTAGCCTGGAAGATGTATAACTAGGGAAACGGAGGAAGTTTGTTCTATCTGTTAAAGCCTCCACCAGGTGTTTACTGCACAGCAGGCACTGAGCATTCTGTTCCTTAAATCCTGACCACTCCATGAAACAGGCGTCTGCCATTCCTCCTTTACAGATGGAGAGAATCTGAGGCTGGGGGTGGGGTTGGTCAGCTGGCTTGTTTGGTATCACAAAGATAGGAAGTAGGAAAATGAGGTCTGAGAGCCAAGCCACTGGCAAATCAGTGGACACTGACATTGACTAAAGGCCAAGGTTAAGTAGCAGCTCTGTAACCAGAATCAGAGACTAAGTGTGGTAGAGGAGTGGACAGTGCTTTGTGGACATTCTCAGGACCACCATATTGCTTCCTGCAGGCTCAGAGTTTTCTGTGCTCCGTCACACACTCCTGCCTGTCCTGGGCTCTGTTATAGCTTTGCTCTCTTGTTGACTCTCATTTTGTACCATTGGACTTCTTTTTTTTTGAGGGGGGGACCTTTTTGAGACAGGGTCTCCCTGTCTCCCCAGCTGTCCTGGAACTCATGTAGACCAGGCTGGCCTTGAACTCACAGAGATCCGCCTGCCTCTGCCTCCCACGTTCTGGGATTAAAGGCTTGTGCCACCACACCCGGCCTCCATTGGACTTCTTTGGCCTTCTGTTCAAGTTGAAGTTATGGCAAATAAAATACATACAAGCTGGTGATGCTGCTTCTCACCTTTTTATTGAAGAAAAGATACTCTTAACTCATTTCCTTATCTTCAAATGATAAAGAATGGGTAGTACTGCTAAGTACCTCTGGTCCTGGACTCTGCTGAGCCTTTTATCAAATGAAATTTAGATAACAGTTGCTTTCTGACCTACTCATATCTTCTGAAAAAGTAGCAAAAACTAGTGGCAATTCTCCTGCTTGGGAAGGGAGAGAGGCCTTGAAGACCCTTGTCTAAGGAGACTTTTTGAATTGCTATTTGCTTTCTTTATAGGACCAAAATGCAGAGACGACCAGCTGCCTCCTCCAAAATGTTTCTCCAGGGGATTATGTAATTGAGGTATGTACAACTATAGAAAACTCTGCTATTAATTCTACAGAGGTAGTTTGCGTAGAATTCTAAGTCCTTGGTTTGTTTAAGATATTACCAAGACTACCCAGGTAGTCCCAGAATTTGGGAGGCAGCAGGTGGATCTCTGTGAGTTCAAGACCAGCCTGGGCTACATAGTGAGCTCCAGACCAGCTGGGGCTACAGGGAGACCCTGTTTCAAAAAGACCAAAAGATAAAAAAATGAAATATTGCCAAAGCTGAGCTCAAACTCCCCTTGGAAGTGAGGATGACCTTGAACTTCTCATCCTCCTGAATCTGTATCTCAAGTGCTGGGATTACACTCATGTAGCACCATGGCTGGTATTTGTGGTCTTGGGGATCAAACTCAGGGCTTTGTGAGTGCTAGGTAAAGACTATACCAACAGAGAGCTACATTACTAGGCCCAAATTCTAATTCTTTACAACACTCATATTTTCAGCCATTGAAGCTGTGTGCAATTAATAGTTTTACATGGTTCTTATGCCTTTTAAAATAAGTTTATATGTAACTAACATGATCTTTTCATTAAATCCAATTCAAGCAAATATTGTGCCACATCACATAGTCCGCATAATTTAAAATTTCTGTTTACTGGCCAGGCATGATTGTACACATCTGTAATCCTAGCACTCAGGACACAGAGGCAGGTGGATCTCAATGAGTTTGAGCCTAGCCTGATCTGTATAGTAAGTTTCAGGCCAGCCTAGGCTACATAGTGAGACCTTATCTTTAAAAAAAAAAAATTTCTGTGGGGCTGGAGAGATGGCTCAGCAGTTAAGAGCACTGACTGAAGTTGCAGAGGACCCAGGTTCAATTCCCAGCACCCACATTGTTGGCTAACAACTGTCAGTAACTCTAGTTCCAGGGGATCTGATGCTCTCTTCTGACCTCTGAGGGCATTGTATGGCACGGATACACTTACCTACATGCAGGCAATACATTCATACACATAAAATAAAAATAATAAATAAAATATTTAAAAAAATAAGTGTATTGTCTACATATATGTGAGTGCACCCGTGTCATGCAATGCCATGGTGGTCAGAAGAGAGCTTTGGATTCCCCTGGAACTGGAGTTAAGGATGGTTCGTAGCCGCCATGTGGGTGATGGGAATCGAACCCGCGTCTTCTGCAAGAGCAGTCAGTGTTCTTAACCACTGAGCCATCTCTCCAGGCCCCCCGCCCCCTTTTTTAAAAAAAAATTATGATACTGGGATTGAACCTAGGCCTTAAGCATGGTAGACAAGTGCTCTACCACTGAGCTGTTCCTAACACACACTCTTTTATTTTGAAATAGAATCTCACTAAGATGTCTGGGCTAGTGTAGAACTCACTGTATAGCTGAGCTGAAGATGACCTTGAACTCATAATCCTCCTGTCTCAGCCTCCCCAGTTTCTAGATTCATAGGCCTGCATAATTGAGCCCAGCTTATTTTTAGAGATTTTAGCTTTAAAAAACTTGTGGGGGCTGAAGCGATGGCTCAGCAGTTAAGAGCACTGACTATAACTGCAGAGGGCCTGGGTTTGGTTCCTAGCACCCACATGATGGCCAACAACTGTCTATAATTCCAGTTCCAGGGAATCTGATGCCCTCTTTTGGCCTCCATGCGCATTGCATGCACAGGTACACTTATGTACATGTAGGCAAAACTCAGGCACATAGAAAATAAAAATAATATCTTTAAAAAGTTTTGTTTGGCACTGCAGAGATGGCTTGTTCAGTAAAGTACCTGCTGTTTAAGTATGAGGACCTGAGTTTAGGATCCCCAGAACGCACATATTAGTAGTGACAGTGTATTTCTGTAACCCCAGTACTAGAAGGCAGGGACAGGCTAATCTCTGAAGCTTATTGACCAACCATCCTACTGAATTGACAAGCTTCAAGTTCACAGAATGACTGTTTCTCAAAAAAATAAAAAATAAAAATAAAGGTGGAGGCGAGGTGGCTTTATGGATAAGGATACTTGTGGCCAGGCCTGACAACTTGAGTTTGATCCTGAAACTGACATGGTCTGGAAGGAGAGAACCAACTCCCAGAAGTTGTCTGATTCCATACATGCACTGTGGAATGTGCGTGCCCATATGCACGCACATTCACAAAATAAGTTTTAAAAAGAAAAAAAATAAGGGTGGAAAGCCATTGAGGAAAGACATTCAACATTGACCTTGGTCCTCTATACACACCCATACATACACGTGTATATACATACACTACATACACACACAGTTTTAACATTGGAGCATGGAAATCAGTGCTATGCTCATTGCATCTGCTGTATTTCCCTTGGGTTTCTGTTGCTGTCATCTGTGGCCATCACATCAAAACACATGTAGATGACATGTTTCTTTTGCGGATGTATGTGTATGATGAACATGTGTGTGGAATATGAGGTATGTGTGTTTAGGGATCGGGCATGTGTGTGTGTGTGAATGCAGGTTCACACATTCATGCCATGGTACGTGTGTTGAGGTCAGAGGACAACCTGGTGTGTTTTGCCCTTGTCTTCCACCATCTTTTGTGACAGGGTCTCCTTGTTGTTCACCACAGTCTTGCTGGGCTCTGAGCTTCCCAAGAGTCCCTTGTCTCTGCCTCACATCTCCCTGCAGGAGCAGATGCTTCCACTCTGTGTCTGGCTCTGGTGGGTTCTGGTGATTTGAATTTAGGGCCTTGCACTTGCTTAGCAAACACTTTTATCCATTGAATCATCTCACCATCCCTTGCTTTTTTAAAGATTAATTTACCACAGGGTGGTATATGCTGTTAATCCCTGTACTCAGCACTCTGGAAGGCAGAGGCAGGTGGATCTCTAGAGTTCGAGGCTAGCCTGGTTTAAATAGCAAGTTCCAGGCCAGTGAGGGCTATATAATGAGATCCTGTCTCAAAGAAAAAGATTAATTGCCATGTAAACTAGTATTATAAAAATAAAAGTAGGGGCTGGAGTGATAGCTCAGCAGTTAAGAGCACTGGCTGCTCTTGGAGAGGATCTAGTTTCAGTTCCCAGCACCCACAGGGCAGCTAACAGCTGTCAGTAACTCCAGTTCCAGGGGATCCAGCACTTCCAGCCTCCATGGGCATTGCATACACATAATGCACTTAAATACATGCAGGCAAAACACTCATAAACATAAAACAATAATAAAAAATAAAAATAAAGTTTTAAAAAAGTAAACTAGGTGTGATGAATCATGCCTGTAATGCCAGTACCTGGGAGGCTGAGGAGAGTTTGAGGCCACTTTTGTCTACATAGTGAGTTCCAGGCCAGCCTGGGCTACAGAGTAAGACTGTTTTTTAAAAAAAAAAAAAAAAGGAGAAAGAGAGAAGTTGGATATGGCATTGCATGCCTATAATCCCAGCACTTGGGAAGTAGAGGCAGAAAAATCAGGAGTTCATTGTCATTTCAGCTACATGTAGAGTTCTAGGCCGTCATGGCTACATAAGACCCTGTTCAAAAACACCAAACCTAAAATAAATAAATAAAAAGAGATAACTTGACAGTATTCCCAGCACATCTTCACGCTTTGTTAGAAACTTCTAGAATTTGCATTCCTAAGTGTAGCAGTGTGAGACTTGGGATAGATGTACCTTTAAGGCATTTACTAAGACCCATAGATGTCAGTGGTAGCCACACATGTGACTGCAAATTGTTAGAATGGTGGAATCACAAGCTGACTTCTTCAATGGGTAAACAGGCTTTTAGTTCATGAGAAGAGGCATGAGGTTAGAGGGTTAGGGGTTTTAGTCCCTAAAGCAGAGGTGGCCCTGAGTAGATTGACTGTGAGTGCTTAGATGCCCAGCAGCTCACTGTTGCCAATATCCTCCCTTTGTGCACCCCCACCCCACTGCCTGCTAATTAAAAAACATGAAGTGTGTAAGATTTATTTTTATTTTATGTGAATGAGTGTTTTGCCTGCATACATATGGGCACCAAATACAGGCATGGTGCTTACGGTGACCAGAAGAGGGCATCAGATCCCCTGGTACTGGAGTTATAGACAGTTGTGAACTCCTGTGTGGGTGCTGGGTACTGAACCCAGGTCCTCTGCAAGAACAGTGCACATTCTTAACCACTGAGCCGTCTCTTCAGTCCCAAAACACCAATTTTCTACATCCCTCATAGATACATAGTTGTGCTATCACTTAAAAAACAATAATGAAGCACCCTCTGTTTTGTAGCTGGTGGATGACACTAACACAACAAGGAAAGTGGTGCAGTATGTTGTAAAGCCAGGTAAGAGCTGTTGGGTTTGAATTTGATGTTAACACTGTTGACAAGCAGAGCATCTAGTATTTTCTGTACTCTGTACTACATGGCATATAAAAACAAGACAATTCACCTCTCTTAAATGGCTTTCCATCCACTCTGAGTTTCCTTCTACTTTCATTTTGATGCTTGGAAGATCAAAGTCAGTGTGGCATCCGTCACTGAGACTAAATAGGCAATTGTCCTTGGAAGAAAAGTGGTGGGAGGAAAGGTTTCCGTAGGCAAAATTCTCACTCAAAGGTATTTCCCGCCCCAGCAGATTTTGAGCTACTGAGTTATTTTCTTCAACCCTTTAAAAAGAACTGTTGAGTCCTTTTATAGTCACCACAATCAGAGCTAGAGAAGGGTGATTGGGGAAGTCCTAGAACCTGTTAGTCAGCTTATGTTTAAAAGGAAGAAGAAAAAGAAGAAAAAACCCAAACCAAGAAAATAAGAGTTACTTCTCTTTGAACCTGTTTCTCTGCTTGCGTGTAAAGCCTTCTCTTTGAAATTTAGTGCACTCACCGTGGGCTGGGCCCATCAGAGCCGTGGCTATCACCGTGCCGCTCGTGGTCATATCAGCCTTTGCGACGCTCTTCACTGTGATGTGCCGCAAGAAGCAACAAGGTATTTGTGCCGTGCCCCCTGCTCCAGGAAGTGGCAGTCGGGTGCATGCTAACAAAGAGGGATCCTGGGAACCCCTTGTTCTCCTGGGAGGGGTTTGGGACCCCTCATACCTACCTCCTTGTCAGTTCCTAGCCAGTTGTAGTTCCTAGAATTCAAATATTTGTCTTTTCATCTCTGGGGCCTCTAAAAAGACAGGCCTAATTCAGTCCTCAAACTCAGAAAGTCTGAAGTGTGGGTACAAAGATATATGGAGGATTTCATCATTGATAAAGTCAGCTGTCACATCTGGGGAGCTGTAAATTAGTCACATCTTGGTCTGAGTGGGTTACACAGGTGTGTAAACGTATATAAACGTTATGAAGATGTTCACTTAAGATTTGTGCACTTTTAGCTGGGTATGATGGCGTAGGCCTGGTATTCCAGCTCCTTGGGAGGCTGGGGCTGGAAGATGACTTGAACTCAGGAGTTGGGGGCTAGCCTGGACAATACAGGGAGACAAGTCACCTTTTTCTTGGTACTCTTTTATCTTTTATCTTCGTAAATTCTCCTTCAGTAAATCCCTCCTTCCCTCCCTCCCTCCTATCTTTCCTTCCATCCCTCCATCCTTCCATCCCCCCCTGCTAATGTTTTATTTAGTTCACTTAGTTGCCAGAGCCAGTGATGAGCACCTCGCTGACCTGAGTGGCTCCTGCAGCTGTCTGTGGTCAGGTTGAGTTTTTTACTTCTTTTTTTTTTAATTTTTATTTTATTTTATTATTTTTATTTTCTGTGTATACGTGTATTGCCTGCATGTAAGTAAGTGCACCTGTGTTGTGCAATGCCCGCGAAGGACAGAAGAGGCTGTTGGATCCCCTGGAACTGGAGTTACCGACAGCTGTTAGCTGCCATGGGGGTCCTGGGATTCGAACCCAGGTCTTCTGCAAGAACAGCCAGTCTTCTTAACTGCTGAGCCATCTTTCCAGCCTCCAAGTTTTTTACTTCTTGATACTCCACTGCAGAAACTGACTGGTTCACAGTGAAGATTTGAGAGGCCTATGGAGTTAGAGACCTGAGAATTCTGTCAGCTGTTCCTTTTTTAAAATTTATTTATTTTTTTACTCTTGAGACAATCTCATATAGCCTAGGCTGGCCTTCAGTTCACTGTGTAGCTGAGGAGGATCAGGTCCTGTTTTTTTTCCTACCTCCCAAGTCATATGGAAAAAGACAAAGCTTTGTTCATAGTGTCAACTCTGTCTTCTTTCCCAATTTAGAAAATATATATTCACATTTAGACGAAGAGAGCTCCGAGTCCTCCACATACCCTGCAGCCCTCCCCAGGGAGAGGTTCCGGCCACGCCCCAAGATCTTCCTCTGTTACTCCAGTAAAGATGGCCAGAATCACATGAACGTCGTCCAGTGTTTCGCCTATTTCCTCCAGGACTTCTGTGGTTGCGAGGTGGGGAATTCAGTTTCTTCTTATCTGGGCAGGATACATGTCCCACACACTACCCATTCCCCCAGTGCTATTTCTGGGAACCGCACTTTTGACTAGTGTCTTAGTTTCCAAACTGGGGACAGTCCTTCACTCTTCTTTCATTCTATTTGACTCATCACTAGTACTAAGGATCCACTAAATGGATCTTCGGGACCAGGAAGAATGTATCACAAAGGGCTCTGTGAGGTTGTTTGACCCTTGATTGGTATAATGTCATGGAAAGGGAGAAAGTCCTTGGAAAACCCCATGGAAAGTATGGTAAGAAAGAACAGTAGGCAGAGAGAACCAGGAAGTAGGAGAACCTTTGAATGTCTGTGCTGGTTTCTTAGCCTACTTCTTGAATTTACTGTTGGGACATAGCTTTTCCATTGACGATGGTAGTGTTAATTTTTAGAGTGAAGCCAGATGCTATTATGGAAGGTGCATTGTTTGCTACAAAGGCAATAATCATACAGTATTGTGGCGTTCCTTTGAAACTGTCAGTTGGTCTGTGTCTCAGGCTCTTTCCATATGGTGAGACTGCCCTCTGGTGTTAATAAAGTATATAAAGATTGGCATGATTTCCTCCTGTTGAGCTCCGCAGATCAGCCCCTGCTGGAAAAGCACTGTAAACACTAGCCATCGGCACACAGTCTTCACATACCGCAGACATAAACTGTGTGTAGCTGTACATAGATGAAATTGCAAATATAATTTTTTTTTGTACTTTGGGTAAAATTGGGATGATTCCCCCCCCCGTCTTAATACTTTTATATACTAATAGTGCTTTTCTTTTCTTTCTTTTTCTCTCTCTCTTTTTTTTTTTTGACAAATTGCAAAATAGCTACATTTTAAATAGCTACATCATCCACTACTATAACTGAGTTAGTACAGATTGTGAGGCCTCTTAGTAGTGTTCAGTAGTGCCCCATTTCTAAAGATCTCATAAGGATAAATGCCTGGAAATAAAATTGCTCAAAGATAGAAATATTTTGAAATGTTTGGTATATATATATCCAGTAGCTTAAACATGTATAATGTTATCAAGAATTAAAATATGAGACAATTCAGTATTTTATTTTTTTAGCAAATGGATGAATGCTATTCCCTTTCTTCCCTTAATAAGTAGGTACCTCTTAGAACAGAAGAGGAAAATGAAATCGTTTTTTAATTTGAGACAGGGTTTCACTACATAGCCCTGACTGGCCTGAAACTCACTATGTAGATCAGACTGACCTTGAACTCGCCAAGATCCTCCTGTTTCAGCCTCCCAAGTGCTGGGATTAAAGGCATGTGCTGCCATTCTCAGCCCAAGAATGAAATCTTTTCAGAATGCCTTTCCCCTGTGTATTCCATGTTTAGTCATTGGCAATTAGTTTTTAGCTACAAGAGAAATGATGCCAACACAATTGCCAAGTGATGTTTTCAGCAGAATCTGATGAAAGTGGTCTCAGGAGGTAAAACCCTCTGGGGCGGGGACCGGCATTTGGTTTTCTTCTCTTTTTCAGGGATTCTACTACCAGCTACTTTTCCACTAGCACCTTTCCCTCCAAAGCCTCATGGTTCACAGGTCTTAAATGCTATGACAGTATGTACCTCTATGAAGCCATAGAGAAAGGTGCCCATTCCAGAATGAGTTAGCCAGGATGGCCATTGTTACACAGCTGACCAGTGTGCTAATCCTGAGTCTGTGTCACCCTCGTTGTGGATGACTCTGGAATTCAGGCCCAAGCCCCATTTTCCAGCATACTTTGGGGCCACTCATCTACATCCTCCTTTCAGAGCCTGAAAGCCTAGTCTCCAGGACCTGATCCTTGCATCTGATAGCCTCACTCATCATATGCCACAGCCTCAGTTCCCTCTGTTTCATGCTCCCCAGCATTCTGTAGTTCCTTGAGGGCATACCCAAGTTGTCCGAGATAAGTTGCTAAAAATTCTGTGCTTCTCTCTCCTCACTTGGTAATGACCACACATGTTGCTAATGATATATTTTCAGAGCATTTGGTATGTGGCTGTGGTTCCCACCGGTTCACCCAGAGCCTGCTCAGAGCCCTGCTAATTATTACTGGCTAAAGAGCAGATGATGGGGCGTCATCCAGCATTATCGTCTCCTGATTCCAGTTTGCTTTCTGGGTGTTGGCGTAGGCGAGTGAGCTGTCCTGTCCTCTTTACAGGTGGCTCTCGACCTATGGGAAGATTTCAGCCTCTGCAGAGAAGGACAGAAAGAATGGGTCCTTCAGAAGATCCATGAGTCCCAGTTCATCATTGTAGTGTGTTCCAAAGGCATGAAATACTTCGTAGACAAGAACTACAAACACAAAGGAGGCAGCCGGGGTGTGGGCAAAGGGGACCTCTTCCTGGTGGCTATGGCAGTCATTGCCGAAAGGCTCCGCCAAGCCAAGCAGAGTTCATCTGCCACACTTAGCAAGTTCATTGCTGTCTACTTTGATTATTCCTGTGAGGGAGATGTCCCCTGCGTCCTGGACTTGAGCACCAAATACAAACTCATGGACAACCTTCCCCAGCTTTGTTCCCACCTACACTCAGGAAAACAAGGCCTTCAGGAGCCGGGGCAACATGCAGGATACAGCAATAGAAGGAACTACTTCCGGAGCAAGTCAGGTCGTTCCTTGTATGTTGCTATTTGCAATATGCACCAGTTTATTGATGAGGAGCCTGACTGGTTTGAGAAGCAGTTTGTACCCTTCCATCCTCCCCCGCTGCGCTATCGGGAGCCAATCCTGGAGAAGTTTGACTCAGGCTTGGTTTTAAATGATGTCATCTGCAAACCAGGGTCAGAGAGTGACTTCTGTCTAAAGGCTGAGGCTGCTGTTCTTGGGGCAACTGGGCCAGTTGACCAGTACTCACACCTGGAGAGTCAATATGCAGGCCTGGACCAAGATACTGAGGCCCGATCTGCCTGTGATGGTGGTTCCACCTTGCAGCCCCTGCTGCATGCAGTCAAAGCTGGCAGCCCTTCAGACATGCCGAGGGACTCGGGCATCTACGACTCTTCCATGCCCTCATCCGAGCTGTCTCTGCCTCTGATGGAAGGACTCTCTCCTGACCAGATGGAGACATCTTCTCTGACAGAGAGCATATCTTCCTCCTCTGGCCTAGGTAAGATGTCCTGGGATTGGGCTCTTGATTTAGGACCCATTTCCAAAAGCCATCAAAGCATTTCCCAACTTAGGTTCCTTAATGGATAGTGAAACCTGATAGGAAGTAATATAGCCCCTTTGATAGTCTTGATTTATCCCAGATAATGGGAACATTGAACTACAGAAATACTGATGGTCGATTATGGGATCTGACCAGACCCCTCCACAAGTGTTATATATCTATAAGTATTGCTGTACACTGTATTACCTTTTTTAAAGTTACATTTATTTTTTTCTGTGTGTGCACAAATATATGTTTTTGGACAGATGTCATGGGACACATGCAGAAGTCACAGGACAACTTTCTCCTTCTACCATGTGGGTCCCATGGATTAAACTCAGGTTGTCAGGCTTGGCAGCAAGCACCTTTACCCATTGAGCTGTCTTGTCAGCCCTGTGTTACCTTTCTGAACTCCAAAACCATTGGAATACCCAAACACAATGCATTAGATAAGGGGCTATGGGATTGTGTCATTGTTGGGGCCTGTAGTGTCACCCTCTCACTGCCATGAAAGCCAAGATGCATATTTAAAAAATTTTTTATTTTTATTTTATGTGTATGAGTGTATTACCTGCATGTATATAAGTGAACCCAAGTTGTGCGATGCTCACAGAGGTCAGAAGAGGGCATTGGATCTCCTGAAACTGGAGTTAGTTTGGTTGTTCTTCTCCTAGTGGGTGCTGGGAACCGAACCCAGATCCTCTGCAAGAGCAACTAGAGCTTTTAACCACTGAACCATCTCTCTAGTCTGTGTGAGGTATATTGAACCTGAGACTATCATATTCTTTCCATCTTAGCTCAGCATAGGGCCCCAGGTAGGAGGGTTCACAGGAAGGTCTACTTCTTCAGGAAGCCCCCAGCAATCTGCCACACTTAGAACTACTTGGGATCATGCATGCAACCCCTTGGCCCTCAAGGAAGGAATCTTCTGGGTTTTTTTTTTTTTTTCTTTTTTTTGGGGGGGTCTTTCTTGAGACAGGGTCTCCCTGTAGCCCCAGCTGTCCTGGAACTTGCTATGTAGACCAGGCTGGCCTTGAACTCACAGAGATCTGCCTGCCTCTGCCTCCCAAGTGCTGGGATTAAGGAAGTGCGCCATTACGCCCAGCAGGACTCTTCCTTCTTCAGCTACAGGGACCAGAACCTGTTAGAAGAAGGAGGGTGCTGGTTTGAGCTGGTTCGGATGCATTCCTCATTTGCACCAAGTCCAAGTTTAGGGCCCAATCATACTATAGAATGAGGGTCCAGACTGACTGTGGCTCTGTCCTTTCTTTCCTCAGGTGAGGAGGATCCTCCTGCCCTCCCTTCCAAGCTCCTCGCCTCTGGCGTGTGCAAAGCAGAACTTGGCTGCCACAGCTGCACTGAGGAATTCCACGCGGTTGCCCCTTTATAACAGTGGGGAAGAGTCCAAGCATTGCCACTTTAGCTGCTGCCTCTCTCTGGTTCCCCAGCTCCTCTCTGGTTATGTGGCCTACTTGGAGCTGAGGGCTCATGCAAGGCTATTTGGAAGGAGAGTCTGGCCAGTACTTGCTCTCCTCTGTTCCAGCCCCTCTACTAGATATCTTAGAGAAGTCTCCAGTTTCCTGAAAGCATATGGAGCTCTGAAAGGCACATCCATTAGATATGACGACAGCTGGCTGCATTGGATCAGAGCCTATGCTGGGGGAGGTAGGGAGGAAACAGGTAAAGAAACAGGAAAGCACCTCCACTGGTCATTCTAACTTCACTGAGCTCTGCAAACTTTACCTACGTATTCACTTTTGGCTATGCCGATTCTACTGCTTTGTGGAAGAAGCACTTTTAACATCACTGCAGTTACTGGAGTCAAGTGCCAGTCTAGACCCTAGATCATACTGCAGATGTTGCTGCCATTGTTTTTGATGTGGAGCTTACAGTGCCATGAGTGTTAAATTACCTTTAAGACAAAGGTCAAGAGCACAAATGACTGTCCATCCAATCATTTTATGTATTGCTGGGTGAGGATGAAGTCCCAGGAAGCAGGCTGACCATCTTGACCATTCCGTCTGAAATGGGTTGGCTGATGTGCAGAAGATACCAGAACCTGGACACACAGCCTGCTCTGGGTCTGAGTAGCCATCATGTGGGGACCACAGCTGCCTGTTAAGTTTCTGGGTTATATTTACATGCTGTAGTGCAGGTGATGATGTCTGGAAACAGAAGACCTTTATCCAGCTGGGCAGCAGCATTACTGGAAGCTGCAATTTGTGCTTTGGCTGCTCTAGCACTGTATCCTAAATGTTAGGAGTGAGAATTCACTGATACAATAGTGTGTAGAGGTGGTGGCCAGTTAATCTGCTGAACTGGATTTGACTAATGACAAACCTCCTTTTCCGACGGCAGAAAGGAGAGGATTGTCACAAAAGTAAATGTTATATTTTTGTGAATGACTTTTCTACAGAAATTCTGTTTCCAAAGGATAAGCATCTGTTTGTATCACATTTATTGATTAGATGTGTGTAGCGTAATGAGGTGTTAGTCTCTGTGGAAGCCCTTAGCCTCGCCATGCCCTGGAACACTTGCTGTGAGCATCCTTCACCTTTGTCATGGGCGCTGTTGGGTTTTGGCAGCCTGTTTTCTGAGCGTTCTGCCAGAACTGTGGTTTTTCACTCCTTCACCAGACAGGGACCAACATTGAGTGGGTCGCTGAGAAAGATCCCAAGGTGGGGTGGGGGTAGGATGAAGCAGGGCTTTTTATTCAAGGCATGTGCTCAGCAGGTGGGCAAAGCAGGCTTGGGCTCCTCCTGGGAAGAAGAGGTTTGTGTGTATTTTGGATGCAAATCCCTCCTCCCTGCTCTGTAAGGGCAGCTGGCAGCTCTTGGGAGAACGTGCTCCTTTTTTCTGCCAGAGAACAGAGCAGCTGCTCAGAGAGACCGTGAGCTACAAGACTGTCTCACCATAAAACCATGCATCTCGGTAGAGGAGAGCCGTCAGTGGTGTCACCTTGGAATCCAGGAGGAGCAGACAGAGCTCCCACTTCCATGAGGCTGCCCTGCCTGTTCTCAATCTCATCTTATATTCTGTGAGGGAGATTGGTGTGCCCAAATTGCTAACGAATGAAAAGTCACTCGGAACATTATCATTATTTAACTGAAGCCAAGAGATATTTTGTGTTCCCAAAGGCGCCATTAGGATCTGCTTTTAGGGTAGATATTCAATTTTGCATGTGGAATGAAGCATCTCTGCGAGAGCTGCCCCAAGAACAGTGTGGATGCCTGTTCCCAGGCCTGCTCAGAGAGTGGAAATGGAAGGCAAACCACCTCAGCCGTCTAAAATGCTTGTCTAAAAGTCAGGATCAGGTGACGTTTTAGTTTGGATGCTTTTATTTTGAAATACAAATGTTTCTGATCAACAGACTCAGGTTCTAACGTGCCAGATAATGAAATATGATTGCTTAACTCAGAGTAAATTGATAAGTGGATAATGAAGTGAAACGTCATTAGTCAATTTTTTTTTCTCCCATCCACCTCATCATGCTAGGAGTGGGAATTGTTTTGCAGATTAAGGCAAAACATCTGCTCTGAGCCGAGTTGCATTTTTCTACTTACAGATTGTTCCATGCAGTGGAAATGATAAGATAGAATTCAGAGAAGGGTTCTGCCAAGTCACAGACTTATTGATGCTTTGGGGAAACAAGAAGAGGTTACAGAGATGCACTTAGTCAAAGGCCTGGTCTGAGAGTAGAAAGTAACTTAGAGGGTGTCGCCTGGGTAGGAGTCCAGGGGTGAGTCCATGGTGCCTGGAAACCAACAAGGCTGCAGGTTAGGAGCTCGTTGTTGACCTGTACAGGCACCTCGCTGGTGCATCTGATGCAATCAGCTCTGCTCGGAGAGTGGGGAGAGAGAATGCCTAGCCACAGGGCAGCTGGCTGCAAGTAATGGACCACCTTGAATGGACCTGGGTGCAGAGGCTCCTTCAGAGGTGGAGACTTTGAGATTTGAGGCACATGGATTCTCAGAAAGAATCAGAAGGGATTCTAGTCCAGGCTCGGGTCGTCAGATGGGACCCAGCTAGGTAATAAAGGTTTTGTTTTGTTTTGAGCCAGGGTCTCCCTGTAGCCCCAGCTGACCTGGAACTCACTATGTAGAGCAGGCTGGCCTAAAACTCACAGAGATCTACCTGCCTCTGCCTCTGCCTCCTGAGTGCTGGGATTAAAAGTGTGTGCTACCATGCCCAACTGAGATTAACTTTTTGATTGACACACAATCTAATTGAAGTCAGTCCTAGGTCAGAAGTTTAAAAAAAAAATGCTGTCTTTAGTGATGATAGTGTCATTGGAATCAGCATGTGGGAATTTCTGGATCTCTGAGGACTTATGTGGTTATCAGAGTTCAGTTTTGCTACTTCATAACCACAAGATTTTTCTTTTGTTGTTACTGAGTTTTCTGACAACCTCTAGTCTTAAGTCCTCTGACTTTTATTCAACTAAATAAGATTATCCTTCTGTAACTGTGGGATTACAGGATTTTCAGTGTGTTTTTTTCTTCCCCAGAGGGAGTGGGGAAGCTATTTTATTCCTGGAGAAGAAATGGCATACCCTTCTTCCAAAAAGAAAGGAAACCATGTAGTCCCTAGCTACTTCAACATTAGAGAGAAACCATTCTGCCTTTATTGAGGAAAGGTAGGCAATGCCAGAGTGAAGGTTTTTAGTGTTCTTTAGTTTCTATTGTTGGAGATAGCTGCTCTTATTCAGGAGATTCTGTGCCTTTGGGGGCTCCAGTGTCCCCAGGTACAAGGAAAACATCTGTGTGACGGTCCATGGCAGTGACACCTTCCCACTCAGAGATTCTGGGACATGGTGGGGATTGGAGTAGACTGAAAAGCCCTGTTTATCCTACAGGGGGCAGCTCTTCCAAATGAGTGTCTCCATGAAGTATTTCCTGATCTTCCTATTCTTCAAGAAAAGCTGAGGATGTCCAATTTTTAAAATTCTAACAACTAGGGCTGGCAAGATGGCTCAGTGAGTAAAAGCTCTTTTACAAGCCCGATGACCTAAGTTTGATTGCTGGAGCCCACAGTGGAAGGAGAAAACTGACTCCTGAAAGTTAAGTCCTTTGACTTCCACAAGCAGGCTATGGCAGGCACACCTTCCTCCCTACCCCCCAACCTCACAAATGTATACACATACTAATAGTGAAAAAAAGTACAACTAAAACCATAAAATATTGGCACTTCCACTTTAGAAACTTCTAAAGCGAATTTATGATCAACCGAACATATACAGACTTAATTTTGCCCACCAGCTGCCAGTTTGTGACCTTTGTTTTGTATGCTGTGAAATGGCAGCCATCCACAGTAATTACAAATGGCAGGTGCCCCCAGGAGAAGCAGCTGCTAACCTCATCCTTCAGAGAAACTTGATGTCTTCTCAAGTTTTTGTTTCTTGACACAAAGTCTAATGTTGTTGGGGCTGGCCTTGAATTTCTGATCCTCCTCTCTCCACTTCTTAAATGTTAGGATTACAGGTGTGCACTACCAAGCCCAGCATGGTTATGCTTCTGAATGTATTTGAAATGTTTTGATCACTTCCTTACATTTCATAATGTCTTAAGGGAAAGGCAGGTCAGCTGTTCATTTCAAATTCAGGTTTATACTCCCCCAAATTAAAAAGCATGATGCTGGCAACAGTTTCATTTAAACTTCATGACTCCTAGGGCCTTATTTATAGCTTAGCTCTAGATGTAATCATGCTTTTAGGTAGTGTGCAATTCTGAGCTTAGGCCAAGATATAATTAGGAGAATTATATGAGGTGGGGGCAGGGGTTGTATAGATACGACCAAGAATCTTCTAGAGCCCCCTCACACCAGTGCTTTTCAGTGTTCTGGTAACTGGCTGCTTTGGAGGTGTGACACAGGAGATGGAGAACAACTTTTGTGATGTTGAGATACCAGAAGTCACCAAGGGTGTTGGGTCACCCTTGCCACATCACTACCTTTCCAGGCTCAGGATGAACGTAAACCAAAGAAGTCTGATTGCAAGCTGTTAGCTGATTTGAATCCGCTTTCAGAATTTGCAGGCTTGGAGACGCTTAAATCACCCAGCGTGTTCCCTCCAGGCAGGCTTGCTTGAATTATTCCAGACATGTGGCTGTGGCAGAGATTCTGGGTCACAGTGAAGAAGATTCTAACCTCCCTGCTGATCAGATAGTTCTTTGTGTATCTCCCTTGCAGAAATTCAAACCAGCTTTCTTTTGTTTGGGGTGCAGTGGAGAAAGAGCAGCTGGTCACCTTCCCTGCGTTGAGAACCACAGTAAAGTCATCCTTCTGGTGTTTTTTTCCAGTGGCAAATAATCCCACCCACTTAAAACATTCTTCACAGCTCTCGTTTTTCAGGAGCTTAATAATTTTCACTGTTCTTGAGTTTCTTAGCTTTACGCTCAGTTCAGTTACCCAGACAACACTGCTGCCTTATTCACAATGGCGCCTTCTGACAGCCACACTCTGGGTAGGATCACAGGGACATTTATGTAGGCCTGCTCTTGCCACATTAAAAATATAGTGGCACTTTAAAAAACTGGTGCATCCCTTACTGTTCTGAGGGTAATTGACTGCCACATTTTCTTTTTTTCTTTTTTTTTTTTTTTTCTCTTAGTGATAGTTCTCTCCTGTGGTTTATTTCCTCTCCAGGGCTAAACTAATACTTGGTGCTTATTCCTGATGTGTTTAATGTCTTTCTTTAACTTGGGGACACTTTTTTGGGGGGTGGGCTCATTGAGACCGGATGTCACTCTAGTTTTGGCTGGCTTATGTGTGCTCCCTATGTAGACCAGGCTAGCCTAGAACTCACAGAGATCCACCTGCCTCTCTGCTTCCCAACCCCTGGGACTAAAGGTGTGGGCCACCACTTGTGTGTTAGGACACACCTTTCAAGACCAGCTCTTGCCTTCTAAGAGGCAGCTATCCCACATTCAAAAATCTATTTTTACCTGTTTCTAAACTTTACCTTTATTTGTGAATCCCAGTAGCACTTAAACGGTGCAGACTTCAGTTGAACCACTAGCTAGCCCAGTGATACTGGAAGTTGCTAAGTGCTACCCTCCCATTGATTGCTGTTGAGGGCTGATTTGCAATCACATTTAAATACCCCTGGGAGGACCTCTGGGGAATTCTGGCCAGTTGTCTTCTTTCTTGCTCCTGGGTTAGTCCTTGAAGTTCACCAGGGACCACTGACACCTCCAGGGGTTCTTCTGTGCTCTGGAGCTGCGGCTGTTGGTGGAGCAGGCACTGTTCACACAATCAAGGACAGAAGGAATAATTCTGGCTGCATAACTGATATTTATATCAGAATCAGCCAGGAGCAGCCTTCTGCGGCTGCCATTGCCTTACACTTAATGTGATAATCTATTATTTACAAACATTTCTCTTCCTCTCAAAAAAAAACCACATGTCAAGCCTGAACAGTGGCAAAAGTGTTCATTTGGATGGTAACTTTGATTTTCACTAATAGTTTAAAAACAAACAAGTTTCACTCTGAAAGCCCTTGTCCCCATGTCTCTAGGGAGGAAGGCCTGTAGAACACAATGATTGATACTGCTTTTGTTTTAAGCTTGTCCTTTGTGGGATTTGGCGCGGAAGAGTGAGCATGGACAGACTGTAGCAGTGTGCTATATATTTACATTAAAGATGTTAGTGGTATATTTGATCTGTACAAAACTCTGTAAATAGATGATAGTCGCAGCTGATATTTGTAAGATGTTTTTGTACCTTAGAATTTTTGCATCAAATAAAATGTTTCGTGTGAAGACTGTTAGTGACTCATTACCTCCTGTTCTAGTCCTTCCTCAGGCTCCTGGCACTTTTTGGAGGATTCTGTTTCAGGATGAGGAGGTGAGAGTGGCATGTATTCCTGTACCATGCTCTGTGAGGTAACTTGCTGGTACTCATTACTTCAGAGTCCATTCCCGGCTCTGCTGCAGCTGCTGTGTGCGACACTGTGACTGTGAGACTCTGGTCTTCAGTTTCCATCTATAGAATGAGCCTAAGGCCCTGCTTTAGAGGGTGGCTTAAGTGACTTGGGTAGTGCTGCTGGCATAGCAGGGCACAAACAGGGAATCAGTACAGCCCAAGGATTGAGAGTCAAGTGAACAGGTCACACTGCCCTCAATGTTAAAGGGGAAGGAAGAACCTTGAGTACTAATTGGAGTCACTTTGTTCCCTTCTCAATATGAATACTAGGAGTAAATTTTGTTCTCCTGGTCACCTTTTTGCCATGATAGACACGTTTCTGAACTTGCTGCAAAGTTCCTGTGGGCAGATGACTACATGCACCCTGTATTTGAGCAAAGACAGGGGTTAGCAGTATAATGAGATGGCTTTACTCCATCTTTTCCACTGTTACATCGTCCTCCAGGAAGTGGGCAGAGGTTGGCTTCAAGACAAACCTAGGCCAGGCCAAGGTGAACTTGTGGTCAGGGGAGGCAAGAGCACGCCTGGTGTACAAGTTCTACAAGTTGGGGCAGATTCTGCTTCTGGTTTTATAACCCTTAAAGTTAGGGTCTTTAAAGATTCTCTACACAGTATACACAATTTGTACATTGCTGATGAGGCTTTATTATTATTAGCATTGTTAGCATTGTGACCAAAATGAGAGCTTTGGTTTCTGGCATCCTGAGCTAAGAGCTCAGTCTGCTGATATCTTTCTGACCCTAGGTGGGTGGCTTGCCCTGTTTAGGAATGAGTTTCTCATCTGGAAAGCCCAGTAGGGCTGTTTCGAGGTTGGAATGTGAGTGAAGCCAAGCGGTTCTGGGCTTACAACCTGGCACACAGTGCTTGTGGACATGTGGTCCCCAGAGGGCAGAGCAGGTGTAGCTAAATGGGGTTTCTCCCCAAAGCCTTTAGCTTTGGCCTAGGCTATAACCAAAGCAGACTTGTTAACCTCCTGGCTATCAGTGTAGCAGGGTGCCTGGAAATGGCCTTCAGGGAAGATGAACACTTGATTAGATGCCACTCTTATTTGAAACCAGTGACCCTGGAGGTGAATATCAAAGTTCTTACGTAGCCTTTTGCTGACCACTCCCTTCTGTCCCTTTCTCCCCTAACCATTTCAAACGATTCTAGATTCTTTACAGGGCCGTTGCTTGTGTTCTTCCTGAAACATCTGTCTCCACCCCACCTTTGCAATGTTACCTTCAGTGACTACTATCCATGTCAGTCTAGGTCTTAGCATGTACCTTCTACTTGTGTGAGTGGATAACAGATCCTTGTGTGTTTAGAATGACCTATCTGGGCTGGACTTGGATTCTGCTGCTTTAACCAGCTTGTGACTCCAGCCCCACCCCCAAGCAGTCATTAGAACAAGTCCCCTCCTCTCCCTGGTTCTCAGTATCAGATGAAGTTTACCTTGTACTTGATTCATGGGTTACTGTGAGGCTAAAACAGGCAGAGGGGATTGCATGGCTTGTGACAGGTGCTCAGTTGAACAGTTACTAACTAGTAAATGAAGAAAGTTTCCTGGAGAAGAAAATTATTTTACTTTGCACTCCGGCCAGCTACCAGGAGCTCCAGTGTTGAGAACCATTGGGCTGCCCCCTCGTCCACCCCATATTTCCTCCAAAATGGGCTGGCATGTTCTCAAGTTTCCCTATGGGGCAGGGGGCGCATGTGCAGACTGGGTAATGGGTTCCTGTAGACATGGGGTTGGCTATCACAGGGACTCTGTCTGAGCCACCCAGGTGTTGGCTCCTGTTACTGTGCCAAGCACCACGTTACTCTTGAGCATGCCTTGCTCTCCTAACAGGGCTTATGGAGTTTTCATCATGTGCATCTAGGACGAGACTCAGACCCAGGTGTTTCCTATCCACAGCGCTGGCAGTCCATTGCTCAGCATGTACTTGAGGTTCCTCTAACCCAGGCGAGGACTTGCTTTCAAAGAAATCTTCCGACAGCTATTCACAGAGCATTGCTTTGACTTGAACAGTAAGTCCAGCACTTTGCTCCTCTTCCAGGCAACACCATGCTTGTGAGGTGAGGACCATACTGTGCTAGTGTCACTTCATTGGGCTGCTCTGCCATTTTCAAATGCTGAAAACAAAGGCAGGGGATATCTGTGCAGTGTAGGGCTACAAGCAGAAGGTTGGGTGTGTCGTCTAGGAATTCCATTGCTAGAGCCCTTTGTTATGTTTGTTTGAGACGGGGTCTCATGTAGGGCAGCTTGGCCCTTAAACTTGTTATGTAGCTGGGGGCCTTGAACTGACTCTCCAAGCACTGGGATTACAGGTATGCACCAACCAACATGCTTGGTTTTATATTTAGGAAATAACCAGAAACGTGGGTCAAAGTTTATTATGCAAAGATCTTATCACCAAGTGTTATGGTGATGCTGAGAAACGAGGAACAAAGATAGGCCTTGGAGCCTTTCATAGGGCTGTTGTAGGAGAATAGCCCAAGTTAGGCTGGAGATGTAACCCAGTAGAACAGCGTTTGCCTGCTATGCACAGGGCTTTGCATTTGATTCCAGGTACAAAACAACAAAATAATTCATGTCAAAGGAAAAGACTCGCAGTATGCTGGATGAAAAATAAAAGATGCATGTTAACAGTGGCTTCCTCTAGGAGGTATGACTGGATGGGTTTTATCTTCCTCTGTAAACCTCCTGGTGTTTTCTACATTGTTTTGCAATGAAAGGAATCACAATCAGAAAGTTTCAAACATATGATTACATACATCATGCTTGGCAAGTGTTTAAGGCACACGGTGAGCACCAGGAATCTGGTAGTCCCAGTGTCCTGCTCTTAGCTTCTGGCCTGCCTTCTTGGGCCTATTGCTTCCCTGGCTGTGCTGCCCAGCCTCTGGCCATTGCTTTCCTGTCTAGTGTCAGTCATAGCTTACCACCTGCCCTTGCACTTGTCTCCTTTAGCAACCCTGGCTTTCCCTATCAGTGAAGCAATTGGCCTGGCTCTTCCTCATCCTGTCTTTCAGAGTTAGAGGAGGGGACATCTAAATTTAAGAATGGGGCCTCTAGGGCTAGAGAGATGGCTCAGCAGTTAAGAGCACTGACTGCTCTTGCAGAGGACTTAGGTTCTATTCCTAGCGCCTACATGTGGTTAACAACCATCCTTAGCTCCAGTTTAAGGGGATCCAATGCTGTCTTCCGACTTCCTCAGACACTGCATGATACTGGTGCACTTACATACCTGCAGGCAATGTACTCTTGCACATAAAATAAAAATTTAAAAAAATGGGGCCCTCATGAATTAATGGACTGTTTCAAGGAGAAAAAGATCACCGATCATGGGTGTCTTTGAACCTCTCTATCAGTTTCTAAAGACTGGATAGTCTACCATGTTTCCTGTCTGTTCGTCTGTCCCCCTCTCTGCCTTGCCCCAAAGGGCTGTCTTAGTGTACATCACCTCCCAACATGAGTCTGGGAACTGAGTCCTCTCTCCCCATGCCAGCGTCAGGGCCCAGCATGGTGGAAGGGGGAGTGGTCTTATAAACTCTTGTGGGAACCAGGCCTGTAATTCCCACACTCAGGAGGCTGAAGTAGTAACATGAGTTTAAGGCCTGCCTAGGTAACTTAGTGAGACCTGTTTCAAATAAAAGAAAGGGGCTGGGGCTATAGTTCAGTGGTAGAGTGCTTGTCTAGCATGTAAAAGGCCCTGGGTCCAATCCCCAGCACTGCAGAGCCTTTTGGGGTAATCTTATGTATTACTAGTCTGTGTATGCTACTTGCAGATGTGTTCTGCTTTCCGAAAATCCTGATACATAAAACAGGAAATCAAGGGCTTTGCCTTTAATAATAACAAAAAGGCGCATTGCCACCGCATCTGTTCCTCACTCAGCAGCCAATGTACTGTCTCTAAACCACATGCCTATGCCTGAACCTTTCTGTGGGCAAGGTCTGATGTCCCACTATAACATTCAAGGCCCTTCTGCCTTGTTCTCCCAACAACCTGTCTTCTCTGTGAACTTGCAGCCATTGTGGCCTGTGCTCTCAGGATTTCCTCTGCCACTTTCCTGCCATGTTAGGGCTCAATCCAGGTTGCCCTCCCACAGGCCACCCTCTGCCTGAGCCAGCATTTCCTCTAGTGTCTTGCCACATCCTAGTCCCTACCTGCCTGTTAGTGGTCTGTCTTCCTTATTAGCTCCATGAGGTTCCAGAACGTCTCTGCCTTGGCTGCAGTCACTGCAGTTCTCCAGAGCCTGGCATAGTGTGTGGTATGTAGTAGGCATTCACATAATTGGGGAAAGGGTTGTTTGTCTTTATGAAATAGGTCTTGTAGCCAAGACTGGCTTCCAACTGCAGATCCTTCCTCTACCTCCTGAATGCTGGGGTTAGGTGTGTGCATCACAACACCTGGCTTTAAATAATTCTTAAGCTGAATCTAATGGAAAGAAAACTTTGACAAGGCTATATGAACAGACTGTCCAGTGTGGAAATATGAGTTTGAAGTGCCTGTTGAGCTCTGGGTAAATGAGTGGAAATCCTTTACTTAATTTTCAATTTTTATTTATATGTATGTGTGTGCTTATATGTGCATCACCTGGGTGCAAGTGCCCTTGGAAGCCAGAAGAGGGCACTGGATCTCCTGGAACTTGAGTTTACAGGCAGGTGTGCTGCCAGATGTAGGTTAGATGTGTGTGCTGGGAAACAAACCCTGGTCCTCAGCCAGAACAGCAAGTACCCTTAACTGCCGAGTTAGCTCTCCAGCCCCTACCTAGTACTTAGAAAATATTTTATTTATTTTATGTGTATGGGTATTTTTTTCTGTATGTATGCAAGTGCACTATGTTGGTGCCTGTGCCTGTGGAGGCCAAAAGAAGGTGACAGATCCCTTGGATCTGGAATTAAAGATCAGGAGTGAGCTGTCATATGGGTGCTGGGAACTGAACCCAGGTCCTGTGCAAGAAGGCCAGTGCTCTTAACCTCTAAGCCGTCTTTCCAGCCCCTACTTAATACTTTTTAAACTTAACACAGCTGGTTGTGGATCGGGATTTTCCACAGTATGGAGGAGGGGCAGTAATAAGTGTTCTTGGGGGAAGGTTGAAGATTAGGGTCTAGAGATGGAGTTTGTTCTTGGAAATGGAGTACGGGGGGCGAGCTTGGGTTTCCTTGTGTCCCCTGACGGGTGTTGGGTCTCTGGTCAAGGAACCCCCTTGAAGTCTGAGTGGAATGAAGCTGCAGACACTCGAATGGAAGTGGGTTTGCTCAAGATGCTTTGATTATTGCTTCTCAGCCTTTTGGCTAAGATCAAGTGTAGTACCAAGATGCTTTGATTTCTGTCCCCAAAGGTGAGCTGCAGGCTGGTGAGCAACCACCCAGCTCTTTGAGGTGGGAGAGCTTGCAGCAGCAGGCAGAGGTTGCTATGAGGAGCATTGAGCTGGCTTAGCAGGAGTTCTGAACACCTTGCAGAACACCTCGTGCTGGCCACTCGGCCTGACAGAAGATCCACACCCTAGGGATGGGCACAGGAAAGATGACCTCTACCCAGGGAGCTCTCCCTTTCATCCCCTCCTGTGGGGGATGAAGTCCTGATTATATGAAATCCTAAGGATAAATGAATACATTCGGATAATAATCTTACTTAGACTCCTATGTTTATTTCTGCATGGGTGACCCAGGCCACTGCTGTCCCTGCTCCTCCAGGCTCAGCACCCACCAACACACCCTTCCTGGGCCAACACTATCTTCATTTTCAACTCCAGTGAAAGAAAGGGTGAGATGGGCAAGGTCTGGCATGCCCAAGATTAAACCCAGCGGCGGGGGTGGATGCTCCATGCGCAGGCTCAGGTCCTGGCCCTTCAGGGTAAGTAAACCCTGCGGAGCATCACCATTCCCCCTTCCGGCTTGAATGAAGTCCTGGAGCTGAGTCCAGAGAGTGGAAGCCAGAGGTGGGCTGCACACTCCTCCTCCGCCTCAGTTAACTCCACTTAGGGTATGTCTCAATGTGTCCTCCTGGTCGGGTCTCAGCTTCTCGGGACACCAGGACAGGGCGTATACGAGGGCTGGGAGGGTGCAGAGCCGCGGTGGAGTTCCGCCAGCTCTGGCGCCTGCGGGGGTCCCGGGCCCGCCTCCCGCCCACGTGGCCCTCGGGGCCTCCCACTGCCGCCCCGCCCCGGGGAGCGGGCCGGGAGCCAGCGCCCGGCCGAGGGAGCGCTGGTAGCCGGGCTAGGCGCGCCAGTGGGGCGCGGAGGTAAGAACACCCGGCAGGGACCCTCCCGGAGCGACCCCCGGAGCCCTGCTGCCCACGACACCGTGCCGGAGCTGGGCTCCACGGCCACCCCGGGGCGCACTGGGTGGGCAGTGCCACCGCTATCCCCACCAGCCTCCTCTTCCAGCTGGGGACCCTAACTTCGGTCCCCGGGCAGCTCCTGGGCGAAAGTGCTGGGAGCCACTTCCGGGGAGGGAGGCGCCACCTGTCCGGGCCGGGCGCGCCCTTTCCCTGGACTTGCTTCTCCAGGTCAGTGTCGCGTGGGGCGCTGGTCACTCGGCTGCGGGGAGCTCCACCACCTCCGCCGGTCGGGGTCCTGCTGCGCAGCGCAGATCCTGAGAGGCCAGGGTGGCGCACACCCAGGGCTCGAGGTGAACTGTGGAGAGAGAGGGAGCGTTTTCTTAGGGTGGAAATGGATGGAGCTGTGTGGAAACGGGTTCCCTAGGGCTTTGGATGGCGGAGGGCGGCCCTGGGGCTAGCAGCCGTCTCATCCTGGCTGGAATGTTGCGGGAACAGAGTGACTTGTTCTGGACGACTTGGCTTGCTCAGTTTATTGCCTGGACCAGGCTTGCTTCCAGAGCCCGGCAAGGATGTGAGAACTGCCAAATAGCATTTGTGCGGGATGCACTGGAGAAAGCTTATTTTGATGTGTTTCGTGCACTATGCAGGTGTAACCACTTTCGGAGTGTGGAAAAGAACGTTGCTGTGGTTGTCTTAGCTGCGGCGTCACAATAACTTTGCACGTCTATGCTGCTTTTTCATCATCTGTAAAATGGGAATGTACAAAAACTTTAAAAGTTTCATAAGGTTAAAGTGCCCTCAATAGTGACTGGCACAACATCTCTCTCTCTCTCTCTCTCTCTCTCTCTCTCTCTCTCTCTCTCACACATATGGCCACCATCCAAGCAATTGTGTTCACACCTCCAGCTTCCCAGTGAGGTGGCATGCAAGTTGATATGCCTTCTGTCTCCTACTAGGACCAGACTTTATCTCCCCAGTAGCACAGTGCCCTTTTCAGACTGGAAACCTTGGGTTTGTAAGCTTGCCTCCTGAGGTTAGCCAGCCTCATGCAGAGTGTATCTGAGAAGGTGGGTCAGATGTGATCTTCATCTAGGGTACAGCTGGGAAGCTCTGGGTGATTCCCTTTGAGGGGTCAGAGTGGATGAGGTTTCATTCACTTGAATTCCTTCAAGCCTTGGGCCCCTGGCCAGCTGACATCCTCTAGTCTCTGAGCCTTGTCTATTTAAGGGCTTAGGGGTTTGCTGTAGTCTCCCTCGCAACCATTCTGTCATGTGAGCAGATGTCCCATTGTATCAGTGGTGTCCTCCTGGGCTGCACCTCTATAGTTATTTTCTTCCTGAACTTCATAAACAGGAGTGCTGAACCTGGCTCCCTAGAAGCCTCCTGAAATCAACACATACTCTTCAAAAGGCCTGTGTGCCACCAAAATGGACAGAACTGCTAGCGGGTAGTGGCCAGTCCTCACCCCTGTGGGTGAGGGAGTGGAGGTGGTGCATGTGTGTTGCTTTGTGTCTTTGCTCAGAGCACACCTTCAGATAGAAAATTCATGCCTTCCTGAGCATGAGAAAACCTGACTAAGATCAGCTGGGGAAAGAGGACAGCAGGTGGGTGTGGGGGATGCAGCTGATGGAACTCTGAATTTGGGGTGTCAGGAGACTTCCCAGGGCCCTTGTACCGGCTGTTCCCTCATGAGCACAGCCTTCTCCTGCTTCCCATGTCTCCCCCTTTCTAGCCATTCAGCTATGCCATGTTTGGAGAGTTTCCCTGAGCACTGTCCAAAGCAATTTAGTCATGTTTTCTTATTGTATTTTGCTCTGGGAGTTTACCTGTAACAATCTTACTCATGTGCTTATTTCTGAGTCTGTTGTCTGCATCCACCCAGGAGAAGATTGGGCCTTGGAGGGCACCCTAGTCCCAGTACTCGTTAGATGCTCAGTGAATGAGTCTGAGTGAATACTCATAGACCAAACCAAAGTGTGCTGAGACTGGAGAGCTTTGTATTTTCTTTTGCCTTTTTTGGTCTTTTTTTCTTTTGAGACAGGGTCTTGCCTTGTAGCCCAGGCTGGCCTTGAATTTGTGGTAGTTCTCCTGCCCAAGTCTTCTGAGTGCTAAGATTACAGGTCTACCTCCTTGCTCTCCTAGGTCAACTAATTCCAGGGGACTATGAGCATCTCTCAAAATGTCCTGTAACTGTGGTGAGTCACCTGTCCTCTTGATCAAGGAGGCTGTGGAGACCCCACAAGGTGGACTTGAACCAGTGTCCAATCTACAAAGAGGAGGGTCAACAAAGAGGAATCATTTCCTCCATGCTTCCAAGCGAAGCCAACCATGGTCAAGCAGGACCTTTGACTTATCTTCACATAGACGGAACTGGTAAAAAGAAGGAGCCAGGGGCATCTCCCAAGGCCACGTGACCCATGAGGAACAGATCCTCAAACGGCCTTAAGAGTAAAAATAAATTGGTTTATCTGGGCCAACTGTATGGGCTTAAACACCCAAAAAAGAAAGTATAACCAAAGATTAAAGGGCCAATATAAATTTTTTAGAGTCCATATGTATAGCTAAAGGCTACATAACAAGAGAACAATACCGTTCTCTTGAGTTGTTGGCCAGCGTGGCCCAAGAGACTCCCAGATAGTAATCCAGCATAAAACTGGGAAAATGAACAGCAGATCCCAATCTTATCTAAAGGAATATTGACAACTGATTGCTGCTAGATGAAGAACAGCTGACCTTCCTAAAACAAAGACCTGTAGATAGGCTGACTAGATTCACTGGGTGGACAAGTACTAGGGAACGGCTGGGGTGCCGACACCACAGCAGACAGTAGCAGGGATGACAGAGTAAAAGGGCTCTAGTGGGGGGGGCTATGGGAGGTGCCATCTGGGAAGTGGGTATACAGACGAATAAGATTGTTTGAGATGTTCTCTGTGATATACACACAAAAAAATCAACAAATTAAAAAAGTTATAATTGAGGAGGAAGCATAAAAATGTATGTCATATGAAGTAGTAGAGGTGATAAACATTACCATTGAAATCTACCCAATGACTTTATATCCATACACAGGTGCCAAAGATCCGAGTGCAACCAACCAGGACTAGTAATAATTAGTTACATACAGATTAGAGATGCATGCGCCAACATCTAAGTGTTATTAGCAAAAACAATGAGTATTTCTGTAAGAAACAGTAGATTTTAAAATGAAATGGAGATCTTTTTTAAAGGTTAAAAACTCAATTTTATGTCTTACAGAGTGTATAGTGAATTCAATATTGCATAACTGGGAACCTAAAAATTTTATAGCCACTTTTGAAGGAGATGTATCTTTGCTCTGGAAATTGTTATTGAGTATGGTAAAGCTGTAATGAATGCTTCTTCTAAAAAATAAAAAATAAATTAAAAAAAAGAAATGCTTTGTTGTAGGAATTTTTACAAACCATTTTAGTACAGCCTTTTGACATTTTATTTCATTTAGTGACTTCAGTCTACTTATAATGAAATACATGTTATTAAAACTGCTACATTGGAAAAAATTTTTTAATATTTTATTATTTTTATTTTATGTGTATTTGTCTATTGCCTGCATGTGTGTAAGTGCACCTGTGTCTTGCAGTTCCTGTAGAGGTCAGAAGGCACTGGATTCCCCTGGAACTCCTGGAGTTATGGACAGTTATTAGCCGCCATGTGTGTGCTGGGAATTGAACCCCGGTCCTCTGCAAGAGCTGTCTGTGCTCTTAACCGCTGAGTCATCTCTCCAGTCCCTGGAAAACTTTTTGAAAGAGAAAGTGATTTCAGTTTGGAATATAAAGTTAGAATTAGCTTAAAGATTTTAAAAGTAAAATCAAGATGAAAATATGAAAGAAGTGTTAAGCAACTGGTTAAAATATTGACCTTCATAAGGTGAATAAAAAATTTAAGAGCAAGAAAATTTGGTTGCATTTTGAGTTGGTGTCAGATTGTAGTTTTTTTCTTAATAAAGGCATCTGTTGCAGTCTTAAAAAAAAAAAAAGATTACAGGTCTACCACATACAGCTGAAAGAGCCTTTGTAGTGTTGGAATCCTTCAGTGATAAGGAATTCATAGCCTTCTGATATGGCTGGTTCTGTTGGAAGGAGGATGTGGGGACAGAATTAGAGTCCCTGTGTTCCCTCTGATGAGGCAAGATGTAGCCTCCAGGCTTCATGCCACTGCTCCCATCCTTCCTGTCTATTTTGCTTCTTGATTGCTCTTCAACCATCAATACCATCCAAGAGAGCTATCACCAACGTACCTGTGGTCCTGACCAGATGCCACTGAGTCATGTGTGACCAGAGGGGAAGCCAAGCAAGGTGTTGCTCAGGAGGTTGAGGCAGGAGGATCAGGAGTTAAAAGCCAACCTGGGTTATGTAGAATCTGTCTCCAAAACTAAGGTAGGGGGAGGGTAGGAAAGGGAATGAAAAGATAGGAAACAAGCAAAGGCCATTGCCATAATCTAGAAACCTTCAAGGCCAAGTTGTGTATTGCTCACCCCTCTGATGCGGCACTGGGGCGAGGAAGGAGGAGCTCTGTATTTTTTCATTTCTGCTCTTTCTGATTTAGTCCTTAATTTATTAATTGTGGACTTTGATATATTTACTGAAAATTAACTTTGGCCTCATTTTCTTAGTGTTTTGTTCAGATACCCTCTGGTTCATGTCACCTGGTGTGTACAGGTTGGAATGGGTGAAGACAAAGTGGCTGTGTGTGTGATTCTGACTGTTGAGAGTTCTTCTTGGGAGAGTCCTGGTGTCCTAGGGGAAGTGTGGTCTACTGCAGAGAAGTTTGGGGACAATTTCACTTTATTTTGGTGAAACTGCATTCATTAATGAAAATGAATACGTCTCTTTTTTCTTTACACACATACTTTACATACATGTGAAAGGGGACTGGGAAGTGGTTTTTGTTTTGTGGGTTTTTTTTTTTTTTTATTTCCTTGTGGGGGGCGAGACAGGTCTTGATACATAGCCCAGGCTGGCCATGAACTTTCTATTCTCCTGGCTCAGCCTTCTGTGTGCGAATTTTAAGTATGTGCCATTGAGCTGAAGGTTGTTCTTTCGTTTTGCTTTGTTTGAGACAGGATCTTAATTCTGTGGCATAGGCTAGCCTGGGACTCACTCTCAGCCCAGGCTGGCCTTGAACTTGTGGCAGTCCTCACTGTCAGCCCAGGCTGGCCTTGAACTTGTAGCAATCCTCACTGTCAGCCCAGGCTGGCCTTGAACGTGTAGCAATACTCCCAGTTCACACTCCTGAATGTCAGGATTATAAGTGTAAGCCATCATTCCTTGTCAAAGTTGTTCTTAATTGGGGCTGTGTTTACACAGGCCTAAACCACTTAGCTTAGTTTACTGACTTCCTTCACTTAAGCAACGCTGTGGAGGACTGGGCATACATCTCAGTGGTAGAACACTTGCCTAGCATGCCTAAGGCCCTGGGTTTAATCGCCAGCACCATATGCAAAACATACCCTACAGAGGAAGGGAGATTCTATGCCAGTCCCTGCCTTGATGGTCCAGAACACTGGTAACAATCCCCTCAGGTGGAATTCACAGCCCAGTGGTAGAGACATGCAGTAAACAGCCAGATGTTGAATTGATGTCCAGAGAGTGATGGTGAAATGACAGGAGGGAGGAGACCCAGAGTGGTGGCATGGAGGCAGAGCTGGGTCAGGTCAGAGAACTGGTCTCCAAGAAGACACACTTGACAGACGTCTAGGTGTGTGAGACAGTGAAGACCATGTATGTAGAGCCCAAGGATGCTGTTGAACTCTCAGTGTGGCCAGTCAGCTGCTGCTGCTGGCTCCTGCTCCTCCTTTTAAAAATATTTATTTTTATTTTATGTGTATGAGTGTATTACCTGCATGTATATAAATGTGCCCATGGGGGTCAGAAGAGGGCATTGGATCCCCTGGAACTGAAGTTACAGATGGTTGTAACCTGCCATGTGGGTGCTAGGAATCGAACCCGGGTCTTCTATAAGAGCAGTCAGTGCTCTTAACCGTTGAGTCATCTCTCCAGCCCTGCTTCATTTTCTTAAAGACAGTGTTTCATGTAGCCCAGGCTGGCCTCAAACTCTCTATGTAGTTGAGGGTGATCTTGAACTTCTGAGGATTACAGTGTCAGTGCTCTCACTGGGAAATAGTCAAACACACACATACACACATGTATATATCAATATACAAAGACACTTTCTAAGCGCTGAGATTACAGGTGTGAACCATTTCACCTGATTTATGTGGTGCTGGGGATCTGTGCACATTAGGAAAGCACTCTACCCACTGAGCCACATCCCCAGCCAGCCTGTCATCTCTTGAACCTGGGACCATGGTCTCTCCATGGGGAGTAAGGCAGTGTGGGAAGAGGCTTCTTCCTCCATCCTAGCAGGTGGCATTATGCACTGTGATGGTGAACTAGAAGGCTCGTGCCTTAACCAGAGGCCGAGCCTGTAGCAGAGATGTTTTCTGAGACTGCCACTGGCCCTGCCGAAGCTATAACCCTGTATACAGCAAGACTTGCCTCACTTGCCTGCCCTGATCCAGGCATCTTCATATTTTGTGTCACTTGGTTACATCCACCTCGTCAACTGGAAAGAAAGAGAAGGCTCTGATGGAAAAAAAAAAAAAAAGAAAAAATGGAAATAAATAGCATTGGAGAATGAGAGTTTCCTACTCTCTCCCTTGATTGTGTATACTCAGTTGATATTTAATACAATGTAAGATTCCTAGGGGTTAAGGTTGGATGTGGTGACAGATGTCTTTAAACCTAGCGGTTGGGAGGCAGAGGTAGGTGGATCTCTGTGAGTTTGAGGCCAGCCTGGTCTACATAGTGAGTTCCAGGCCAGCCAGGGCTCATAGTAAGACCTTGCCTCGAACAAGAGAAAGATTCCCAGGGTTTCAGAATATGAAATCTGAGGCCATGTATGGTGGCACATGCCTTTAATCCCAGCATTTGGGAGGCAGAGGCAGGCGGATCTCTGTGAGTTCAAGGCCAGCCTGGTCTGCATGGCGAGTTCCAGGCCAACTGGAAAAAAAAGATGGAAAAAAAAAAAAAAAGAAGATGAAATCTGGGCTGTATGACCTTGTGTCAGTAACTTGACATTTCTGAGTTTTGGTTTCTTCATCTGTACTCTTATGGAGCAAGGCTTGAGACAGGGAGGTGACTTGGAAGAAGTGACGCCTAAGAAGATAAAGACAGGGTTGGTGGAGGTGGGGGTGCAGGGAAGGGGATGGTTGTGAGTCACCCCTTTTGTGAGGCAGAAGTGGGGGAGCATGTGCAAAGGCCCAGATGTAGAGTTGGCAGGCGCTCAGGTGGTGTGGGATTCTCTCTGCTTACAGCAGTGCTTCTGTGTGTATGAGTGTGGTTGGGTGTGTACATGCGTGTCCTTGTGTGTTTGAATAGACCATTTTGAGGGTGCTGACGTTGCAGTCTTCAGGATGTGCAGTGGATTTGAAGGGCTGTGCTGCTGCACCTGCATCCTTGTATAATTTCTACAGCTCTCCTGTAGCGCAGGCCTATTTTTGACCCCATCTTCAAAACCAGGAGTACTTGATTGTCAGTTCTGCAGCCATGGGGATGGTTGGAGGGGAACAGGCTCCAGAACATTTATCTAGGAGCCAGTGATGTCACCGGGTGGCTATTTAGAGATTTATTTATTGTGCGTCATGGCACGTGTGGTTGGAGGACAGCTTTGTGGAGTCGATCTCTCCTTCCACGTTTCCATGGGTTCTAGGGATCCCACTCAAGTTGCCAGCCTGCATGGCAGCCGCTTTGCCCACTGAGCCGTCTTGCCGCCTCTCTTTGCCCATTTTTAACTTGGGTTATATATCTCTTTATTATAAGTTGTAAATGTCCTTTGTATATTCTAGGTTTGGTCCCTTAGCAGACGTGTTTTTCAAATATTTTCTCCTACTTTCTGGTAGCCTTTTCCCTTTCTTGAGAGTGGCCTTTGAAGCACAAGATTTCAATTTTGGCGAAGTGCAGTTTATCTACATTTCTTGTCTTGCTTTTGGTATCATACCCAAGAAACCTTTGCCCAATCTAAAAGTCATGATCATGAAGGTTTATGCCTACATTTTATTCTAAGAGTTTTATATTTTAACCCTTAGATTTTGGTCTTTGATCCACTTTGAATTAACATTTGTGTGTAGTAGGAGGTAGGGATCCAACTTCACTTTTTTTTTAATTAAAAGAATTTTATTTTTAATTATGTATATATGTATGTTTCTAGGTATGGATATGTACATGTGAGTGCAGTTCCCCGCCAGAAGCCAGAAGGGTTGAGTCCCCCATGATCTGGAGTTACAGGCAGTTGTGAGCTACCCAGTGTGGTTGTTGGTGGGAATTGAACTTAGGTCCTCTGGAAGAGCAGTATGTGCTCTTAACCATTGAGCCCTCCCTCCAGCCCCCCAACTTCATCCTTTTGTATGTGAGTATTGAGAGACTGAGGAGGATAACTTGAGCCCAGGAGTTTGAGGGCAACCTGGGCAACATAGCAAGACCGTCTTTTTTTTTTTTTTTTTTTTTTTGGTCTTTTTGAGACAGGGTCTCCCTGTAGCCCCAACTGTCCTGGAACTCACTATGCAGACCAAGCTGGCCTTGAACTCACAGAGATCCGCCTGCCTCTGCCTCCCGAATGCTGGGATTAAAGGCATGTGCCACCACGCCCCCCAGCCCGCATGACTCTCTTTAAAAACCAAAACAAAACCCCCGTAGAGTATTCTTCACTGAATTGTCTTTGTGTCTTTGCTGGGAACTGGCTGGCCATATATGGGAGTATTTCTGTGCCCTCAGTTCTGTCCCCTCCACCAGTGTGTCATCTTTCTTTATGCCAGTGCTACTGGGTGCTATCTAGATTACTGTAGCTTTCTAGTAAGTTTTAACTCAGGAAGTATGACTCCTCCAGCTTTGTCCTTTTTCAGGGCTATTTTGGTTACTCTGGATCCCCTTACAAGTTTTAGGATCAGCTACAAAAAGGCAGTGAGATTTTTTTTTAAAATTCACTTTTATTTATGTATATGTGTCAGTGTCTGTGTGTATGTATGCCATGTGTGTGCAGGTGCCTGTGGAGGCCGGAAGGCATTAGATTCCCTGGAACTAGAGTTACAGGCTGTAGTGAACCACTTGATGTGTGTGAACTCCTGTCCTCTGGAGGAGCAGCAAGAGCTCTTAACTGCTGAACCGTTTCTCCAGCCTCACAGCTGAGATTTTGATAGTTCTGTGGACAGCATAGGTAGCCTGGGGACTTGCACTAGCTTAACATTTAGTGTGGAACCTAGAGTGCTTTTCTCTGGGAGCATCACTCACTCAGCTCCCCTAGTCACCGACTCTGAGGAGGAGACATTCAGAGACCCACCTTTCATACTGTGCTGACACAAATCCAGGGGTGTTAACTGCCTCTTCCTTGGTGAAGACAGTGACCTAGTATAGTTGATGCCAAGCCCATGGTTGTAGACTTTGGATAAGATATTTCACTTCTGAGTTGGTGATATCCAGCAACTCTGGCTTCCTTTATTCTGGGGGCGCAGAATACCTGACATCCTTACATCGCCCCTCCTCCCAGCCTTGATAAGGAGTGAGAGCTAGGGACCCTGCAGCCCTGCAGGTACTAGCCCATGTTATGGGTGGTACAGGGAAGAGGATTGTAGAGTCAGGCTGCTTTCGGACTTGCTTTATTCTTGTGTGCAGAGGGAGGATATCATTGGAGGAAAGGATTCTGTTGCTAAGGCAGTTTTTGCCCCTTCCCTCCAGCTCACTGGCGTGATAATTTGAAGAATGAAATAGAAATAATAGAGGAATAATGTCACATGTTAAAAGTTTAGTTTATACCCTTGCATGTACTTATGTGTTCCAGATGTAATATTTTGGCACAAGTCAGATTTCATTCTCAAGGAATTAAAAAATGAGTGACTACATTAGAATCACTGGGAACAAATTTTTTCTAGAAATTTTGTTTTCCAAATTTAAGTAACAACTTTGGAAATTACAGTTGAAACTTCAAATATAGTGACAGTGAGCTTTTATTTTAAAAACAAAAGGGTGTGTGTGTGTATTTGGAGTTATTTAACGTGGTTAATTCAAAAGGGCAAATTTTTTTTGTTCTTTTTTTTTTTTTTTTTTTGAGACAGTCTCTTACTGGATTCTCACCCCCCCCAGTCTACGGGGGGATTTATTATGCAGCAA
>NW_008352327.1:719685-722634 GCF_000622305.1 Nannospalax galili
GGAACTCACAGAGATTCACCTGCCTCTGCCTCCTGAGTGCTGGGACTAAAGGCGTGCACCACCATGCCTGGCCTAAAAGGGCAATTTAAAAACACTAATTGTGGCTGAGTTTTTAGTCCATTTCTGGAGGGAGATAGTTATATGCAGTAAAATTGTTTTGAAATCTTCCAAATCTAAGCTTCTTTGGTTTAGCAGATTCCCCTTACTTAAGCTGTTGCAACAAGCACTTAGATCATAGCGATTTTATTTCCACCCTTTAGTGAGGGAGTGTGTACACGGAAACTTAGGGGAAAAACACAATGACACGATCCAGCCTCCAAACAAGGAAACACAGTAAGGAGCTAAGGTTTGGCATCTTGACTCCTGCCCAGTCTCAGAAGGTGCAGCTTAACTGACCTTGAGTAACCTCTCTCCATGACACATCTCCCAAGGGGGTGGGGAGGACACTTTCTCTTGAGCACGGCTTCAGTTTTACAAAAGCCTTTTGCAACCTTGCGAACTCTAGTGATTTTCTTAACAAAATGTTGCATTTGGTGTGTTCTTGGCCAGTATTATGAGTCAGAAAATATTTAGATGACCACCCAAGTCCTTTTGAGGAGAGAGAATTGGCAAGTCTGTGGAGGGAGATGCATGATTCTACAGATGCTCCCTTGATGGTTGTAGTAAATGCCCATAGAGGAAGTTAACCTGTTATCTTTTAGACACAGAAGGTAAGGTTGCTGCTGCTAAATTTTATTGAACATGTGGTAGGTGGTAGGAAGTAGTGGCTTTTTACATATTTTTCCCATGCCCCATTATAAGAAATGCATCTAGATTATAATCGCTCTATGTATGTGTATGTGTACATGCACACACGTGCATACCTAAAACAAAAGCTTAGTGAAGCAATCCTTCTGTGTTTGTCTGGTCTTTGATAACTCTTTATTAGTCTATTTCTGCTTTTTCTGTGACTTTTAAATCATGGTTGTTCAACCCACTGAATTTATTTCACTAATGAAAAAATGTACTGTTTGAAAAATACCATACTAGGTAGTTCACCGTTGCAGGAATCTGCCAGTTAGTCCTCACACCAACTTTGTGGACTAGGTATTTCTGCTCTATTTTGTAGATGGAGGCACATTGAGGCACAGAGAGGTGACTGGCCCAGGGTCATAGTGCCAGTGAGTGATGGGGCAAGGATTTTTGTGTTCGTTTTCAGCTTTTTGAGTCTTTCTCAGTAGCCCAGATTGGCCTTGGACTTGGAATTGTGCCTGGGCCCTGCAGCTGTTGGGATTGTAGGCATGTGCCACAACACTTGCCTCTGGAGCTTGGACCAGAAAGTTTGAATGCTATTAAGAGTTGATAGCATACCCAAGGAAGACCCGGGGTTTGAACCCCAGAATGGGGAGAGGTGGGGAAGAGTTCATGGTTTGAATCCTAGTCATAAACCTACTATAGTAACTAAGGAACAGGGTATAACAGTATCTTAATGAGTAGCTGTTTCTTTGGAAAAATTAGTCACAAAATTGCTAGAAAATTACCATTTGACATATCTAAGGTTGTATGCAAAAAAAAATAGATATTCACTATGAAGACTTTTTGTTTGTTTGGTTTGGTTTGGTTTTTCATGTTTGTTTTTGAGATAGAGCCTCACTATTTAGCCCTCCTGGCTTGGAACTCAATGTGTCAACCAGACTAGCCTCAAAGTCACAGAGATCTGCCTGTTTCTACCTCCCAAATGCTAGGACACTATGAATGAAGAATTAACAATATATAGACAGATACTATTTTTCTGGAGTTGGCATATTTTCAGTTTTTTTTTTTTAAACAGGGTCTCAGCCTGGTGCGGTGGTACACACCTTTAATCCCAGCACTTGAGAGGCAGAGGCAGGCAGATCAAGGCCAGCTGGTCTACATAGCGAGTTCCAGGCCAGCTGGGGCTACAGGGAGATCCTGTCTCAAAAAGACCAAAAAAAAAAAAGGACAGGGTCCCACAATGTAGCCCTGCTTGGTCTGGAATTTGCTATAGACCAAGCTGGCCTCCAATTGACACTACCTGCTTCTGCCTCCTGAGTGCTGTGCCACCACACCTGACCCAGTTCTTATCTTGTTCATCTGATGATTTGAAATTTCATGCAAGTTCAAGTCTGTAGAGATTATTCTGACAGAAAATCACTTATTTGGGGTGATTCTATTAAGCATCTAGACAGAAAAATAATTAGTAGGGTATATAAGTATCTATTGGCTATTTATTGAGAGATTTATTTTAAGGAATTAGCTCATGTGATTATGGAAGCCTGGTGAGTTCAAAATCTGCAGAGTGGCCAGCAGACTTGGGACTTCGGAAAGAGCTGCAGTCACAGGCAGGTTACCTCTTGCTTGGGAGGTCAGTCAGTTTCTGTCAAGACTTTCAACTGATTGAGTGAGCTCCTCCCATAATATGGAGAGTAATCTGCCTTATAATAAACTTTCTGATTTCAATTCCAGTGGTAATCCCATCAAAAAATACCTTCATAGAAGCATGTAATGTTTGACCAAATATCTGGTCATTTGGTCTAGCCAAGTGGATACAGAAAATTAACCATCACAGAGCGAAAGCTCCTAATTGAAGTTGTTTACAAGAAAAGAAAGAAGGCAGTGGATAGAGACAGGCATGTCCCATTGTTACAGTGGAAGTGAATGTCTAAGAACAACCTCTTTTCCCATGACAGATTGCATAACAACTCCCTTCTTTTTTGAGACATCTCACGCAGTTCAGGATGGCCTTGAACTTGCTGTGTAGCTGGGGATAACCTTGAACCCCTGATCCTCCTCTTGTCACCACCTCCAAAGTGCTGGAATACTGGAATTCCCCCCCCCCCCCCCCCCCAGAACACCACCCAGGTTCACCAGTTCCTCATCCACATACACATTGACATCAAAAAAATATCTCAAAAAAAAATTATAGAATTTCGACTCCGGAGTCACCAT
>NW_008352327.1:722784-723912 GCF_000622305.1 Nannospalax galili
GCTTGGAAACTTGGAATCCCCCCCCCCCCCCGCCGCCGAGAACACCACCCAGGTTCATCCGTTCCTCATGCAATGACAGATATGCAGTAGAATAATATTTCATAACAACATTTCAGCATTTCAGTCCAGGAGTGACCATGGTCCAATGGGATTATAATGAGACTGAACAACTCCTGTTGCTGAATGATGGAGAAAGTTGGGCTCTCACATGTTATTTGCATGTTCATGGTGATGTTGATGTAAGCAAACCTCCACTGCTAGTTGTAGAAAGGTATAGTACATGAGACTTGTATGGTACTCAATACATGATACTGGTAATACTGGCTACACTGCTGGCTTATGTATTTACTGGGTTTTGGAGTATTTTATATATTGTTTTGTGATTATTTGTATGATATGTGGTGGAAGGGGCATGCACATGCCACAGTGAGTGTGTGGAAGTCAGAGGACAACTTTGTGGAGTTGGTTCTCTCCTGTCTTTCATGGTTTCTGGGAATTGGGCTTACATTGTTAGGCATGTGTGGCAAGGGCTTTCAACTGCTGAGCCATCTCACTGGTCCATGTATTTTTTCATTGTTTTAGATTTTAAAAAATATTTATTTAAGCTGGGCATGGTGGCATATGTCTTTAGTTCCAGCACTCGGGAGGCAGACACAGGCAGATCACTGTGAGTTCAAGGCCAGCCTTTTCTACATAGTGAGCTCCAAGCCAGCTGAGGCTCCAGGGAGACCCTGTCTCAAAAAGACCAAAAAAAATTTTTTTATAGAGTATTTTTAAATTTTATGTGTATGAGTGTTTGCCTGAATATATTTAAGTGCACCACATGCATGCAGTGCCAGAGGAGGATGTCAGATCTCCTGGGACTGGAGTTAAGGGCAATTGCTGGCTGCCCTGTGGGTGTTGGGAACTGAACCCTGGTCTTCTATAAGAGCAGTCAGTGCTCTTAACTACTGAGCCATCTCTCCAGCCTTTTTTTTTTTTTTAGGTTTTCTTGAGACAGGGTCTCCCTGTAGCTCCAGCTGTCCTGGATTCACTATGGAGACCAGACTGGCCTCCGAACTCACAGAGATCTGCCTACCTCTGCCTCCCGAGTGCTGGGATTAAAGGTGTGCGCCACCATGCCTGCCC
>NW_008352327.1:723994-761925 GCF_000622305.1 Nannospalax galili
AGGTTTGGCCAAGGATAGTGGTGAAGCCCTGCAGTCCCAGCTACTGAAGAGGTGGAGGCAGGAAGATTGAGCCCTGGAGTTTGGGGCACAGGAACTGTGAATATCTGGGGTGGTCTAGAAGGTAATTCAGCCTATAAAAGTGCAGGGTAGCTGGGTGTGGTGGGGCATGCCTGTAATCTCAGTATTCAGGAGACTGAGGCAGGAGGATGGTGAGTTTGAGATTAGTCTGGGCCACCCCAGCTACTGAAGAGGTGGAGGCAGGAAGATTGAGCCCTGGAGTTTGGGGCACAGGAACTGTGAATATCTGGGGTGGTCTAGAAGGTAATTCAGCCTATAAAAGTGCAGGGTAGCTGGGTGTGGTGGGGCATGCCTGTAATCTCAGTATTCAGGAGACTGAGGCAGGAGGATGGTGAGTTTGAGATTAGTCTGGGCCACATAGTGAATGAGACTCTACTCAAAAACCCAAGGTCTGGAGCATATGCAAGGCCCTGGGGTAGATCTCTAGAACCATAAAAAGAAGAAAAGGAAAAACTCTCTTCTTGCTGTTTCTCCCTCCAATTATTTCCCAGTTCTCTTCAGTTTCATCCAGCTTTTTGTCTTCTGTTGTCTCTTCTATTTAATAAATTAGGGCAAAAACATAGAGAATTTACCATCTTACCTTGGTGTGTTTGTGTTGTATGTCCACGTGTGTGTGTTTGCTTGCCTGTGTGGAGGCTGGAGGTACCTGCTGGGTGTCTTCCTCTATAGCTTTCCACCTTATTTTCTGAGACAGGGTCTGTCACTGAACTTGGAACTTGCTGATTTGGCTAACCTGGATGGCCAGCAAGTCCCAGGGATTTGCTTGTCTCGCTCCCCCCCTCCCCCACTACGAGCACTGAGATTATAGGTGCTCTCCACAATGCCTCCACAGTGCACTCCACAGTGGGTGCTGGGGATCTGAACTCAGGTCCTCATGTTTGCGTAGCAAGTACTTTACCCAGGGAACCATCTCTCTAGCCTCCCATTTTAACTACTTTAAAATGTACACTTTAGTAGTATTAAATATATTTACATTGTTGTATAGTTTTTTCATCTTGGGAGAAACTGTATCCTCTGAGTGGTGACATCATCCTCTGCCTCCCAGCCCCTGGGCCTACCACTGTCCTCTTCATCTCTATGAATTGCCCTCCTCCAGGTGTTTCATGTCATGTTTGTCCTGATGCCTTGTGTCACTTAGCAGAATGCTTTGGGGGCTTGTCCGTGTTGTAGCAGGTGCCAGAATTGCCTTCCTGTTTAGGCTGCATCACTTTCCATTGGAGGTGTGTGCTGTGTACCTGTTACCCATTCATCTGTTGATGCACGCTTGGTTGCCTCTATCTTTTGGCTACAGTGGATAAAGCTGCCATCCCATTCCTCTCCAAACCCATGAGTTCCATCAGGCTGAGCCCCTATGCCCTTCCAAAGATCCCTTGCCAGGGTCTCCAGTGACCAGCATTGTTCATCCCAGTGGCCTGTTCTCTGGTATCTAATCTGACCACTAGCAGTGTTTGGCATGGCTAGTCACACTCCCCTCTTGAAGCCCTTTCTTCTCCTGGCCTCCAGCACTCCTCCCTCCCCTGGTCTTCTGCCCATAGTGACTGAGCACTCCTTCCCTCTGGTTCTTCAGCCCTGAAATGCTAGGCACCATTTTTGACTCTTGATTTTTCTCATTCCTACATTTATCAGAAGATCCCTCTGTATCTATTTCAAATATCCCCAGACTGGCTACTGCTGACTGCCTGTGCTCCGCCACCCTGCCCAGGCCGTTCTGTCACCCAGTCACTTCGTGTTTCCTCGCCAGTCTCTCAGCTGCTGTCCTTTCCTCCTTTCAGCTTGCTCTCCACTCATAACCTAAGGAATCTTTCTCAAGACTTGGGCAAGCCTCCAATCTTCTACTCAGAACCTTCTAGTAGCTCGCAGAGCTCTAACAGTGGCCACAGGCCCCATGTGATTTGACCATGTTTCCTTCCCAACTCCTTGCTTAGTTAGCTCTTCCTCTTGTGACCCTGCTCCAGCCACATCAGTCTCAGTGCCACTCCTCAGTTGGACACCTTAGGGCCTTTGCACTTGCTGTTCCTCTTGTCTGAAATGTTCTTCCCCCTATTATGATGACTGAAGAGGGCTGAAGGTATTGAGGGAGGGAAGGCTCTAAGGTGTCCCATTGAGACTGATGTGGCTGGAGTGGGGACACAAAGGGAAGAGCAAATCAAAAGAGTTGATGAAAAAAGTTCTTATAGCAGGTGTGGCACAGAGGAAACGCATACTCACTGAGCACCAGGTATTGATTTGGTTCTTTTACCAAAGTCCTAAAACATGACAGAGATTGGACATGGACTTCCCACAGAGTCTCTAGGAAGCCCACTTCTGGGCCTTCACCCAGGAGAGTTGAAAGCAGGAGCTCAAGTGGGTACATGCACACCGCATTCACATCAGTACTGTCACAATAGGCACGAGGGAGCAATAGCCCGAGTCCACTTTTAAATAAATGGGCAAAGCATGGTGTAGATGTACAGTGGAACGTTAGCCTTAAAGAGGAAGGAAGTTCTGATATCTGCTACAAATGGACAGACATGAGACATGATGCTCAGTGGAATAAGCCAGGCAGAAAGGGACAGACACTGCATGGTTCCACTTACATTGAGGTTCCAGGAATTAGGCCAACTCAGAGATAGAACAGTGGGGATGCCAGGGACCGTGAGAACTGAAGGGAGAATGAACCATTCCTGCATAATGGGTACAGGGTTTCTGTTGGGATAATCCAGACATTCTGAAATGGATAAAGATCATGGCTGTACAATGTTGTGAATGTACTAGATCCTGTTGAATTGTATACCTACCAGTAGCTAAAGTGGTAAATTTTATCACAATTAAAAAAAAAAAAAAGTTCTTGCAGAAGACCTGGGTTCAGTTCCTAGCACCCATATTGCAGCTAACAACTGTCAATAACTCCAATTCCATGAGATCTGATGCCCTCTACTGGCCTCCCTGGGTTTGTATGCATGTGGTAGGTACACTTACATACATGCAGGCAAAGCACTCATAAACATGAAATAATTTTTATTTTTTTTAAAGAAGACTTAGACCATGTGAATACTATAGAGATGCCCCTAGAATTTTTTTTTTTTTTTTTTGAGACAGCATCTCCCTATAGCCCTAGCTGGCCTGGAACTCACTGTGTAGACCAGGCTGGCTTTGCTATCACAGAGATCTGCCTCCTTAGTGCTGGGATTAAAGGTGTGCACCACCGTGCCAGGCTTTCAGCATGTTTTTTTCTTTATAGATTGGAGTTAAATCAGATTGGAGCACAGAGTGAAAACCAGGCACAGGCCAGAAAAGAATTGGTGGTAGTGGTGGTGATGGTGTGTTGGTGATTATGATGTTGGAGGTGGAAATGGTAGTGACAGTGGTGTGGTAATGATGGTGGTAGTGACAGTGACTGGTGGTGATGGTGGTGATGGCATGATGCTGCTGATGGTGGTAATGGGCAACAAATGGAGGAGAGGCTGGTGTAAACTGTTTATGGAACCCCAGGCTCCCGTGAGTCTTTACTGCAGTGGGACCTTGAGCTGCAGGGTAGCATCCTCCCTCAGAGGCTCAGTGCTGAGGGAAGAGGAGAATGTGCACATGGTTTCCTTAGTGACTGGGCGGGCAGTTGGACCAGATCAGATGGGCCCAGCCCAGGACTGGAGTCCATGTGAGTCACAGCTCACCTCCTGGGGAACAAAGGGATACAGTGGGAGGGGCAGGGTGGTGACTCAGAGGCCACTGCTGCTTCCTCCAGGCACCCCCCCCAACACTGGTTTCCCCTGTGGAGCAGGTGACCCTGCCTCCTGAGCAGGCTGTTCCCCTAGAATGGAGCATTTGCCCAGAGTTCTGGTCTTTGACTACAGAAGTAGCATTAATTGAGTCCTTTCTGTCTGGCCCTAGGCCCCTCTAGTCTGTTTTTTGCTTTTCTAAAGTTACCCTATGAGAACCTCAGCAGTCCCTCCTTCCAGAAGAGGAAACGGTTTCTGGGGGAGGAACAGCTTGCCTCCAGCCACACAGGCGGCAGAGCCGGATTTTAGTGTCACTGACTTGGGAGCCTAGACATGTCACCCTGAACACACACGTGGAAAGATCGATTCCAAAATGTGACTTAGCTCTAGGTCACAGGCTTACAGAGAAGACATGAACATTTTTCCTTGCTCTTGTGAAAAAGAGTTAGAAAATACAGGTAATGAAAAGACATCCTTAGACTTGGTTGTGGACCAGCTTTTCAGGAGAGGTCCCTGGGTACCTCATGTTGCTGGGGTATCATAGACAGGGGCAGTTTGTGTAAGTCTGTAATGCATTTCAGAAGTACCATACTCACTTGAGGAGGTTGCCATGGTGTTAAAATATAGGTGTAAACTAGGTGCAATGTTGTTTACCCTGGAGGGCACAAGCAGTACCACACTTCCAAGGCGTTCTTTGTTTTCTGTGTGTAAAAGGTCATATTGTTTTATGGAAAGAAACTTGCTCTTCCAGGATTTTTATTTGAAAAAAGATTATGGGTGATATGTAACCTTCCGAATGTGCCCATGATAACTACAGGCCCGAAGAGTTAAAGCCGGATAAATACGGGGCAGAGGAAGTTTGTTTTAACCAATAGTTTCAATCTTGTCCCCTGAGATTGTATCTGAGTTGCTCCCCTGGTGACAAAAGATGACTGACTCATTTATGTGGCCCCTCCTCAACTTCTCCCTGTCTAATATTAACAATAAAATCACACCGGGCATGGTGGCACATACCTTTAATCCCAGCACTTGGAGGCAGAGGCAGGTAGCTCACTGTGAGTTTTAGGCTAGCCTAGTCCACACAGTGAGCTGCAGGCCAACTGGGGCTACATAAACAGACTCTTGTCTCAAAAAACAAAGCAAAAGAAACAAAAAACAAACCCCCAAATCTTACCCCGCCCATGAAACCCAATAATATTTGTGAGAACTGGAGCTAAGTGTTCACTGTGTGTTTCTGGTAGGAGGCTGTGTGGATTAGTTTTTGTCAACTTGACACAAACTAGAGGCACCTTGGCAGAGGGAATTTTCTTCGTTGGACTGGCCTGTGGCCATGTCTATGAGACATTTTCTTGATTGCTAATTGATATAGGAGGGCCCAGCCCACTGTGGGCAGCACATTCTTAGGCAGGTGGACCTGGGCTGTATAAGAAAGGTAACTGAGCAAGCCAGGGACAGTGAGTCAGTGAGCAGTGTTCCTCCATGGTCACTTCTTCAGTTCCTGCCTCGAGTTCCTTCCTGACTTTGCTTCTCTCCATGATGGACTTTATAACCTGTAAGCCAAATAAACCCTTTCCTCCCCAAGTTGCTTTTGATCCTGATGTTTATCACAGCAACAGAACGCAAACTAGGACAGAGGCATTCATTCAGTCATTCCTTCACCCTATTAGGGTGGATTGAGTGATATGACAGCAAGATTTTGCTTTACTGGGTGGGAAGAAGTAATATGAGTAGGAATGAGGGCCGGCAAGATGGCTTAATGGGTAAAGGTGTCTGCTGCCAAGACTGACGACCTGAGTTCGATCCCTGGTACCCATATGGTAGAAGTTGTCCTCTGACCTCCACACATGTGCTGTGCACAGGCATGCATGTATGCATATACACACACACACACAATGTAAATTTAAAAAGATTAGGAACGGATTGTTCTCTGAAATTGTATGATGTTGACACATGGGATGCATTATGCCCTCTCTATTTTTGTGTATTTAAACTTTTGTACTTGAAAAAAGATATAAAAATATATTACTTAACTTGGGCCAGGTCTCATGCTAGGGACTGGAGAGGTTTTGGCCATCTCTGGCTTAGCCTCTGCCCTTCTGGAGTCAGTAGTCTCATTCAGGAAATAGATATGAATCACATAGTCACATGAATGCAAGTAGTGCTTGCTGGGAGGTGCCGAGAAGTTCTGAGCAGAGCCTGGAAAGCCTGTAGGGTAGCCCCCTGTCTACTCAGGACTGTGGGAGAGGGGAAGAGGGAGCACCAGAGGGGCAGGTTGGATGAGGGCCCAAGTTCAGGACTACAGAGGAAGGCACAGGGGCAGTGGTGTGTGTGTGTTGACTCCTGCAGTCATGGTCAGAGGTCCCCTTGGTCCCTGGCCAGCTTGAACCTAGAATGATAGAAGGTCTCATGGGAGACTGTTGCCTACAGACTCCTAGAGGACTTATGTAGTTTCTGATGGACAATCTGAATTCTAGCAGAATCTTCTAATGCCTTCTGATTCAACTTAGGAAAAAAAAGCCGTATCTTTTCTTACCCCATTGGTGAGCACCTCCACTCATTGCCACGACTCCTGGACTTATGGAGATTCCATATGCATCCCATCCCAGACCCTCTCCTTTCTCAGCCTCTGTGTGAGAAAATGGTGCATCCTTTGCCTTCTCAGGGCTAGCTCCTTCTCATGCTCAGATTGGGCCCCATTGTTACTGGAGTTGAGGGAGGACTTCCTTAGCCCTTTTGCTTACCTCCCCACCTTCTCATTTCCCGTTTTTCTTTCTTTTAAAAAATATTTAGTTTTGGTGACAGGGTCTCTGTCCTAATTTGTTCTTCATTGCTGTGACAAAATACTCTGACCACTACCAACTTGGTGAGGAGAGGGTTTATTTAGCTTACATTTCTCAGGTCACAGTTCATCCGGGAGCCCAAGGTAGGAACTCAGGGCAGGAGCCTGAAGGCAGGAGCTGGAGCACAGGCCATGGAGGAATGCTGCTTACTGGCTTGCTCCCCGGCCCCTGCTCAGCCTGCTTTCTTATGCAACACAGGCCCACCTGCCCAGGGGTGGCACCACCCACAGTGGGCTGAGCCCTCCCACATCACTCATCAAGAAGATGCCCCTCAGACATGGCCACAGGCCAGTCCAATAAAGGAAATTCCCCAATTGAGGCTCCCTTCACCCAGGTATGTCAAGTTGACACTAAAGCTATCCAGCACAGTCTCTATGTAGCCCAGGCTGGCCTGGAACTTACCATGTAGCCCAAGCTGGCCTAGAACTTCTGGTAATTCTGCCTCTGTCTTCTGAGTGCTGGGATTACAAGTGTGCAAATGTACACTACCAGTTCCAGGCCTCTCTCTACTTTTCATTGGTCTCGTCCTCAGGTTGTGAGTAAGGCAATGTGGGGCTTTGTTTGCTTTTTTTGTGTCCTGTGTCCCCAACCCTTCTCACCTGGAGAGGCACATAGGGTGTTCAGCAGCCAGAAGCCAACTTGCATGGCTTTATGCATATTCATAAGCCATCAGCTGGTATTCCCCCATCCCCTTCATTTTGCATTAAAAAAGTTTAATGTGTTGGGGCTGAAGAGATGGCTTAGCGGTTAAGAATACTGGTTGTTCTGGCAGAAAACCGGGGTTCGAATCCCAGCACCCACATGGCAGTTAACTGTCCGTAACTCCAGTCCAAGGGGATCCGACAGCCTCTTCTGACCTCTGCGGGCATTGCACGACAGGGGTGCACTTTCCTACATGCAGGCAATACACGCATAAACATAAATTAAAAATAATAAAACATTTTTAAAAAATTAATGTATGCCGGGTGTGGTGGTGCATGCCTTTAGTCCCAGCACTCGGGAGGCAGAGGCAGGCGGATCTCTGTGAGTTTGAGGCCGACCTGGTCTCCATAGCAAATCCAGGCCAGCTGCGGCTACAGGGAGATCCTGTCTCAAAAATACCAAAAAAAAAAAAATTCAATGTGTATCAGTGTTTTGCCTGCATGCATGTGTGTGTACCACGTTGAGGTCAGAAGAGGGTGTTGGATCCCCTGGAACTGGAGTTTCCGAGGTTCTTATTTGCCACGTGGGTGCTGGGAACCTCTGTAAGAGCAGCCAGTGCTTTTAACTACTGAACCATCTCTCCAGTCCCCTCATTTTGTGCTCTAAGAGGATTTTGACCCAGATACAGTTATCAACACAAACTTATGGAAAATGGTGGAAGTTTTACATAAGATACGAGTGCATTTCATAGAGTTTGTGTACCAAAATTCTCTCAAACAACAGGCCTGTGTGCATCTGAATTCTGTTGGGTTCAGGGGTGAAGCGGAGTGAGGTTCCTCCAAGGGGTCCAGATAAAGGTGAGGGTGTGGGGAAATAGTTGTGGGAGAGGGCGCAGAGTTTAGCCGTTATGTTTACCTGGTTTGTGGTCATGGCTGACCGAACTTCAGCCTACAAGTATAACCCACTGCTCCTACCTCATACATACACAAAAATCACTCAAAATGGTTGAGGTTCTGTTCAGAAATTACATTTCTGTTGCTGTAATTAAATACCCTGACTCAAAACAACTGAGGGGCAAAAGTCACCTGGGAAGAAAGAACTTCAATTGAGGAATTTCTTTCATCTGAATTGCCTGTGGCCATGTCCATGAGGCATTTTCTTAATTGCTGATTGATCTAGGAGAGTTCAGCTTATAGTGGGTAGTGCCATCCCTGGACAGATGGGTCTGGCCTGTATAAGAAAGATAACTAAGCAAGCCAGAGGAAAAGCAAGTCAGTAAGCAGAGTCCTTTGTTGTTTCTGCTTCAGTTCCTGCCTTCAGGTTCCTACTTCAGTTCCTGCCCTGACTTCCCTGGATGATGAACTGTGACATGGAAGTGTAAGCCAAATAAACTCTTTCCTCCCCAAGTTGGTTTTGGTTAGTTTTTTATCACAGCAACACTCTATCTAGAATAGGGTTTATTTGGCTTACAATTCCAGGATATCACCTATTACTGTGAGGAAGTCAAGGCAGGAACTAAATCATTACATCTACAGTCAAGAGCAGAAGGAGGATGAACACAGGAACCTTGTTTGCTTCCTAGCTTGCTTCACTCTTACACAGTTCAGTGCCCAGCCTAGGGAATAGTGCTGCCCACAGTGGGCTGGGTCTTCCTAGATCAATTACTAATCAAGACAGTCTCCTGCAGACACTCCCACAGGCCAAGCTGATGTAGGTAATTCCTCATTAAGACTCTCTTCCCAGGTCGTAATAGGTTGTGTCAAGTTGACAGTTAAAACTAAGCCATAGGTACTAAACATGAAGTGAAAAACTGTGAGACTTCTAGAAGCTCGTGGGAGAATATCTGCATGAAATTTGAGGAGGCACAGATACCTTAGTTTTTGTTTTGCTTTATTTCAGGGGTACTGGGGATTGAACCCAGGGCCTTACACATGCTAAGCATGTACTCTAACACTAAACTATGTCCATGGCCCCATAAAAGCAGCTATCTTAAGGGACTGTAGAGATGGCACAGTGGTTAAGAGCATTGGCTACTCTTGCAGAGGACCTGGCACCCAACATGGTGGCTAACTGTCTGTAACTCCAGTTCCAGGGGATCCGACACCCTCTTCTGACCTTCATGGGCATTGTATTGACATGGGTGCACTGACATACAGGCAGGCAATAAAAACTAAAAGAATGTGGCTAGATTAGCATGCCAGGCATGGTAGTACATGGCGGTAATCCCAGCACTTGGGAGGTAGAGGCATGAATTCAAGGCCATAGCAAGTTCAGGTCAGCTTGGGTTACCAAAAAAAAAAGAAAAAGAAAAAGAAAAACCCAACCCAACCAAACAAAAACAAACAAACCCATCACCACCACCACCAAAAACCCCATATCTTAAACAGTACACAGAAAGCACTACCATAAGGGGAAAAGTATACATCTGGCTTCATTAAAATCAGGAACTCTAGGGCTGTAGCTCAGTGGAAGAAAATGAGCTTAGCCTGTATGAGCTCCTGTGTTCCACCCCCAGTGCCTTTAATCCTAGCACATTGGAGGCAGAAATAGGTGGGTCTCTGTGAGATCGAGGCCAGCCCAGTCTACATAGTGAGTTCCTGTCTGAAAAACAAACACAAAAAAACAAGAAAAGGAAAAAAAAGTGATAAGGTAAGTAGTTGGGAAGAAGATACTTGACATGTATATCCAAGAAAGCATTCCTGTCAGGACTAGATGAAGACTCGCTACAGACCACTTAGAAGTAGATACCTTAATTCAAAGAAAAGGACAAAAGACTTGAGCAAGTATTATCACCAAAGGAATATCCAAATGATCAATAAACATATAGAAAGCTACTTATCATCACTGGTCACCAGAGAAATGATTTTACCACAATGAGATAGCGCTGAATGCCCAGCAGAAATGGCCAAACTATTGAAGACCCACCATCAAGGTATAGGTGAGCCAGAACTTGAACACAGAGTGGGAGTGGAAGCTAGTGCAACTACTTTGGATGGAATATCATGTTGAGAGTGTCTACCCACATGAAGCATGTCTGCCTATACTGAAGCAGTTCTGCATCTGGTTATAAACCCAAGAGAAACAAGCACATGAGCCCACTGAAAGACTTGCACACCAATAACTAGTTGATTTATTAATAATTAACCCCAACCAGAAAGTTAAGTGCCTGTCCCTATCCACATGGTAAGCAAATTGTGGCATACCATACAGTGGTATACATTCAGCAGTGAGAAGGAACTGTTAATACACTGTGGGTGAAACTCATGACACAGCTGAGTGCAAGCATCCAGGGGTGGCGTCCATGCAGTATGAATCCACATTTCAACACAGGCAACACTAATCATGCCTACAAGTCAAAGCAGTGGTTACCTTTGTGCAGGGCGTTAGCTGAGAGAGGTGTGGGAAAGCCTTTCTAATGGGCTGAAAATGTTTCATGTTTTGATTTGTGTGTGTGTGCTGCACATGAGGCTAGAGCGTGACATTTGGTGTGTTCCTCAGTCACTCTCCACCTTATTTTTTTGATGTAAGGTGAACCTAGAACTTGTCTGATTCAGCTGGACTGGTCAACCAACAAGCCCCAGGGATCCTCTTTTTTTTTCTTTTCCACCTTCTCAGTGCTGGGATTACAAACACATACTACCATGCCTGGCTTATTTAGATCTGTTTTAGGGATCAAACTCAGTCCTCATGCTTAGACAGCAAACACTTTATTAACAGAACCATCTCCCCAACCCTCATATGTTGATTTGACTGATGATTATATGGGGGTATAAATTGGTCTTTTTGAGACAGGGTCTCCCTGTAGCCCCAGCTAGCCTGGAACTCACTATGTAGACCAGGCTGGCCTTGAACTCACAGAGATCCACCTGCCTCTATCTCCCAAGTGCTGGGATTAAAGGCCTGTGTGGCTGGGGGTGGGGGTATAAATATCTTAAGAATGCTATTGAGATGCGCCCTTGTGCTATGTTGTAAACTACTTTATTCATGTGTACATTGGAAAGGAGAATTTACAGAAGCCTTTGGGTCTTTGGAGGAGGGCTGGGGATGTAACAAATGCAGAGGGCAGAGCAGGCTGGAGGGAAGGTGGCTCCTTGCCACGGGGCCCCTTCCTACCCTGGGTGCTGGCATCAGAGATTGCTTCTGAGCCTTGTGTCCTGTAAAGTGTGAGCACTAGCAGCCACAGGTCCCTGGCTGGATCTTTCTTGGAGGCACGGAGGAGGGGGGTGCTTCCCAGTTTAGGTGTCTGTTTATAGGGTGGTGCATCAGCCTGGTGCTTCCAGAGTTTGCTCTTAGGTTCCCTGTGATGACCTAACCTAGATGGGCTGAGCACTGCCTGGCGGCCCCTTTACACAAAACCAGGGATGGACTGTGGTGACAGTAGTGGTGAGTATTACTGGATTTTGTGAGGAGGGCAAGCCTGCCTCTCTGGCAAGACATGTCATCTTGTTCCCATTCCCTGGGCTGGGCCTCATCAAATTGAAACCTGTTATGTAGATGGCCTGGGGCAGCCCTTTCATTTCGCTAGGACAGATCCCACTCTGAATGGACTCTGGTACCTGGCGCAGGGTTTGTACTCATGTGGTCTTTGACCTTGTGCTCAGGCACTCTGGCTAGGTGTTTCCTGGCAGGAGCAGGACACACTTCCTTCTAGCCTATGTGCAGGTGGCTATGGGGCAGAATTTATGCCCTGGTTGTAGATCTGAAGGCAAGAATTAGGTGGCTTTCATCAATGTGATTGTGATCAGCTGGCTTCCCTAAATGTTTTAAGCTAATTTACCTACAGAAGGTGAAGCTGTGTAGGGGTGAAGAGGCTAGACCCTGGAGCCAGAATGTGTGGGTTTTTAAGCCTAATGTGCCAAGGACTGGAGTGTGGAATATGAGGAAGGCACAGCATACTGGCTTATGGCCTTGGGGAAGGCATGCCTCAGTTTCCCATTTGGATGGTAGAGAATACATGTGGACAAAATGATAATAACAGCACATGCTTTGTGGTGTGGATTGAGGAGTAATTGTCATGAAGCTCCTGAAGAGTGCCTGTGGTACTTGGTGCTGATAGAGGTTGGCATGGCAGCGATGTGAAGGCTGCTGATGCTTAGAAACGTTGGATCAATGAGGTGAACAGTGCCTGGTGGACTTAGTAAGCATGTGTGCAAAGCCTTATAGGGCATGGTAAAGCTGACTGGCTTTTTAATTATTCAGTTATTTAGTTCCCCCCACAGTTATAAATCAAGAAAATATTTGTAAAATATTTATTATTTTGGGGGGTTGGAGACATGGCTCAGTGGTTAAGAGCACTGACTGCTCTTGCAGAGGACCCAGGTTCTACTCCCAGCACCCATATGGTGGCCACAAACCATCCTTAACTCCAGTTCCAGGGGAATCCGAATCCCTCTTCTGACCTCCGTAGCATTGCATGACACAGGGGCACTCACATACATGCAGGAAATACACTCATACACATAAAATAAAAATAAAATATTAAAGAAACATTATTTTTGACAGGTATGGTGGTGCATGCCTTTAATCCCAGCACTCAGGAGGCAGCAGCAAGTGGATCTCTGTAAGTTCAAGGCCAGCCTGGTCTACATAGTGAGTTCCAGGACAGTTGGGGCTACAGGGAGACCCTGTTTCAAAAAGACCAAAAAAAAAATATATATATATATTTTTTTTATGTATGAGTATATTGCCTACATGTATATAAGTGCACTTGTGTTGTGCAGTGGCCGCAGAGGTCAGAAGACAGCGTCAGATACCCTGGAACTGGAGTTAGGAACAGTTGTTAACTGCCATGTAGGTACTGGGAATTGAACCCGCGTCTTTCTGCAAGAGCAGCCAGTGCTCGGTACTCTTAACTGCTGAGCCATCTCTCCAGCTCTGAAAATACATTTTTTAAGTGTGTTATAAATTCGTTTTCTTTTTCTTTAAAATTCACTCAGTGACCTAACCTGATCCAAGCTAATAGATCATTCATGTATGAAGCAGAAACAGTCACACACTCAGCTGCAGCAGTGTTTACATATCTGAATATGCCTGTTGGGTTTACATAACATATACACTTCAGGTTGCCTTTCTGGAATGCAAAAAAGTTATGAATTCTGAAATGTGTCTGGATTCAAGGGTTGGGAAGAGAAGAGATTGTACACCTGTGTGCTGTGATCGATTCTCTGGGTGGCTAGCTCTGCCACTTGTCTCTTACTTACTAAAGGACACTGCAGTCATTATCCTTGATAGCCTTGGTGCTGCCAGGTAGAAGGCACACATTATTTAAAATTTGGGTAGCCTTTCAAAGAGATGAGTGAGATTAACCTTTCTATCAATGGTGTGTGACCCTGAATTTGCTGCTAGCCACTAACCAAGGGACTTGAGCGAAGATAACCCTTGGTGAGCGTAGGAGGACTATCGCCTTCTGCTGGCCCAGACATGCAGATGTACTCGCCACTCCTTTGCTTCCTAGAGGCCCATGGCTAATCAGGTGGTTCATGGTTATACATAGCTATGCATGGTCCATGGGCTTCTATGTTCGTGCTCTTGGCTATTAAGTTTGTAGCCTTTCCTTCCCAGTCTGGCCCCAGCCTCTCTGCCCAGCCTCTGACTTGCTGTGAAACTTGAACCTCTCACCAGCAGCAGTGTGCCCCTTGAAAGTTAACCAGTCACATTCCCCCTCCCCCCGTATCTTCCTCCCCCCACTTGGCAGAGATTCAAATTCCAGTCCCAGGACTTATTGGCACCAGCAACTTTTTGTAGGGTTGTGGTTCCAGGAGCCAAGGAACCGCATGTGGTAGACATTGGATCAGTGCACATCTTGCTCTCTCTTGAGTTGCGAACCCACCTGTACTTCCCCAGACATGACTTCCCTATTGGAATTGTCTTCCTAGCCATCGACTTCCCAGCTTTCTTGTCAGGGTTCTGAGACTCTCAGAACTCAAATCTGAGGCAGTAGAGCCCAGATATCTGCATTTCTAAGATATTCCCCTGGTGAACCCAGATGCTCAAATCTGCATCCGTGGGAGCACAGTGTGCACTCAGAGCCACACACAAGGGCCACTTGGGATGAATGGACCAACCATTGTGTGTCCTTTTGTCTCCACAGACAAACCCAACAGGCTGGCTTCATCCCTGGGAGGAGTAAGAAGTGTAGGTTCCCAGGCCCAGCCATGGCAGGACTGATTGAAAAGGTCCCAGCTGCCACTGAGCATGCATCTGTGCTTGGGCAATTCTGCACTCTGTCACATCAGAACCCTTATAGGCTCTGAATGCTGACTCTGGCATCCAGTGACTATCATGGAAATGCAAGGCCTTGTCCTCAAGTTAGGGGCCCTGGCATGTCCCACCATGCTGGGTGAGGTTGTCCTTGGTGCCAGGTCATCAGGCAAAGTTTCTGGGTTGTTGAAGGAATTGAAATGCTTGGCTTGTTCTGATCTCAAGTGTCTCTCTCCTGTCACCAGTAATAGCACAAAGGTAAGTGTCTTTATTACAGCTGATAGGCCAACAACTTGGGGGTTCTTGTCCCCCAGTTTGCTTGGGTTTGTGGTCTCCTTGTCAGGCCCTTAGGTGGGAAGCAGTTGGGGCACAACTGCTCTAGCCTAGCAGAGCATAGGACCCAAGTATCAGGCTTTGCCTCCAGAAGCAGCCATCTGTTTCCATTGCCCACCTCTCCTTGGACACAAAGGAATGATTATAACCCAACAGGAGGGTCCTGCTTCCCCTTTTTCTCTTGGCTTCTTTCAAGTTTCTGGTGGGTTCTAGGGTCTGGGGAAGGTGTGGCCTTGCTGTGGCAGTTGCATATCTGCTGAATCGGGGGTGGGGTGTCCCATCTTGGTGGCTGATTCTCCTTCTGATGGTAGAGAAGGGCTGATGCTGAACTTGAAGCTCCAGGGTGCTCTTCCCTCTCTGTCACTCCTCCTGTTAGTTGTGGGTTAGTATCTTTTGGGATCTGGAATCCTGAAGAGGGTCTTGTAAAAGTGATCCAGGTCTGGGAACCCAGGGTTAGGAAGTGCAAGGGCATGTAAATCAGGGAGAGGGTTAGGAGGACCTTCTGGAAGGAACTTAAGGTCTATGTGTCCCTGGGCCAGCAGGAAGGGTTTGAAGTACTCAAAGACCCATGGAGCATTATGTCACTGGCTGAGTGGCTGGGATGCTGGTTTTCTGCCTCCTGAGATCTCCGTGCCTGTACAGTCTTGCTTTCAGGGTGGGTCTGTAATGTTTTTCACCAGGTATTTTTATCTTCTCTGGAAGTTTTTCATGGCCTCTTCTCAACCATCCTATTTGCACAGCATCACAGCTCTGGTAAGCTTTTGAGTCTCTCACCTGGGCCCTGGGCTTGCTCATTCCAGCAGAGATCTCCTCTCTGGAATCGTGTTCTGCAGGATGGTCTAGAACTTGCTCACTGAGGGACCTCCAGCAAGCTCAGAGCCACTCTGTGTTCTCATGTTTGTTACTATAGAAGGGAAGGGACCCTAACCCTAGTGAGGCACTGTGCTGGGCTCTTGGCTTACACTATTTCTTTGAATCCCCACAGAAGCCCCACAAGGTTGATTCCATTATAATCCCCTTTTGCAGTTGGAGATACTGAGGCACAGGGATGGCAGAAGCCAATTTGGAGTCCTAGAAGTCTAACCCAAGGCCTCCATCGAGTTTTATTATGAAAGCATTTACAGTCTAAATGTTTTAGAAGTGTATGCATTATAAAATGACATCATTGTGGGATTCTGGTTGCATGGACTCTTTCAAAGGCTCATGGCCCCCTGTCAGTTAATCTATGCAGATTAAACTAGAAGCTCTTAGGAAAGTGACAGAGGAACAAGCATTTAGTCCCAGTTGTACTTAATGAGTATATGTTCTGGAAAGGGTGGGAGATGGAGTAGTGAGGTCCTCCAGGCTGGGCATCCCATTCTGTGTCTCAAACTAGTCCCAGCTAGTATGGAGCAGTCCTGTATGTGTGTCTGAGGATTACAGCACTGTGTCACTTTCCTTTCCCTTTCCTTATCCCCCAGTTTGCTTTGGCTTGTGGTCTCTTCCCTTAGTTCCTTGGAAGCAAGAAAGTTGGTAGATAACTGTTCCTAATTAGTAGAGCATGGGGTGAAAATGTCCTTTGCTTTCCCCTCTTCCTCCCTGATTCCCTTCCCCTTCCTCTTTCTGTTCCCTTCTTGTGGACACATCAGTTCACTGTATGGCCAGGCTGGCCTGGAATCCTCCTGTCTCAGCCTCCATACCTGCCTCCTGTTTTCTTATTCCGATGGTTGTTTTGACCTGGGATAGCCACTTACTCCAGCATCTTTCTGTAGGGTTTCCCAGGGTAATTTTGGACTCGGGATTTTCCTCATTAATTTTAGAATTTTCCTGGCAGTGTCGTAAGGCTGCAGTTGATCCTCTCCTTTGCAAGATCTTTCTGAGCTGACACTTGGGGTCAGACCACAGAGATGGCGTGAAGATGTAGACAGAAGGTTTTATTTTATAGGAGACTCAGGCTGTGTGTGCACTCAGCTGTCAGAACCCATGGACTATTGGAAGTTGGGAGGCTTTTTTGCCTTTGTCCAGTTCCTGCTGCTGGAGCTTGGTCACGCTGCTTAGGCTAAAGTCTGTTTTCTTCTCTGTGATGTGTAGGAAACAGTGCGTCTATTTTACTGACCTCTTGTGTGACCTCATGCAGTAGGGTGCAGGTCCTGGGTAGGTCTTGGGTCATCCCTACTGTTTAGACCTCCAAGACGCTAGCTAGGTACAGATGTATGGAACATTATTTATGATCAGGCTTCTAAGAGAATTCACCTGTTTGTGGAATTTTGAAGTAGTCTTTGGACCCGAAGGAGGCTGACCATATGCATTTGGCCTTGCATGTAATGAATGTTAATGAGGCAAACTGGACTTCTATTCTGAAGCTGAGTGAGTTCATGAGTGGGATGCTCAGAGGTCAGTTCTATGAAGCTCATTTCAATAGATGCTCTGATGGCCGAAGGTTCAGGTGAGGAAACTTCTTTTTATCAGGGGAATCTAGTTTTTAAATGTCAATTAGAAAAATGAACATGAGACCATTTTAGGGTTGTTTTGCATGCCCCTTGAGGGCCACTTTAGTCCTACCATTTCTGTTTGGGACTTTTGTTACAGGGACAAGTATCCTTGTCTTTCATGATTCTTCTCATCACTGGCTCCTCAGTGTGCTCTGTGCCTAGGTGTCCTCATCTGTGAGGAGATGAATCCTTGTCATGCAATGCTGCTGAGGGGATCAGGTGGAAGCCTCAGCAGGTACCCGGCATAGGAGAAAGCCCAGTACCATTGCCTGTGGTGGTGGTGAGGAGGAGGGAAGTGATGACAGTGGTTCCCAGGCCCCTGGACACCTTGCATACTCTCCTTCAATGGACTTGGCTGGGTAGTGTCCACCTCATAGCAAGTAGCTATGACCTCAGACCTGCCTTGACTTACTTGAGTGCCTTATTCCCACCTTTGGGTCCTCTATGAACTCATAAACCTTCATAATGATTTCTGTCCTTTGAGGAAAGTGTACTGAGGGTCCACTAAGGACAGAGCTTGAGAGGACTCAAGAGAACCAGGCAGATGGTAATGGTTTTGTACAATCCAAGGCTTCTCACAGTTTTTGGTTGCATTAAAATTATTTATCTATTTAGAGTTGGGGGAGGGGTCTCACTCTTTTGCCCAGGTTGGTCTTGAACTCATGGGTTCATGTGATCCTCCTGCCTTGGCTTCCCTGAGTAGCTGGAAATCCAGGTGTTTGTCACCATATTGGTTCTCCCTCCCCCAGAGTACTCAGGATTGAACCATGGTCTTGCATATGCTAAGAACAAATAGAACAAACAGCTCTAAATGTAATAAATTACATTTATTTATTTATTCATTCGTTTGTAGACATGCATGTGCTATATAGCATCCATGTGGCTGTCAGAGGACCATTTGTATGAGTTGGCTCTCTCCCTCTACTGTGTGGTTCCGGGGACTGAACTCAGATCATCAGGCTTGATGGCAAGTGCCTTTACGGGCTGAGTCATCTCGAAGGCCCTGGAATTATGTTGTAGAATGGGAACTTACTCAAGTGCCTCAGCATGTAAATCCTGTGGGAGATAAGATGTCCTGGGTAAAACTGGAGCACCTTTCAGACTAAAGACAGGCAGCCTAGAATCCCTGTCCTGGGATATGGGATTAGGCCTTTCACTTGGGATAAGACTGAGGACTGATGGACGCTTCATCCAAATCCTCCCCCAAACAAGCGTGTGATGGAAGGTAGACCACAGAGCCAGCCTTCACTTAAACAGAGAAAATTGAGACTGTCACCCAGCCTCTGTGTGTTGGTTAGCCACAAGGAGAACCCTAAGGCTGCCGGGATGATTGCAGTTGGAAATACTTGTCAGAGCATGTGCAATAATGGCGTTGGATCTGTTTTACCATTGTGGCATCTTGACACTGTGAGGAAATAAGTGCCTCAGGCCCTTGTGACTGCAGCTCTCTTCTCTCTTTGGGGGGTGGCAACTTCTGGTTCTATGGGTACTGTATGCTTTTCCTCTTTTACTTCTTCTTCTGTGATTCTTGGGTGGTCAAATTTCCATGTGTGCTACTTTGTTTTTCCAGCTGTGCTATGAAGGCTCCACAGGGTCCTGGTTCTGTAGCAGGTGTATACTGTCATCTATTAGTGAGGAGGCATGCACAGTTCTTGACTATTTTTCATCTGTTCAAAAAGCATTGCACTCATCAGAGTGTGCTCAGTCAGGGTGCCACAGACCCCAGTGCAGGGAAGACACAGGTGCACACTGAGGACAAGGGAAGAGTGTGGCAGGACAACAAAGAAGGTACCAAAACCAGTCTTCAGAAAAATCTGGGGAGACAAGAGGCAGTGAGTAGTTGAGTTTACAATAGGCAAATGCTTGCCCTCTGTCCTCTCCCCAAAGTGCCTCCAGCTTGTTGATCTTTCAGGTTCTTTTGTATCCTTCAGAGATCTTCTGAGGGGCCTTCTATGACTCAGGCTGGGTTGGCCTTCTTCAGCTTGGCCTTCATTGCTGTTTATCACATTATGCTCTGATGCTTTTATTTTCTATAGATGCTGGGGATGGAACTCAGGGCCTCACACATACTAGGCAAGGGCTCTGTTGAGCTACATCCATGGTCTTTGGTCTTTTTAAATGTTTTGCAGCCAGGTCTTACTATGTAGCTTAGGCTGGCCTTGAATTTGTAATCCTTCTACCCCTACCTGCTAACTGCTGGTGTGTGCCATCATAGCAAGGTGGTCAGTGCTTTTAAAAATGAAATGGAACAAAACAAAAACCTGGAAAAAACTTAGAGGTGTCCCCAAAACACTAGTGATACTGAGGTTTGCCATCACATCTAGTGAGTCCCATGCCCCTCCTTATAGACAGCTATTTAAAAATAGCTTTGAGGGGGCTGCTCAATGGTTAAGAGCACTGACTGCTTTTGCAGAGGATCCATGTTCAAGTACTAGCACCCACATGGTGGCTAACAACCATCTATATCTCCAGTTCCAGGGGATCCAATGCCCTCTTCTGGCCTCTGTGAGCACTGCATGCAAGAGTAAAATACTCATCCACATAAAATAAAAATAAATAAATGTGCATGTGTATGATTTTTAGAAAAAATTAAAGAGATACGGATGGTAGCATATTCCTTTAATCCCAGCACTCAGAAGGCAGAGGCAGGCAGATCTCTGTGAGATTAAGGCCAGCCTGGTATACATAGCTAGTTCTAGGCCAGCTGGGGCTACAGGGAGATCCTGTCTCAAAAAAACAAAATGAAGGAACAAAGCCATAAATTGCTCTTTCTGGCAATGGTGACTTTAGACGCTATGGCTTTAGACACTTGATTCCTCTCAGGCACCTCAGAACGTAATCCTTTATATTATCATTTTCACATTTCAATGCCCTCTTCTGACCCCCAGAGACATTGCATGACACAGGTGCACTTACATACAGGCAGTACACTCACACACATAAAATTAAAAACTAAAAAATAAAATATTAAAACATAGCTTTGGGGGATGGGGAGATGGCTCGGTAGTAAAGTACTTTCCACACAAGTGATAGAACCAGAGTTTAGATCCTCAGCACCTGAGTAAATACAGGGTGGGTCGTCATGCCCGCCCTACCTATTATCCCAGCACCAGTCAGGTGGAGATGAGGGATCTCCAGAGCAAACTGGCTAGACTAGCTGAATCAGCAAATTTTGGGTTCAAGTGAGCGATCCTGTCTTTATGTAATACAGAGAGTAGTTGAGGAAGATACCCCATGTCAAACTCTGCCCACCATATGCATGCATACATATACACACACCCACACACACACTTGTGCCCACATGCATGAAAACATGCATATATACATATACATACAAAAAAATTGAAAATAAAAATAGCTTTGGCATTGTTTGTGTCTCTTTCCCCAACCCTCCATGCTGGGCATTGACCCCATATCCTTGGGCATGGTAAGCAAGCAGTCTACCACTGAGCTACATCCCCACTCCCAAGGATTAGTCTCTTCTACACCTTAAAAACTTTATTTGTAGACACACATGCCATGCTTGGAATTGTTTGATGGCCAGCTTTTGAGGACAATAGAAGAAAGGAAGCCATGATTTGTAGTGTTTTCTGGTTCCTGTGACTTAAATTCCCACCATGGTTAGTTTCAAGGGAACTGACCTGACTGAGCTCAGCCAGGAGTAGACACACAATGGTTGTATGCATCCTGCAACACCCAGCCATCAGAACATGACTGTGCAAACTTTTCTTCTGATAGAGATGTTCTCAGACTTTGCTTAGGGTCTTCCTCTAGTGTATGTCAAGCAGACCTGTGTCTAGGTCTGTTTTGTGTTTTAGCGATTATATTGTACTCTATACCCAGCTGTCTTTATTGACCCAGTGCCCTTCTGATAAGTGGGCTGGTTGTCTTCTCCCCACGTCTCAGAAGTCTGCATATTCCTGGGGAATGCATATTTTTGTGTGTGTGTGTTCATGGAGATACTCTAGACTGTATGGGAGGCCTAAAGGTGGTCAGTGGCTACTTGGAAAGAACACCATGCTGGCACAGATGCATTGCTGGTTCCCTGTGACCCAGAGCTGTGTTTGGTAACTGGCTGTGGGGAAGGCCTTGAAAGGGAACACTTGGGTTTGAGTTTGTCACCAGCATCATGGCCACTGTGTGCTGACTCTGCAGTGTCATAGCTATGGGTATAATCCGTTATCTCTTCTACAGTTTAGTGCCCATAACTGTCCTTGGGGGCAGTGACCTTACTTTTAGCTGAGGGCTCTGGGTCATGCTTCTTGGCCTTTGAAGAGGTGAAGTCATCTGGGGCAGGTGGCTTGGGATCTTGTGGCCCTCAGGCCCAACTGTCCAATTAACTTTTAGCTCTGACTTTGGCTCTAGGCCTAAGGTGAGTAGATAGCAGGAAAAAATGTATCCAGCTCTGTCCCTGCTTGATAAAAGCCTGAAGGACAAACCCTGACAACTGTTTGCTTATAGAGCTCCATAGCTCTTCTGATGCCAAGTGTAATGCAGAGCAGGCGCAGCTGGGAGCTGGGCAAGGCTCTCTGAGGTATGGTCCTATTTTGAGAACTGAAGATGACGAGATCATATTTGGTGAAGGCTTTTTTTTTTTAAAAAAAATTATTATTACTTTTATGTGTATGCGTGTATTGCCTGCATGTAGGTAAGTGCACCTGTGTCGTGCAATGCCTGCAGAGGTCAGAAGAGGCTGTTGGATCCCCTGGGACTGGAGTTATGGACAGTTGTTAGTCGCCATGTGGGTGCTGGGATTCGAACCAGTGTTCTTAACCGCTGAGCTGTCTCTCCAGCCCCTGGTGAAGGCTTTTGATTTATCACTTGAATGCTTGAGAAACCAAGTGGAATCTGGAATCGGTGTGGATTTTTTTTTAATTAATTAATTTTTTTTAAGTTCTAGAGCTGGAGAGATGGCTTAGCAGTTAGGACCTGGGTTCAGTTTGCAGTACCCACATGGCAGCTAACAACCCTCTGTAACTCCAGATCTGGGGAATCTGACACCCTCTTCTGGCCTCTGTGGGCATTACCTGTACATGATGCACTTACATATAGGCAGAACACTCATACACATAAAAAAAATTTCAAAACATTTAATAGAAATTCTACAGAAGCTGGAAAACATGGGGGAATGATGTCTCTAGTGCTTCTAGAAGGAGTGTGGTCCTACCTGCCCATGTGAAAGGACACATTTCGTGGTAATTTTCAACAGCAGCAATGGATAATGAATATAACTCTGTTATGAAGAGTGTTACTGAGAACATTCTGGAACAGATCTCAGTGCATGTATAGAGTAGCTGTTGCTGTAGTCTTTGAAGGTGCTGGAAAGCAGCAGTATGGGAGTTCTGGTTACTTTACATCCTCACCAACACCTGGTGCCTTCTGGGAGTGGAACTTTTTAAATGATGAAATAATAGGACTTAGTGCCCAGTGGACACAGTGGTCAGCTTTGCAGAGATCGATACTTAGCAGATGCCAATTGGTACTGATGCAGCCAGCTGAGGAGAGGAATGAGGGCAGGGTGGTGCCAGTCTCTACCTGGGCGAATTATAATTTCTCTTCCAGGGAAGTGCCTGGGGTGGTCAATGCTGATGGATTTGAGATTAACACAGAGCTTTCTGCCTGAAGAGTTAGAACAGTGCTTATCTCATCTTTGGGTGGTTCTCATTGACCTAGGTGAATGGTGGGGAAAGCCCAGGTTGTGCAGTCAGCTGCTCAGTCTGAGAACTGCGACCATCCTGGTACTCTGCCCAAAATCAGGTCTAGCCTGGAGCTCTATGTTTGCTGTCTGTAAAGTGATTGTGAACCTGGCTTCCCTGTGGGGTCATGGGTGCCTGGAAGGCCCAAGTTTATTCCCTTAGACAGGAGGCAGAATCAGGCAGTGGTGGCTGCAGTGTGCATTCCTTGTACAGGAGTTGGTGACCCTGGGCTCAGTGTCCATTTGTTCATTCATCATTTATTCATCATTCATTCAAGCTTTATTGAACACATAATATGACAGGGAGGAACACAGACCTCTTAGGCCATGTGCCTGCTCTAATCTTAGCTTTGCCACCTGCAGTCTGGGTGGCTGTTTGTAGGTATTTTTTGTGCCTAGTTTCCTAAGTCTTTTCTCTGTGCGGTGAGGCAGGAAGTGCACACCTCATGCATTCTAAGTACACCCTCTACTACTGAGCAGCACCCCCAGCCTCCAGTTTTCTGATTCTTTTTTTTTTTTTAAATATTATTTTTACTTTATGTGTATGTGTGTATTGCCTGCATGTAGGTAAGTGCACCTGTGTGGTGCATTGCTGGCAGAGGACAGAAGAGACTGTTGGATCCCCTGGAACTGGAGTTACAGACAGTTGTGGGTGCTGGGATTCGAACCCAGGTCTTCTGCAAGAACAATCAGTGTTCTTAACCGCTGTGCTATTTCTCCAGCCCCCAGTTTTCTGATTCTTAGAGGGAGACAGTAGCATCGTCTCCCTCCTAGGGCTGGTGTGGGAATTCTGTGGCATCCTCCCTGTCAGAGCCTGTTCCTTGGCATCCCTCAGTGCTGGGATAGAGATGGTTGCCCTACATCAAGTCACAAGCTTGAAGGGTGATGGCTTATGGATGACTTGGTGGTACATGCTTATAATCTCAGTATGTGGGAGTTTGAAGACAAGAGGTTCAGAAGTTCAAGGTCATCCCTAGCTACAGAGTGAGTTGGAGGCCAGCTTAGGCTACATGAGAACCTATGTCAAACAAAAAGCAACAGAATACTTCCTCCAATTGAGGGACAAGCTCACTGCCCCTCAAGGGTAGGTTCTGCCTTCCCATAGTTCCTTGGGAGAGGTGGCTTTAAGGAGGGTGTTATTGTGCTTCCCTTCTGGGATGAGGGGTAGGGTCCTATGCTGCAGTCACTGCTGCATGCAGAAGTTGACTAAGCAGACTTTGCTTCCAGGCTGAAGTGAGGTAGGCTGAGATGATTCCAGCCACAGAGTGACCCAGGTATGGGCTGCTTGATCCTCCCCTCCTCTCCTGCTTTGCAGCAGGGTTGCCAAGGCACCTCCAGAACTCTGTACTCAAGTCCCACTTCCTGTCCCTCTCCCTTTCCAGGATCCATATCTTCACTCTCACCTTATTCCCAGCCCCTCCAGAATGCACATGCTGCAGCTGATGAAGTTAGCTCTGATGGAAGCCAGAGCCGTGGCCCCAGACAGGGATCCAGAAGCTAAAAATATCTCATAGGCTGATTTTTGCAAGTTAAATGAAAGAGCAACATTGGAGGCATGGCCTGAGGATTCTCCCCAACACTGACCGTCTTATTAGTTCCCCCTGGTACATCCTAGGAATCTGATCCTGTTCACCTGGATCAGGGGGTTCTCCAGAAGGTGCCTTAACCTAGGAGAAGACCAGACCCATATGGAGCAACTGGAGGATGATAGGCCAGAGATGTGGGCAGGCAGGCCTTTGAGGCTCAATGGTCAAAGCAGCTGGGGCAGTGGTGCTGGGCCATAAACACAGTAGCAGTTTGGCAGACCATGGGTGGTCAGAATTACCCCAGGTTCTCTGTCGAGGAGGCACTGGGTTGGAGGCCAGCATGCTATCCCTAAGGACGACAGTCTAGAGTGGACACTGCTCTTTTTGTCTACCACCCAGTGAAATAGCTGGTTTGCATCCAGAGGCGTGCCTATGAGGAGAATTTATCTTTCGATGCCATCCTCAGCATGCGTGGTGAGGAATACAGTAGCTGCAACTGAAGTAGGAACCTTGGAGTAGCGCTTAGTCTCCCCATGGGGCAGGTGCTTTAGACTGGAGAAGTGAGGGGAACCTGCACAGCACTGGAGTATTCTCTCTAGCCCTGCCTCCTTACCCTAACTGTCTGCCTTCCTCTAGCTTCTGCTTCTGGGCACCTCAGCTTTAACCTTTGGGAGCAGGCATCATGTCCCTTTGGGGCTGCTTTGCCATTTCCAAGGAGTCGTTTTGTGATAAGTTCAGATGCCTGTGCTCCTTATTCTGTGCCTGATGCCCTACTCATGAGTCTCACTCTAGAAAATGCCACACAGCTGTCAGCATCTCTGATTAAATACAGATTGTGTGTATACTATGCACTGGGCCCTCTTGAAATTCCTTGTAGTTTACTCACATTCCGAACCCCCCCACCCCTGAGAATTTGGCCTCATCTGTCTCTGTAGAAATAGCATGTCTCAGGCTCCAAGTGAGTAAACTTATGCTCAGAAGAGCTGCAGTGAACACGTGCTATCATAGAACCAGGTAGGTTAAAACCCCAGTGATTTAAAGATTCAAGAAACTGCTGTCTACCTAGTAGTTCAAAGGGGAAACGGTCAGCTGTGCTCCACGGAGTCCCAGCCCCAGGTATCTTCTCCTTGGTCGGCTGTGTCCTTTCCAGGTGCACCATTGCCATCTGCATGGTTAGAGTTGGGTTCCAGCCAGTGGGACTATAGAAGCGCCATGCTCACGACTTTAGACCCAGCTTTAGAAGCGGTTCATATTACTCTCACACTCCCCTGGGGACTCAGACTTATGGTTACCCCTAGTGCAAGGATGCCTGGGAAAGTAATCCTTGAGAAAACTCAGATAAGTATCCCTTATTAGAAACCAGGGTGTTCCAAGTTTTTTCAGATTTGGGAATATTTGCCTCCATATGATGAGATATCTTGGAGAAGGGACTTGCGTCTAAACACAAGATTCGTCTTTCTGTCATATATATCTTATGTACACTGCCCAAAGTTAACTTTATACAATATTTTAAAAATATAATTTTGTGAATGAGATCATGTTTTCTGATGTGGAATTGTCTACTTGTGGGATCTTGTTTGGGCTAAACGTTTCAGACTTTGGAGCATTTTAGATTTTGGATTTAGGGATGCTCAACATGTGACTGGAAGAAAGGAAGATGGATTTTGGAGAACACTAGGTAGCCTTTGACATATTCCAATGTAGCTCTTTGTATATTTATAATTTAAATGTGCCAGTTGTTTATATGCATAAATGGTCATTTATTTTCCACTCTTAAATTTTATTTATTTTTATGTGTATGAGTGTTTTGCATGCATGAATCTAAGTGCACCTATGTCATGCAATACGCAAGGAGGCCAGAAGAAGCATTGGATCCCCTAGAACTGGAGTCACAGACAGTCATTAGCTGTCATGTGGATGCTGGGAACTGAACCTGGTTCCTCTGGAAGAGCAGCCAATACTCTTAACTCCCAAGTCATCTCTCCAGCCCATTTTCACTCTTTAAATCCATTTTTAAAGTTAGTATCTAAAGGAGTAGGTTCTATTCTGGAGTTTTCCTAAGTATGTGTAATTATATTTTTCTCTAATTTATTCCCTTTGTCATTTTGCTTTTTTTTTTTTTTTTAAAGAAAGAAAATCTGGGCCTGGCACACCAAGTCTGCATAGAGCTCCACAGTAATGAATCAGTGCGTCTGTAGAGGAATGGAAGAAAACAAGGAAAGGTAAAAATGAAAGAAAAAGGCTGTGTAATAATTGAGTGCAACACAGAATTCCTTTATGCTTCTATGAGTTAGTAGAAACCTTGAAGAATCTGGAGATTGCATGGGGTTGTGGGTGGAGCTCAGTGGTAGAATGCTCGCCCAGCATGTGTGAGGCTCTGTGTAGGTTTGATCCTCTGTGCTGCAAATGTGTGCGTCCTTCCACATCTCTAGCGTATTACACCAAGAGGTGACACTGTTAGTATGAGGGAAATTTCCCAAGTCTCAGAAGCATGAGTTAGTCTAAATAAAAATTATATGGTCTAGAATTAGACATTTCAGTTCAGAACTGTGGGTGTTCATCCCCAAACTATGATACCTGCTCAGAATATTTACATTTGTGAGTGCTCAGCCCTTCCAGAACAAGCAGGGGCGGACCCCGAGCTTTTTTATGTAGCTTCAGCTCTTACAGTCACCATTTCAAATCCTTTCCCTTTTGCGTCCTTTCTTTCTTCTTCTTCTTTTTTTTTTTTGTGGTCTTTTTTGAGACAGGGTCTCCCTGTAGCCCAGCTGTCCTGAAACTAGCTATGTAGACCAGGCTGACCTTGAACTCACAGAGATCCTCCTGCCCCTGCCTCCTGAATGCTGGGATTAAAGGCGTGCACCACCACACCTGGCTCTTTCTTTCTTCTTAAGAATAATTTTTAAAATATTCTATTATTTTTATTTTATGTGTATGACTGTTTTGCCTGCATATATGTAAGTGTGCCTGTATCATGCAGTACCTGCAGAGGTCAGAAGAGGGCATTGAATCCCCTGGAACTGGAGTTACAGATTGTTGTTAGCCTCCATGTGGGTGCTGGGAACTAAACCTGGGTCCTTTGCAAGAGCAGCCAGTGCACTTAACTGCTGAGCCATCTCTCCAGCTCCTCCTTAAGAATAATTTAAAAAATTTAATCTAATTTTAGTAGTCAATGCATATCTAATTTTGCTATTCAGAACATATATAGAGACATAATCCTTGTTAAAAAAAATAAGACTGGCCAGGCTTGGTGGCACACATCTTTAATCCTAGCAGAGGCAGGTGGATCTTTGTGAGATTGAGGCCAACCTGGTCTACATAGTGAGTTCCAGGTCAGTTGGGGTTATAGGAAGACCCTGTATCAAAAAACAAAACAAAAACAACAACAAAAATGATGCCCTCATTGATCCCACTTTCATTTTCAGTCCTTTACCACCCCTCACTCCTGCTGTCCCCCGTGATCCACAGAGTCCATGTTTGCACTGTGCATGATATGCACATTTCCTTCCTGAACTTTCTCTGGGTGTCTAGATACAAAGAAAAAGTCATTCTTTCTTCCCCTTTATTTGGCTGGCGCGCGCACCTGCATGCATGCGTGTGTGTGTGTGTGTGTGTGTGTGTGTATGTGTATTCTTGTATGCACGTGGAGGCCAGAGGTTCACCTCAGGTGTCTTCCTGATCACTTTCCACCCTATATTTGGAGGCAAGTTCTCGCACTTGAACTCAGAGTTTGCTGAATCACCTAGTTTGGCTAGCCAGCGTGCTTTAGGGATCCTGTTTCTGCGTCCTGTGTGCTGGGTTTACAGGCAGGCTGTCACGCCTACCTGGTATTTATGTGGGTACTGGGGATCCAAATGCAGGTCATTACACTTGTATGACAAATTCTTTTATCTACTGAGCCATCTCTCCAGTCCCCTGTTTCTTCTTTATAAATGCATGCTGTCATGCTATGCTGGCTGACCTATTTTGTAACCCTTTATTAAGTTTAGTACTGCATCCTACAATGCTTTTGGGACCATCTTGTGAATCCCGCTTGTTTTCACACTACAGCCAGGTGCAAGGCGCATTGTGTGAAACTCTCACTGGTTGCTCATTCAGCTACGTGGTTGTTGGATTGGTTCTGGTTTTTGTGCTTATAATAATGTTGTGATACATGCGCTGATATATTTTCTTCCCCTTTTCTTGGCCTGTGGGCATACAGGCAACATAGAATCACATAGTTATCTATGGTGGTTATCAAAAAGAAGAGTTCCTGACCATCCTGCATCTGCATTTATGATCCTAACAAACATTACCAAACCAACCACTCTCAAAGAACACTGTTTGGCTTGCCAGCTGGGTACCAGGTTTCCTGTTTGTCCACCTCCTACAAACCTCAGATCTCTCTTACATTTTGCAGTTTGCTGGGTACAGGTACACAATGGTACCTGTTTCTTCCCTTTCTTTTTCCTCTGGGGAAGTTGATCTCCAGACTCTGTTGGCCTGGTTTCACTCTTGGTGATACTTATAAGCCTCTGTCCTCATAGAAAACCAATAACCTCTCCCAAGACCCGGAGCCCCAGTCCACCTAGGCAGCCCAGGCCTTCCCAGGAGCAGGTACAGCATCACTTTCTCTTCTGAAAAGTATCCAAGTGCACTGATCTACAGCAGGAACAATAGCTTCTCTTTTGATAGCCTGAGGGGTTTTGAAGAGCCCAGGGTTGGATTTCCTGATTTCAGGTGGGTTTATCTACCCTGACCATCACCATGACCATGACTATCACCATCACCATCACCGCCACATCACTGGCAACAGGTTGTTTACTGGGTGTCTTCTCTGTATGGCTCAGTCAGCCTACCTTTCTGCTTAAAATCTCACAGGGGCTCTAGATGGTAGGAATGGTAATGCTCTTCCCATCTTGTAGTCATGGGTAACAAGCAAGAGTTCAGAACCAGCCCAAGCAGCAAAAAGAAAAAGAACAGATTGGCCTCCTCATTTGGAGCTCAGCTCTTACCCAGTGCTCTCATTGGGTAGCAAACGAACCATGCTTGCTCAGCAGTAAGCTCTCCTGTGATGGGACTTTGGAGCTGGCATTCCATGTTTGTGGTTACCTTGGACACCCCCAGCTGTTGCTTTGCCTCTGTGGTATTCTCTGAGTGAGTAGGAGTTGAAAGGAGGTGGGCTGTGTCCCCATTTCAGCATTTAGCCGTGGGCTCATGCATACCACCAGCACCTCTGCTCTGTGTACCGGATCCGTGGCCTCCTCCACACTCATCTGGATATTCCTCTGGAAGGATTTCCCAAGTTGAGCATCTTTGTCATGGGAAGTGAATCTACTTTATTAGAAGAAATGAGCCTATTGAGCTGTGACAAGAGAGGAAGAGTTTAACTTGCCCTTGGTAGGCCTTTGTCTAAAATGTTTAATTTTAGAGGTCATTTGAAGATTGAGAAATTCCAGACAGGGCTGAGGATGTAACTCAGTGGTTATATCTTTGAGTAGCATGTGTGCAGCCCTAAGTTTGATTCCCAGCACCACATAAGCAAAGAAGTCAATAAATAAATAAAAGGAATTGCAGGCAGAATGCAATTTCAAATGTCCCCCCAAGCTCCCCTTTTCTTGTATATTTTAAAGGCATAAAAATTTGGGGGGGGGCTGGAGAGATGGCTCAGCAGATAAGAGCATGTACTGTTCAGTTCCCAGCACCCATGTCAGGCAGTTCACAACTTCCTGTAACTCCAGCTCCAGAGGATCTAATGTCGCCTTCTTGCCAGCAAGGACACCTGCACTCATGTGCACATACCTGCATTGCCACGTATAGACACACATAATTAAAAATAAAATGCATTAGAGCTGGAAGAGATCCTAGATTTATTGTTTCACTCTTCATTATAGTTTTAAGTAGACAAGCCAAGAGTAAGGAAACAATTATCCAAGTTCAAGCTGCAGGAATGTACAGAGGCATTGGGTCCCTACACCCTGACTCTGGCTCTTTCCACAGTATTGCAGCTACCTCTTGTGGGATTGGCTGATCCCAGAAGCCTGATCTCTCTTGTTTCATGACTTGAGTTTATTAGCTGGTAATCCCTTGAGGGAAACTAACCCATTGGTTGATTAGTCGATAGTTTATTCAGTGGCCATTTATTGTATACTACTGCGTACTAATGACAGAAGGTAAAGTAGGCATTCTCAGAGAATTCAGAGTTGGGGGTGAGAGGCCGTCACATACTTTATGAGCAGTGGTGAAGTGGCAAGTCTTGAATCTCTGTTGGCCAGTGGGGATCATGGTAGTACGCATCTCACAGTAAGTCATTGAAAAATATTGCGGTTCGTGGTGTGCCACTTGTTCAGCTCCCGATAAAGGCAACAGTCATTATTATTGTTTATTTTCAGTCCTGTACAGAGTGAAGAACTAGGAAGAGTTTTCTACCAGGAGACTGACAGAGTTAGACTTAGGCTTCAACTGGATAGCTGTTTCTTGTCTTATGTGGATTTGCCTTTAGTGTCTTTCTCCTGTCTTGGAACTCTGTGAGCCAAGACTTTCCTATTTTTCTTTTTTTTTTTTTTTTTTTAAAGCAGGGTCTCAGTGTAGTCCAGGCTGAATGAAACTTAACCCTGTAGCCCAAACTGGACTCAAATGCAAAGCAATCCTCCTGCCTCAGCCTTCCTAGTGCTGGGATTACAGGCATGAGATGCCATGCCCAACCAGGTCCCTCTCTTTTGTTTACTGTTATTTACCAAGGGCTACAGAGGTGTTCACTCATATTTCTAGAGTGATAAGGGTAGGGACTAGAATAACAGGGACCCTCGATCCTTGAGGTGAGACACAACTGTTGGTAGCAGGACCACAGTTTGGCCCAGCACTGGCTCCATTCTCTGAGGACAGAGTCTCTGTGAAAGCACAGCTCACTGACCGCACCTCCCCCTGCATGGTGCTGCCAGACTTCTGAGATGTGTGACGTTTTGTCTTTTAGTGAAGTCACTTTATTGTGAGAACACTTCTTCCCAAAGTGTTTATGATCACGCTATCATTTCTAGTTACTTCCACTTTCTAAATGGTAACTGATCAATTAGATGCCTCAAAACACAGGGTTTCTACATGGTAAAGCTTCAAGGAGTGGTTTTCTGTCTCACAATGATTGTGATGATGAGATAATGTCACTTTGTTGTGCCTCAGTTTCCTCAGCTATGTAAAAGTCAGTGACACTAAGCAAGCAGAATCTGTGATGTTCCCTCAGGTACAGAGAGAACTGTGAGGAGAAAAATGCTGGCTTTTCTGCAAATCGTTTTTATGAAATGGGCTTGTAGTAAAATAGTTACATGGTTAGAACTTAAGTCATGCTGGAGAAAATGGAAAGCTTGAGTTCATTCATTCATTCATTCATTCACTCACTCACTCACTCACTCATTTGCCAGTGCCTCATTACCAGTAGGCTTCGGCACTATGGGAAATGTCCCAAGGGTGGTTTCCACTCAAAAGCTGTATACATACACGTCTCTTTAAAATAAAAGTCCTGCCTGGCTTTACTATTCCAACTTAGTTGTTCTGATTTGCTTTTCTTTTGCTCTGACAAACACCATGACCAAAAAAAGCAACTTGACGATAAAAGGTTTACTTCATCTTTGAGGTTTCAATCCATGATAAAGGGTGGTCAGGGCAGGAACTTAAGTATGAACAGAGGCAAGAATCGTTGAGGAAAGCTGCTTACTGACTTGCTCCCCAGGCTTATGGTTCAGCTACCTTTCTTTTTAAAAATATTTTATTTATTTTTTTAATGTTATGTGTATGAGTTGGCCTGCATGTATATAAGTGCACCCATGTTGTGGAATGCCTGTGGGGGTCAGAAGAGGGCATTGCATTCCCTGGAACTGGAGTTACAGATGGTTGTTAGCCATGTGGGTGCTGGGAATTAAACCCAGATCCTCTGCAAGAGCATCCAGTGCTCTTAACCACTGAGCCAGCTCTCCAGCCCCAGCTATTTTTCTTATGCAGGCCAGCCCATCTGCCTAGGGATAGTATCTCCTACATCAATTAGCAATCAGAAACTGCTCCTCAGGCATGCCTGCAGACCAATTTGACGGTGGTAATTCTTCAACTGAGGTTCTAAGCCAAGATTAGCCATCACAATTGTTGCTTGGTATTCAGTGGAAATTGACTCCAGGACCCCCATGAATACTAACCTTCAAAGGTGCTCAAGTCTCTTATATTAAATGGCAGAGTGTTTGCGTAGAACCCATGTGCATCCTCCTGTATTCATTAAATCATATCTGACTTACCTATACTATACAATAGAAATCCTACTTAGTTGGTAGTTATACTGTATTATTTATGGAATAATGGTAAAAATCGCATTCAGTCCTGGAGCTGCAGATCTGTAATCCCAGCTACTTGGGAGGCTGAGGCACAGGATCAAAAGTTCAAGGCCAGCCCGGCCTGTGGTGCCTGCCTCTTTAATCCTAGCACTCTGGAGGCAGAGACAGGTGAATTTCTGTGCGATTGAGGCTAGCCTAGTCTATTTAGCGAGTTCTAGGCCAGCTGGGGCTATAGGGAAACCTTGTCTCAAAAATAAAGAAGTAAAAATAAGAAAGTAGGGCCGGGTACGGTGGCGCACGCCTTTAATCCCAACACTCAGGAGGCAGAGGCAGGTGGATCTCTGTGAGTTCAAGGCCAGCCTGGCCTACATTTGAGTTCTAGGTCAGCTGAGGCTACAGAGAGACCTGTCTCAAAAAAAGACCAAGAAATAAAAAATAAATAAAATAAAAAAGTAAAAAGAGGCCTGGGGCTAAAGCTCAGTGGTAGAATGTTTGTCTAGCATATGTGAGGCTGTAGATTCAATCCTCAGTGCTGCAAAAATTAAAATCTGTACATTTTCAGAACAGGTGAATTTAAAAGGATTTTGCTGGGCTTTTTGGTGAACACCTATAATTCCAGTTTCAGGATGCTGAGGGAAGAGATCACGAGTTCTAGGCCAACCTGGGCTATATAGGGAGACCCTTTCTTAAAAACTAAACAAACACAGAAATTATTTTGCTGTACACTTGGTTGACTTTGCAAGTATAAACCCCACAGATGCAGAGGGCCCATTCTGGTGGAGCCCATCCTGTGTGCCAACCCTAAAAAGTTTTCTTCTCCTAGAAGGAAAGGCCTTGTATGGTATGGTGAGACCTAGTGATAAGCGTGGGTTCTAGTTCATAGTCAGCCTGGGTAAAATTTTGGTGGGCTGAATTGGCTACAAACAATAATTTGTAGGAGGCTCCAGGAAGGGCTTGATCTAACCCTGGGATTTGTTCCACCTGGCCCTGCAACCCTGCAACTATTCCTCCATTGCTTATGGTTGGGGTAACTGTCTTTTCCAAGATCCTCTTTTTTTTAAAAAAATATTTTATTATTTTTATTTTATGTGTATGAATGTATTGCCTGCATGTACGTAAGTGCACCAGTGTTGTACCATGCCCTCGGAGGTCAGATGAGGGCATCAGATACCCTGGAACTGGAGTTACAAATGATTGTTAGCTGCCATGTGGTGCTGGGAATCAAACCTGGGTCCTCTGCAAGTGCTCTTGACCACTGAGCAACCTCTCCAGCCCCTCCATTATTTATTATTTTTTATTTTTTATTTATTTTATTTTATTTTTTTGGTCTTTTTGAGCAGGATCTCCCTGCAGTCACAGCTGGCCTGGATTCACTATGGAGACCAGGCTGACCTTGAACTCCACCTGCCTCTGCCTCTTGAGTGCTGGGATTAAAGGCATGCACCAACTCTCCCAGATCCTCTTATCAGACCTCCATCTCATTATTAGCCCAGGGCTGTTTTAGTCAATGATTTTTATTAGCTCCTGTTAACTACCTGGAGGACTGTCTGTGTGGGACCTGCTTCCATTCCCTCCACCCTCCTGAGGTTCCGCAACTGGCCTTCATAAGCAGGAAACTCAACCTAAGAGAAGGTGACAGCTGGAAGTGGTGTTTGCAGCCCCTCTGTTCTGGGGCTGTGTGACCTTGGACAAGCCACCTCACCTCTTCACCATTTCCAAGAAGCGCCTTAGAATAGTAGGAATGTAGTTTCCTCCTTAGCAATAGAAATGTCTGGGAGAGAACTGGAGTCTTTCACCAAACTTGTTTGGCTAGTGCTGACTTACGCTCAGTTAAGTGGCATGCGTGCCTTGTCAGAGCCTGTTACAAGATCGGGGTTCATGGAAGCGTTTCTAAACAGAAGACACACACATCAGCTGTTGGACAGATCACCTCTGACACTCTGAATCTACTTAGAGCATCCATTATGTGGCCAGGACATGAGATAGGCATGTATTTTAAAGGCAAGGAACCAAGGCTTAGCAAGGTGAAGGGAAGGGTGGGATTGTGGTTCTACAGTCAAGGAGTGGAAGAGCCAAGACCCAGACTTGGGGTTCTGAATCTCAAGTCTTACTTTCTTATATTTTTGTTCTTCAAACCAAAGTCATCAATTCTTGTTCTGCCCAAAGGCAGGACTTGGAACAGTATTTTAGAAGCTCTCCTATGGCCCTTGTGTGGCCCATACCTATAGGCCCAGCATTCAGGAGGCCGAGGCTAGAGGATCATTTGAGCCCAGGAATTTAAGACTAGCCTGGGCAACATAGAGGCTCCATCGCAACAAACAGACAAACCAACAAACAAAATAATAAAGCTCTCCTATGATGGCATTAGGACCCCCCCCACCTTGCCCAAGTCTCCCAGAGTCTAGTTTCTAAATAGGAAATAATCATATCTGCTTAATTGGGCACATCCCAATAGGCCTTGTGTATTCATTGGCTCCAGACTTCATAGCAAGCCAGTAAAATACATATTGTTCGCAGGGGAGGGAACTGAATTTCCAAGTGTCTGCTTCAAGGTCAATTGTAATTCTAGGTCTTAGATTTAAGCCAGTGTCTTTGATCCTCCCCAAGCTGGAAGCCCCAGGCCTCTTACTACCCCACAAGCCTCTCATCTACTTAGACTCTCATTTTCTTCCCTCACTTGACAGGGGAGCTCAGATCCTTTCTGCAGAAAGGACCAGAACTGCGGCTGCCTCAGGGGTGGGCTCCGGCTTTAGTAATGCTATAATTTTTGAGATACAGAAGTAGGAGTGTTGTAATCCTATTGGGAGTTTAGTCACAGTCCTAATTCCAGGTAGTTATCCTGATGACAGAGGGGACTGCCAGGAGGGTGTTAGGGGTTGATAATGATTCTGACCCAGTTGCTGAAGTTTTCCAAGTCTCCATCTGCTTTCTATTGCTGTGATAAGCACCAGTGACTTAAGCAACTTGGGGAGGAAAGGGTTATTTCAGCTCATACTTCCATGTCACAGGCCATCCTTGAGGGAAGTCAGGAAGGAACTCAAGGCAGGAACTGAAGCAGAAACCATGGAGAAATTCAGCTTGTTGGCTCACTCACTGGACACAGCCCAGACCCACCTGTCTGGGAATGGTGCCACCCACATGGGCTGGGCCCTTCCACATCAATCATCAATCAAGGCAGTCTCTCACAGACAAGGCCACAGGCCAATCTGATTTGAGAAATTCCTCAGTTGAGGATCCCTCTTCCCATGTGACTCTAGGTTGTATCAAGTTGGCAATGAAAATATACCAGCACAATTCATCTCTTGTGAACTTGACATAATCTTCTTTCTTTGTCCCCAAGATCTCATGTTAATATCATAAAATACAATCCAGGTTGGTGTGGTGTGCACACCTTTAATCCTAGCACTTGGGAGGCAGAGGCATGCAGATCTCTGTGAGTTCAAGGACAGCCTCATCTACATGGAGAGTTCTAGGCCAGCGATGGTTATGTAGTAAGACCCTATCTCAAAAAACTAAAGGAAAAATAACACAAAAACAATACAGTCCTGGTCAACAACTCAAAAGGAGGTATCGCCTGTCTGGCATTGTTGCTTGCTATGTAGCCTTTAGCTATTTCTCTTATGAAATTATATTGGCCCCTTTAATCTTTGGTTATACTTTCCTTTTGGGTGTTTAAGGCCACACAATTGGTCCAGATAAACTGATTTATTTTTACTCTTAAGGTCATTTAAGGATCTGTTCCTCAGGGGTCACATGGGCTTGGGAGGAGCCCCTGGCTCTTTTCTTTTACCAGTTCCACCTATGTGAAGATAAGTCAAAGGTCCTTCTCGACCATGGTTGGCTTCTCTTGGAAGCATGGAGGAAATGATTCCTCTGCGTTGACCCTCCTCTTTATAGACTGGACACTGGTTCAAGTCCACCTGATGGGGTCTCCTTGGCCTCCTTGATCAAGAGGACAGGTGACCCACCACCATTATAGGACATTTTGAGAGGTGCTCATAGTCCGCTGGAACTAGTCGACCTAAGAGGGCAAGAAGCAAAAATTGTCCTTTATGTCCCTCTGACCAAATTATTATAGACCTCAAAGTATGTCTGTTAAACACCCAAGAAGGTTAGTTCTACCAGTCTGGTATTTTTGATTACTGTGTGTCATGTAGATAAATCTTGGGCAAAGACCAGTTGTTCTCAGATAAACCTTACCTAGACATATATTTCTTGATCTGCTATGTATAATTTGTCAGTAGGTTGTAGGAGTAATATGGTTCTCTCTGGTTTTCAAAATTAGCTAGGCATTGTTTATCTCTCACATTGTCTCACCCCTCCATCATGGTTTTCCCTCTTAAGGTGCCCCCATTTTCCCCCTTTCTCCCATAATAATACCCTTCTCCTATGGTCCTATGTCTCTTGAGATCCTTCTTTCCCTTTATCCCCTAGGTTCCTTGTATACCCTTCCCTCCCCCCTCCCTTAAACTAACCCAAGTTTTATCCATATCTTCCTTATTAATGTCTGTTCCCTACTGTTCTTCTCTTGCAGGTTCTTTCTTTTCCTTTAGCTCCCTGGTTCCTTTCCATCCTCCTGGTTATAGTCATGTCTGGGTACATACTCATTTATTAGGATTTGGTTCTAGGATCCACATATGAGGGAGAACATATGTTGATTTTCTTTTTCTGAGTCTGTGTTACTTCACTTAGTATAACAGTTCTAGTTCCATCAGTTTGCCTTCAAATTTCATGATTTCATCTTTCTTTACTCCATATAGGTAAGTGCACCCATTTTGTGCAATGTCCAAGGAGGACAGAAGAGGTTGTTGGATCCCCTGGAACTGGAGTTATGGACAGTTGTTAGCTGCCATGTGGGTGTTGGGAGTCTAACCCTGGTATTCTGCAACAAGATCCAGTGCTCTTAACCACTGATTCATCTCTCCAGCCCCAGAACTGCTATTAAAATGAATTCCTCAGCCTCAGGCTATATGTGCTGTCAAACACTTAGACACCAGAAGCTATTTGTATAGATAGGATGAGTCAAAGGGACTCCCAGATAGTAACCCAGCATAGAACTGGAAAATTGAACAGCAGACCCAATCCTATCCAAAGGAATATTGATAACTCATTACCACTAGATGAGGAACAGCTGACCCTCCTAAAACAAAAACCTCTAGA
>NW_008352327.1:762000-847164 GCF_000622305.1 Nannospalax galili
TGGTAGATGTGAAAATCATTACCATTGAAATCCATCTGATGACTTTATATCCATGCTCAGATGCTAAGAAGCTCAGAAAGTAACAGACTGTGACTAGTAATAATCAGATATATAGAATTAGAGACACATGTGCAAGCATCTAAGCGTTGCATTAAAAATGAGTTTTTCTGTATGAAACAGTACATTTTAAAATGAAATGGAGATCTTTTTTAAAGGTTAATACCTCATTCAATTTTATGTTGTGGCCCGAATTCTCTCTGGGTCTCCTGCATGATGAGACAAACCATATAATATATTTCATGTGAGTTTATTAACTTACAAAGGAATGAGTACCCACTAGCTTTGAAAGAGAAGCATCTTAGCTCTGGAAATTGTTATTGAATATGTCAATGCTATTGTAATGAAATGCCTCTTCTAATCATATGGTTATGAAATAATTAAAAAAAAACCAATACAATCCAGCTTTAAAAGCCCCAAAGTCTTTTAAAATTCCAGTGCTTTAAAAGCTCAATGTCTCTTTTAAAAAATCCAAATTTTATGGGGTCCTATAAAATAAAACAAGTTAAATACTTCTTACTCCAAGAGGAAAGAACCAGCACGTAGTTATATTCAAATCAAAGCAAAAACAAAATCAAGTAGTATAAATCAAAATCTTGTAGTTTCCTTTTAATCCCAGCACTTGGGAGGCAGAGACGGGCGAATCTCTGTGAGTTTGAGGCCAGGCTGGTCTATGTAGTGAGGGAGTCTGCCTGTCCTTGAAAAAGAGGTAATGGTGGAACTTGGTTCCTCACGTTGATGTGTGGATTTAGTGTGGTAACAAGTGCTTAGCTGGGCACCTGGCCAACATATAGTACAATATAACACATGGCATAAGTCTGTTATCTGTCTGTAAACCATTCTCCTGCCAACCTCAGAGCCAAGGTAGAGCTGTCAGAATGCCTGGCCTCTGCTTCATCATGAACGATTTCATTGAGTAGTAATCTAGGCCCTTCCCAGGCACTAAGCACTCTATCGGGTTCCTTGGGGGCTGCAGTGCCCGCGGACTTTGCCTTTGTGGAACCTGTAGACTAGATGAGGAGACAAAGGAAGCTTAGGAGAGGACCCTCAATGTACTCTGTCTTCATGTGCATTATTTGTAAGGGGCTGTGTGAACCTTGTTAATAACTATTATATGGCTACTGTATGCCAGCATGTACCTGGGAAACAGTTAAAGACAAGCAAACCGGAAAGGGCTCCAATGGCATGGCGCCCACTCTCGCACTGAGAATACAACTCATGTAGTACAGCAGGTAGGGTAAGAATATCTTTGAGGGGTTTGAGTCTGACCTACACTCATCCAGCAAAGGTGATACTCAGGAGTCCCTGCCCAGGTAGAGCAAGCGGTGACACTGGTCCTCATACCTGCCTTCTCTGGATGGAGGCCATTTGCGTCATGTCAGTCTCCCTCCTGGAGAATCTGATAGAAAATTCCTGCCAGGCAGGAGCGGAACACTTGCTCTGAAGGTAAATCAGCTTTTCTAACTGCACGAGCCAAGTGTTGGTCTTGGAGAATTGTATGGGGTAGTGTGGGGCAGCTCAACCCCGGCTGCTGAGGTGCCTGGGCTTGATGTACGGTTTGTCCATATGTGTTAACCAAGCGCTTGTTTTATCCTGAGTGTTCTACCAGTGGTGATGGTGGGGAGTGTCTTGCCCCTCCATGGAGGTATACCTACCTTCTCTTTCTGTGGGGAAGTTTTAGTTTCCGTTGTGGCTATCATAGTTTTATTATACCTGCTCTCATGTCTAGTGTTTTTGTTCTGTGATCATCATATGGATTGGTTTTAAAGGGCTGTGTGGCATCTCACTCATTTACATAGTTAAGGAGAGACTGCCGTATGGGACTGAGTACAGTGAGCAGACAATGCAGCCCTGTCCACCTGAAGCTTCTAGGAGCAATGGCCGTTAACTGTAATCTTGGGGCAGAATGTTCTGTTGGGTTATGGCAATTGGTTAGGGGTGACTTCAAAAAAGCATTTTGGTGCTGGGGATGCAATTGAGGGCCTTGCCCTTGAGCTGCACCCTGTACCTGGCTCAGGGTGAGGTGTTTTTTTTTTTTGCTTGTTTTTTTAAAAAAAATTTGCTCATTTATTTTGTGTGTATGTGTGTGGAAGCATAAATATACCAAGGCACATGTGTGATCAGAGGACAAGTTCGGGGAGTTGGCTTTCTTCTTCTACCATACGGGTCCTGGGGCTTGAATCAGGTTGTCAGACTTGGACGCAGGTACCTTTACCTGCTAAGCCATCTTGAGGGGCCCCTCAGAGTGAGTTTTAATTGACTACACTTCTCCAGACACAAAGGTGTCTCACCTCTCCAGGGAAATCTGGGGAAGGAAATTCCTGTTCATCTAGGCCTGCTGAGACATTGTGTTTGGTTGGTGTGCCCCTTTCAGTTCTTCAGTCTAGGCAGGCTCTTCCCCGATGCCTGTCCTGCACATCTGGCTCTGGAAGAGTCAGACTGACTTTCTCAGGTCCTAATGGTGTCCCCAAGTCCTTCCCCTTCTGTGAACTTCGAGTGATGCCCAGAGGCTGTGTCTGCAACGAGAGGGCCTGAAGAGGACGGCTGGTACCTCTGAGGTTAGCATGATCCAGGCTAGTACTGCTTTAGATCTGATAGAGGTGTTGTGTCTCCTGGCATTCTAACATCACTGAGAAAGGACAACTTCGTTATAGGAACATGCTCCCTAAACACAGGGTGTACACACACACACACTTTTCATTAAGATTGAATATATTTGATGTCAGCCCCACGGGGTGGTGCTAAGGGAGACAAAGCCAGAGAAAGATGCCCACCTTTTCTTTCTTATTTGCTGTGCGGAAGATCAAACACAGCAAGTGATCTCGTGCTGAGTTACACCCCAAACTTTCTCCTTTTTAAAACCAAAAATTTAAATTTATTATTATTAATTGTGGGGGGGGGAAACAGCACTGAATGGTATCACAGTGACCCCTGCATTGATGGTGCTTACCTTCTGGTGAGGCAGGAAGACCATGAGTAGATGGGTATGAAGTAATATTAGCTGGGTGATATGTGCTCTGGGGAGAAATAAACTAGGATGGAGACTTAGAGGATGGGATTTTAGATAGGAAGACAAGGAGGCTTGCTTTTTTTTTTTTTTTTTTTGAGACAGAGTCTCCCTGTAACCCCAGCCAGCTTGGAACTCATAGACCAGGCTAGCCCCCTTTGCCTCCTGAGTGCTGAAATTAAAAGTGTATGCCACCATGCCTGACAAGGAGGGCTTTTTTGAGAGGATATCATTAAATACAAATTTGAATGTTGAGAGAATAGACCTTGCACAGCTTTCTTGAAAAGAATCGTCTGTGAAAGGGACAGTGTGTGCAAAGGCCCAAGGGCAGGAGGAAGTTGAGCCTTTGTGTGTGACAGTAGGCAGACCAGTGCAGAGATGTGGTGATGGGACTGTCCTATGTGTCCATCAGTCTGGTCAGCCTTGTTACTAACAGTTATTGTTGGAAGCAAAGTCTGTTTTTTCTTCCCATGTGGGGAAGAAGGACCTCTTAGACTCCAGGTGACTGTGAGGCTGGTTGCCAGTCACCACACACAGGTGTTTGTGTCAAGATTTGTATCAAGTCCCTGGCACCTGTCTTTAGTCACAGTGTTCATTCCTAGTGTGCTGCCAGAATTCACGGGGGGTGGGGTGTGGGGTGATCTGGAACATGGCAGAGCACAAGAAGGAACACACTTTAGCATTTTTTATTCAGCTTTTTTGAGATGGGGTTTCATATGTTTCTCATATTGACTCTGAATTACTGGACTCAAGCAACCGCCTGCCTCAACCCTCCCAAATAGCTGGGGCTACAGAAGGAACCCGTTTGTCTATATTTATAGTCTTGATTTTTTTTTAGAGATAGGGTCTCATTCTGTAGCCCTGGCCGGCTTATATCTCACTGTATAACTCGGGATGGCCTCAAACTTACAGTGATCCTCTTGCCTCTGCCTCCCAAGTGCTGGGATGATAGGTGTAAGCCACTGTACCTGATTAGGAATATATTTTTAGAATGATCATTTTTGCTAGCTAATCATTATATTGAGGTTGGTTTTTCCTTCCTTCCCTCCCTCCTTCCAGGAAAGCTATTGAATAATAACTTCTTTTATTAATATTAACTAATATTATCAAATTTTTTCTGTTTATTGTAATGGGTTTTTTTTTTCCCCAGATTTGGTTTTAATACTATTGTTTTGCAGGGAAGGATTTTTCCAGACATATAATCATATCATCTTTAAAATAATGAAATTTTGCTGCTTCTTTATTTCCGTTCATGAGACATTTTTTTCCCCTCTGTTTAGCTGGGTTGGCAGCTTCTTCCTGGATGACACTAGGCAGCTGGCATCTCGGCTCACTCTTACCTTGTGGGACTTAGTTCTCACACTATGATCCTGCATTCAGCTGGAGCTCCGTGTCGCTTAAGGAAGCTTCCCTCTGATCCCATCTACTTGAGTCAGGAATAAATGCTGGAATTTAACATGATGAGCATCCAAAGAAACATCTGGGTTTTAACATATTTTTTTGTTTATTATTATTTTGTGTATCCGAGTGTATTGCCTGCATATGTAAGTGCACCCGTGTTGTGCAGTGCCCACAGAGGTCAGAAGAGGGTGTCCAATTTCCTGGAACTGAAGTTACAGACAATTGTTAGCTGCCCTGTGTGTGCTGAGAATCGAACCCTGGTCATCTGCAAGAGCAGCCAGTGCTCTTAACTGCTGAGCCATCTCTCCAGTCCCCAAGACATCTGTTTTTGGTAGTTTTTTTCCCTTCTGGGTTCAGTTAATGTTAATACTAACAGATTTCCTAATAATCCATCATTTCATTCCTGGAGTAAACTGTGAGCTGGTGTGTGTGTATGTGCCTGTGTGTGTGTGTGCATGCGTGCGTGCATGCATGTGTTTTAACAGTTTCTCACTGGCTTGGAAGTGGCCAAGCAGGCTAAACTGTCTCTGGCTAGCCTGTCTCTGTCTCCCTGAGTGCTGGTATTACAAAGCTTACCACCATGCCTGACTTTTTTTCCCCAAAGGTTCTCAGGATTGAGCTCATGCTCTGATGCTTATAATGCTGAGCTAGCTTCCTAGACCCTGTGGCCTTTTCTTTTTAAATACGAATGAATTTTAAGGCACTTTCCATCAGTTTAAATCCACGCTCCATGGAGATGCACTTGGTGCATATGGATGGCTTAGATTAATGCTGACGGAAGCTTTATCTCACTAAGAACTGAAGCTAGATGGATGAACACATTATTACCGAGGCCAACATGCATTTATAGAATAATTACTTTTACTTAGTATGTACCACCTCCCCTGCCCCTTGGGTCTTTTGTTTCTTGATGCAGAGAAGTTCCATTAGTTAGCATTTGCCACAGTAGCTATAAGGAACAGAAATGCACGTCATCAAGGATGGCCAGTGTAAGCAAAAAGGCTAAAAGAGTGTATGACTTCCAACATGTTGGGCCCAGGGGCTCAGTGCCTTTGGGCCTTGGTCCTCTTGTGGTTCTGCTTTCCTCCCAGCTTGTTGCATCCTCAGGAAGCCTCCTCTGTTTCATACACTTTGAAAGCTCCAGGCCAACATTGACCTGCAGCTGTGGGAATGGGAGCCATCCCTTCCAATAGAATGTTCTGTCTCAATAGAATGTTCTGAGTGAGCTGATAACATTTTGCACAGGCCTCTTGCTCCTTCCTAGTCTCCAAGTTCTAGAACTTGGGGATAGACTCTCATTTAGGGAGTGGGGGAGGGGTGCTTCCCATTGGGAATGTCAGTTGTTAAACCTACCATTAGGGAGTTGGATGGCATGTGGTAGAGATATCAGAGGTCTCCACTGTTTGGGTCAGGAAGTCTTCCCACCCTCACTTTTTGGTCTCTTTTTTTGAGGTTGTCACTGTCTGGGTTTCTCTTAGGTAAGAGAGGCAGCTGGGGGCCCAGCAATTCAACAACAGAATCATGGTGTTAAGCTCCTGCCAGAAGGTCCAGATCTTTCTTTTAGTGGAAGCAGGAAGGGGAATTAAAGAGTGAGCCAGGTACCCTGGAGGTTAGGTTAAATGAAGGATTTTTCCAGCCTCACCCTCATACCCAACCTCCTTCGCAGGCATCTTAATTCATTGTGATGATTCTATATTATCCCCTTTTCAAAATGAACTGAAAAGTCACACAGTTTTCAAAGGGATTTTTGAGACAAGATGTGCTATGACCTGGAACTTATATGTAGCCCAAGCTGCCCCTGAGCTCACAATTTTCCTGCTAAACCTCTCAAGTGCTAGGATTATAGGCATGCACTATCACTCCTGGCTCAAAGGGTATCTTTGATGAGATGGTGAATATTTTATGCATGGAATTTATGATAGCAAAGTTTTAATTTGGCAGGGTTTTACCTAGTTTGGTCTGTCAACTCCAAATACTTCTTTCCTCTAACTTTGACTACGTATACTCCTATGCCAACCTAAAGGCTGAGTTCAGTGAGAGTCTGCATGCGTTTCCACCCCAGATCCAGGGGAGCATTTGTTCAAATTATCTCTCCCCCGAAGAGCTTCTTTCTGGCCCTGCTTTTCTCTCTGCACTCCTCACCTCCTCCCTGGAGCACACAGAGGCCAAGCAGCCAGTGGGTTCCTTGTTACCTGGCTTCAGGCAGTACCTAAGGACTCTGTGCCCCCCTACCCCTCCATGCGAAGACCTGAATCCAGGGACAGTTGAAAACCTGCTCTGGAGGCCTTGGTCTGGGAAGGAAAGGGGAAGCTGCCACCTAGGGTGGAGACACAGCTGTTCAGAGGCCCCTTTGCCCCAGATGCTAAGCGTGGCCTTTGGTCTACTGAGGCACAGGATGCCCCATCTCTCCATCCCTCTTTATGAGTGAGGGAAGCGAGGGCCAGAGAGTGAGATTTACCAAAGGCCATAGGCAGGTGTGTGCTTGAGGCTGATGGATGACCTGTGGCTATAGGCCACATGCTGCAATCTCTGACACCCAGTGAAACCTGGTGGCTTAATCGTTGGACTTGGTTGTTCCCAGCCCACATTTTGTAATACTTTTGATTTATTTTTCTTGGAAAATCTTGAACTCCTCTGAGAGGTGGTATATATAGTAGAAGGAACACAACACTAGAATCCAATGTTCCTGAGTTCTCATTCCTGCTCTTTTATGACCTTGCATAGGGACATCACCTCCATGAACCTGTCTCTATCTGTAAATGGAATACTATTGGTATTGAGGTCATAGGGTGTGTGAGGCAATGAGATGGTATGACTCACATGCTCAGCACACTGCCTGGCAGAGGTCATCTGTATGCAGTGACCATTGCTTATTGGTGGCATCAATTCTTAGAAATTAATGACTTAAACCATGTTAGTGACTTAGACCTGTGTTAGCCTCATAGAGCTCTGTGTATTTACCCAGACTAAGGCAGATACAGTATCATGGGCCAGTGTATCCTTATGGAAACCCTGTTGTATGTGGTCTGTCCTTGACCAAAACATTCCAGTGTGGGACTGGAGAGATGGTTCAGTAGTTAAGAGCACCAACTGCTCTTACAAAGGACCCAGGTTCAGCTCCCAGCACCACATGGTGGCTAACAACCATCCTTAACTCCAGTTCCAGGGTATATGACACCCTCTTTTGCCTCCATCAGGCATTGCATGCACATGCTATACTTACATACATGCAGAACACACATACACACACACACACACACACACACACACACACACACAAATTCTAATGTGGTGTAGGGTTGTATTAAAAAAGCCAGCTTACAGCATTTCTGGGGTGGGGAGTTGGAACATTACATTAAAGTAAGCTGACACCATTACAGCCTCCCCTCAAACATGAATATTTAGCATAACTTTAATTTATAATTCCAACTTAAACGTGTATTTAGCTAGCATATATTAGTTATATAAAATAACACGTTTCACTGTGACACTATATTTATTTTTAAATATTATTATTTTTTTATTTTATGTGTATGCGTGTATTGTCTGCATGTAGGTAAGTGCACCTGTGTAGAGCAATGCCTGTGGAGGACAGAAGAGGATGTTGGATCCCCTGGAACTGGAGTTATGGACAGTTGTTAGCTGTCATGTGGGTGCTGGGATTCAAACCCGGGTCTTCTGCAAGAACAGTCAGTGTTCTTAACCGCTGAGCCATCTCTCCAGCCCTGACACTAAATTTATTTTAAAATTAATGTATTTTGCTATTTAAGAACGGGCTCTGAAGCCACACTGCATTAGTTTAGATTGCGGTTGTACCCCTAACCAATTCTTAACCTCGGCTAAGTCACTTGACTTGTCTCTACAGTATATTGTTTGCATGTAAAAAGAGGCTAATAATAGGCCCCACCTTCTAAGGCAGCTTTGACAATGATGGGAGCAAATGTCTGTGCATTCCGCCAGAGTACACTGCATTAGCTGGTGTGCCATAAGCCAGATGTTTGTATCACCAGCAGCACATTGACCTCTGTTTCTCTTTGGCTTCGCATCCACAGCTGTCACTTGCTGCATGTGCTCTTTGAGCAGAGCTGAGTTTTTTCCAAACCTGTTTCTAACTCATCCATAATAGCTGTAAGGGGAAGAACCAGGTGGGCAAGGTGGTTCAGTGGGTAAAGTGCTTGCTGTGCAAGCCTAGAGACCTGAATTCAGTCCCTGTAACCCATGCAAAGGTGGAAGGAGAGAACTGATTCCACAGAGTTGTCTTCTGACCTCCACATGTCTTGTACACTTGGCATGTGTATCCCATCATGCACACATACACATACAATAGTATTAAATTTAAAACAATGTAAAAGAGAAAGAGCCAACTGACTTCTCCTCCAGCAGTGGGCAGCATCCTGCAGGAGTGGCAGAAAGAGATGGGTCATTTTTTGGGGAAATGTGAATGAGCCATTCTCTTAGACCCAGCCTTTTGTCCAGTGGGGACAATGTGTGGCTTTCAGGGGTGATTCATCCTTGGGCACTGGTGACCATACTGGGGGGAAGGCGGTATAGAGTCAGGCCACTGTGTGTCAGGAGGGTATCTCTACTCTGTGTTGTATGACAGGAGTTGATGGGGGTAGGGAAGGGTCTGTTTCTTCAAGGATCAAGGGAGTCAGGTCAGCCAGCAGCAGGTCAAGCTGAGCAACTGAAGGGATGTGAGAAAATAAAGGCTCTATCTTGGCGGGCTTGGCCTTTTTATTTTGAAAAGTGTTCCTTTCAGGTCTCACTTGGCCCCTTGAGCTACAGGGAACTGAGCCAGTTAACCCCATTTAATGAGATCTGGGTTAGTGGACTCCCTTTCTTCCCAGAGCATGTCCTGGCTGCTGGACTTCTTCCAGGGCGGGTACAGTGAGGGCCATTTACATGGCTCTGGCTGACTAGGCTTTCTTAATGAAGTTTGCCAGCCCCTACACAGAATATGAGCTCTCCCTCTGGTTTTTCTAAGGATCGGTCTCTGTTTATCTTTGTTTACTGCTGCATTTGGGAAATGCTTCAGTACATCCTTAATGTTGGATATTTTATTTTGCTCTTCAGTGACAGTTTTACTTTCCTGGGTGACATTATTCAGTTTCCTTTTGTTGACGACTTCCGTGTGTGTGTGTGTGTGTGTGTGTGTGTGTGTGTGTGTGTGTGTGTGTGTGTGTGAGAGAGAGAGAGAGAGAGAGAGAGAGAGAGAGAGAGAGAGAGAGAGCTTCCCATATCCTTCCTCCCAGGCGCCACTGTGTCTTCTTTCTGGGGTAGGGATGCCCCCCACACAGTGATACAGTGACTTCCTTGTCTACTTGGTTCCCACCAGCTGATGGGCAAGGTCATTTTTAAACTCAACACCTGCTTATCCAACCTGCCAGCTGCACTCCACAAAGATGTCCCCCTCCCCCAGCCCAGGGGAAAGGAGATAAGAATAGACGGGAATAGGCGGGAGTGAAGGACATTGAACTACGACTTAAAGGCATGGGTGGGTATGGGGTTTGGCAGTGGGGTTCAGCACATCTCGGCTGACATAAAATCACTCATCACGATACTGCTGAGAGTTTGGGAGGATGTGTATTGCATGATTTGAGTTTTTGTTGTGGTTGCGAGTAGAATTACATCTAGATAGCAGTTTTATCCTATCCATTTGCCCCATTGGGGATGGGGTTTCTGAGGCTATGCATTGTGAAATACGTGAATTAGACTGGATGGTAGACCAGTGAAGATGACCAGTGGCAGAAAGACAGCATGTGAGGACATGTTCCTCTTTTCCTTGGATAGACGTGTGTGCCAACAGGGCTCCTCCAATGGCGTGTCTGCTCTGTGAACTTCATGGTGGATCCTGAAGACTTACCCTGGGGCTTCTCGCCTTTTTGAAGCAGGTATATGTTTTAAGGGCAGCTACCTTTAAAAAAGAGTTGAGGGCGTTGAAGAAATGGCTCACTTGTCACTCAGACATGAGGACCTGAATTTCAGTTCTCAGAGTCTATGTAAAGCTGTGTGTCTATAATCCCGCAGGCTAACCTGGTGTATGCAGCAGCAGACGAGAGATTTTGTCTCCAACAAGGTGGAAGGAGAGGACTGACAATACCTGAGATTGTCCTCTGACTTCCACACATGTACTGTGGCATGCAAGTGTCTGCACTCACACACAGGGCACACATATACACATGCTATACATACACCACACACATATACACAGATATAAAAAATATTAAAGTAAAGGAGGCTTGGTCACCTGGAATTGGCAGTTAAAGATCTCATCATGGTTAAGCCTCCTGAGAGGGAATGGGACCAGACTATTGTCACCACTGATTATGTGGTCACAGCACCAAGGACTGTGAAATGTCTCTAGCTTCAAGTAAGGACAGATCCATATTAAGGAATCTGAACTTTATATAATTTGAGACCCCATAAAGAAAGTGAATTACTGGGGCTGGAGAGATGGCTCAGCAGTTAAAAGCACTTGTTGTTCTTGCATATGACCCAGATTTGATTCCCAGAACCCACATGGAGGCTAACAACCATCCGTAACTCCAATTCCAGGGTATCTGACGCCCTCTTCTGTTCTCCATGGGCACTGCATGGCATGGGTGCACTTAACATGCAGGCATAACACTCACACACATAAAAATAAATAAGTCGAAAAAAATTAAAAAGAATTACAAATACCGTTTTCCAAATACACAAACTGTGTAGGTACATTTCTAAGGAGGAACCTGTGGGTTCCCAAACACAGCTTTGCTGGCTGCCTGGTGTCCATTTGAGGCTGAAGCTCCACAGGTCAGGCCAACTGTGAGGAGTAGGGAGATGGGAAGTCAGGAGGTCCACTTCGAGGCCAGACTCAAAGGGAGTGTATGTGGCTATTGCAAAAAGTAGCCATGGTTATTTATTAAACAAATAGTGTTCCAATAAAACTTTATAGACATAAACATGAGGAGGGCCAAATTTGGCCCTCAGGCTATGGTTTTCCACCCTCTGGTCTAGAGAGTAACATCAGGTTGTTCAGTGCAGTTTGGCTAAAAAGTCGTATATTAAAAAAATTAAAACTAGTGTTATGTGTGTTTTTAATGTTTATTTTATAGTATTAATTTCTTTTTAAATTTTATTATTTTTATTTTATGTGTCTGAGTGTATTGCCTTGTATGTATGTAAGTATACCCTTGTTGTGCAATGCCCATGGAGGTCAGAAGAGGGCATAGGATCCTCTGGAACTGGAGTTATGGACAGTTGTTACCCGCCATGTGGGTACTGTGAATTGAACCCCGGTCCTCTGCAAGAGCAGCCAGTGCCCTTCTGAGCCATCTCTCCAGCCCCATAAGTATTAATTTCTAAACATTATTATTATTATTATTTTGTCTTTCTGAGACAGGGTCTCCTTGTAGCCCCAGCTGTCCTGGAACTCACTATGTAGACCAGGCTGGCCTTGAACTCTCAAAGATCCACCTGCCTCTGCCTCCCAAGTGCTGGGATTAAAGGCATGCGCCACCACGCCCGGCCAATTGTAAACATTATTTTTAAAAGCTTTCTGAAGTTTAAGAGAAAAAAGATAATAAAAAACACAATCCTGCTGCTCATCAAGAACCACCATTAAATTGTAATATTGCAGGAAATTTCCTTCCTGTTTGGGTTCTGTGTGCACACTGACTATTTGAGCTGAAATTATACTGCATGTGCAGCTTGATTTCCTGTTTTCCTCAAAAACATGGGGGTCGGGGCAGTGACAAGTGGTTCAGGGGGAGGGTGCTGTTGTAGTAAGGCTCTGAACTGTGAATCAGAGTCCTGGGTATGAAAGTCAGGACTGGCTGAGCTATGAGACTTTGACCAAGTCACTTTAGTTCACCTACAGAGTGGAGTTAAGTGCATCATAGTGGCAGTTGAGAGGATTAAATGATACAAGCTGTGAAGAGGGTTGAGTTCATGGCCAGGTGTGGACTTCAGCCATCTTGGGTGTCTGTCTTTACTGCTGTTGCTATTGTGGTTGTGCTGTCATCCTAATGGTAATGGGTCCTAGGTTTCTGCCCTGCAGATACCCTTACCTGTACTTGACCCCACTATCCTGGCCCAGCTTGGTGGGGAACAATGATGTCCCTGGCCTCTCAGGTTCCCTTGGAATGTGTCTTTCTTGGTACCCTATGAGGAAGGCTGCATCCTCAGTGGGTATCTCTAAAGACCCCTGAGGCCACCCAGGAAGGCTGCTCCAAAGCATGAGCAGGTTTCAACCTACATCCTCAGCAGACCTGCTGTTCTGTAGACGACTGCCTCCTCGCTTACCCTCATTGTAGGCCAGAGGGACTTGGGCTCCCTGAAGATAGCTTCTGTACTGACAAAGCACTTTCCAGACCCAGCTCTCATGAACCCTTCAGGGACATGCAGGCTAATGCAGAAACACAGACACAGGTGGTGAGATCTGTTGGTGATGAGCAGCAGCGTTTTCCCTTGTGAGGTGAGGAGGCCAAGTATTAGTGTTAGTACTCTTTTTGATACTGCATCCACACTCACTGTCTAGCTTTGGTTTAGGTCAGAATTTCTCACCCTGGACACCATGCATACTTTAGGTAGGAGAATCTTTGCTGTGGGCATGTTCTGTGCTTTGTTTTGTAGCGTCCCTGACATACATGCACAATGTTGCAGCACCATCTTCCCTCAGTTTGTGACCAGCAGAAATGTCTTTAAGCTTTGCCGCATGTCCCTGGGATGGGGTAGGACAAAAGAGGAGGCATATTCCACTGTGGGACAAAGAAGCATTTCAGTCAACAACAGCCCATGTGCATCATGGGAGTCCCATGAGATTGTATGATCTGGTGATACAGTGCCCATCTGAGTTTGTATAACTATATTCTGAACAACCATAAAATTGCTTCATGAAGCATTTCTTAGAACATGTCCCCTCCACTGAGCAGGGCATAACTGTATTTACATGTGGGAAGGTGGATTGACCTTCTCAGTATCGGATTTGGATTGTTGCTACCAATGGGAATTATTGCATCCAAATGGGAATTCTTTAGGGAGTTCACCTCTAGGACAGACAATAGTGAGATGTGTGTTGGAGTGTGTACACTGAGAACCGTCCTGTTCACCTAGGTCCCAGGTAGTGTGACTTGCTTTGGCATTTGAAAAACACATTTTTCCCCCTTATTAACTGTACTCTTAAGCTGCCCGTGGCTCCCTGCCTTGGTGAAGGTGTCAGACTGACCCTGCTCTACCTCTCTTGGGTTTTCTGTATACTACCACATGCTCCTCATGATGGCTGGGCAGGGCATGGGAGCATTTCTCCTGCCCTAAATCCTGCTTTGGGACTTTCTTTTGGTCTTCTTCCTGGAGCTTCCTTATCCCCCCTGTTAACACCCTTTCATCTTTTTCTTAGCTCCTTCTTCACATTTTATTAAGTTTAACCAAGTTTTTGTGAGTTAAGAGTGACCAGATAAGCTAGGCATGGTGGCTCATTGCCCATAATTCCAGCTCTCAGGGGACCAAGGTAGGAGAATTGCTGTGAGGTCAAGGCTGGCCTGAGTTACAGAGTAAGTTCAAGGTTAGCTTGGGATAGAGTGAGACATTGCCTAAAAGACAACCAACCAGTCAACCAAACAAAGAAACAAATAAATAACCAAACAGAAGAATAAACAGACCAATGAGTGACGACCCAAATGTTTCTTCCTTGGAGTGAGATAAGTTCTCTAAAACAACCCGTGTCTGTTGTCTAAGAGAACTCTTCCTGTTATTGAGGCCTTGGCATGAACATTGGAATTCTTTGTTTCCTATGGTTATGGTCCTTGAGAGTCAGGGCTCTGGGGACACAGACACTTGACTAGCTAAAGAGAAGGTGAGCAATTTTACACAACTAAAACTGTCAAGTAAGGTACAAGTTTTAAATAATATTTAAATTTAAAATATATGTTTTTTTATTTAGTATTTAAATTTTACGTGTTTGCATGTATTGCCTGCATGTAGGTAAGTGCACCCTTGTCATGCAATACCCGCAGAGGACAGAAGAGGCTGTCGGATCCCCTGGAACTGGAGTTATGGACAGTTGTTAGCTGCCATGTGGGTGCTGGGATTTGAACCCGGGTGTGGTGTTTTGAATGAAAATGTCCCCCATCGGTTCCAAGTATTTGGACATTCTGTCCCTAGATGGTGGTGCTGTTTTGGGAGGTTTTAGAAGGTGTGGCTATCCTGGAGGAAGCACGTCACTGGGGGTGGGCTTAGAGAGTTCTTAAGCCTTGCCAGATCGCCAGTCGCTTTCTTGTTTCCTGTGCCTGCTGGAAGATGTAGAGCTTAGCTTCCACTCCTCTTCTCCAGCCACCTCTGCCACCATGCCCCCCCACCAAGACAGACTGTAATTCCCCTGGAACTGTAAGCTCAAATAAATTCTTCCTTCTATAAATTGCTTGGGTCAGTGTTTCTATCACAGCCACAGAAAAGTGACTAATACACCGGGTCTTCTGCAAGAACAGTCAGTGTTCTTAACCTCTGTGCTATCTCTCCAGCCCCTTAAAATATATTTTTTAAGCTAGTCATGGTGGTGCACACTTTGGTCTCAGCACTTGGGAGGCAGACGCAGGTGGATCTCTGTGAGTTCAAGGCCAGCCTAGTCTACTTAGTGAGTTCCAGGCCAGCTGGGGCTGCAGGGAGACCCTGTCTCAAAAAGACCAAAATATATACATATATATATTTTTAATTATTTTTATTTTATGTAAATGAGTGTATTGCTTGAATGTAAGTGCACCCGTGTTGTGCAGTGTCCTTGAAGGTCAGAAAAGGGCATCAGATCTCTTGGAATGAACACCTCCATGTGGGTGCTGGAAATCAAACCTGGGTCCTCTGCAAGAATAGCCAGTGCTCTTAACTGCTCAACCATCTCTCCAGCCCCCAAATTAATATTTAAAATCCTCTAAACTATACCCAAAGAATAGCTTGTGTGGGTTTGGGTGTGTAGCCCTGAATAGTAACCTGTGAATGTAGATGTCTGTGTGTGTGGTGCTCACACAGCAAGGAGTGCACACAACTGAGTCCCACCATGGTTGATAGCAATGTAAGAGGCTGTGGCTGGTAGCATGCACCCGAATCCCAACCAGCAAAGTTGAAGGTATTGTGGCACCCACACGTTGGAACAAGGTAGTAGAGAGCATGAGGTCAGAAACCTGGGTGCAGGAGGCAGCTGCGTTCCCCTACCATTTGCTGGTGTGAGACCTTGTTTGTAGGCATGCTGTGCCTCAGTTTCATCATCTCTAAGATAGAGTTGATGATAACAGTGTCTGGTGTAGAGTAAAGCTCAGTGTTAGCTGACATTATTGTTGTTATTATCACTGAGATCACTGGTTTCAGAACTGAGATTCCTTCTCCTGTCTTTTAAAAGATCTGGAACAGGGTCTAGAGAGATGGCTCAGTGGTTAAGCACACTTTGCTGCTCTTCCAGAGGACCCAAGTTTAGTTCCCAGCATCACATTGGGGAGTTCACAACTGAATGTAACTCCAGCTCCAGGGCATCAACAACCTCTTCTGGCATCCTCAGGTACTTGTACGCAGGTGGCATTGACTCAAAAGACACACACACACACACACACACACACACACACACACAAGTAAATTTAAAAATCTTTAGAAAAAAAAAATCTGAACAGAGTCCCATCCTTCTGCCACAGGGTTCCATCACATTGGCACACTGTATTTGGTGGGATCTCCCGTGCGTGCTCTTCTTGTTTGTTTCCCGTTGTGGGGCAGCTGGCTTGTAGCTTGCTCTCCAGCAACTTGGCTGACCCAGCTGTCTTGCATACCCAGCCCATCCAGCAGACTGACGAAACACAGATGCTCCATCTCCACAGAAACCTGCCAGCCTCTTGCCTCACTGTCCCTCTTCCCAAACATATGTTCTTAGCTGAAAGGCTAAGGGACTGGGATGAGGGGTGAGGATCAGTTAGACAGCACATAGAGGCCCATGGTCCAGTCCCTGGGGTACAGGCCCCTGGTTGCTAGTTCTCTACTTCATGAATGTTAAAAAATACTCTTTTTGTGAAACCCCTTGACTTCATAGTTTGTGTATTCCAGCTGAAGTAAAAAGAGAAAAATTTAAGCAATATCTAGGAGGAAAAAAAATCCAGTTTAGAATTAGGACTTTCCAACTGAAATATTACCGGGCAGCTAAGTGAGGACCAGGACAGCAGAGGCTTGGGCAAGTCACTCCCATTCCTAGGAACTCATTCCTCCAGGTTCCCATCTCCTGCTGGGAATGCCAGCCACTGTGGCAACATCTTCAAGTTTTAAGAGAATTGAGAATTCAAGATCTCCCTGTCAGATTCTCATGAGATTCGTCCAGATTTTGAAAGGTTGGCAACTCAGGTTTTCCTTTAAATCCTTTGAACTGGAATCAAAAAGCTATCAATTTGCAAAGGATAGGAGAGATGCTGTGCCTATGCCCTTGTGGTTTTTAGATGTGGAAACTCAGGCCCAGAGACAGTGACCCATCTCTGGTCCCAGAACCTGATTTTGCTGCAGCTATAGATCTTTTCCTTCCATTTCTAAGCAGTGTGCTTCTGTTGGGCCTCCGAGAGAGCTTTGAGTGTCATCTCAGTGCAGGTGCTGGAGGCCATCCAGCTCCTTCTGAGGAGCCAGCAATGATCCTAGGGAGTGTAAGCATGACCTCTATCCCCCCTTGAGTGGCTCATGCATTCCCAGGGGCTGTGCTGGGCATGTCACACTGAGAAACAGGGATTTACTTTTGCTCAAGTTTGATCAGTTCTAGCAAAGTACATTCAGCATGGCTCAGTAAAGATTTTCCACACAGCAAGAGTCTATACAGCTTCAAATATTCCAGAGCTGTTAATACAGCTAGGAAAATTCCTGTGGGGTCAGGTCAATTCAACTTTGTCCTATGGCAAGAAAGGCCAGACTTCCTGGGACCATGCTGTTGCACCACAGCTGCTGGGGTAAGGTGCTGAAAAATTTACCTTTGCTGAATGATTGGTCCAGCCCAATGACTGTCTGACCAAAGGGCTCAGAAATGAATGCTTCCTGTTAGGCAGGAGGGAGGGGTCAGGTTTTACCCCCTGTTCTCTCTTGCTTGCCCAGTCTGCTCATAAAAAGGAGAGTTTGATTTTTCCAAGTTACTGCACTGTGGACCCCAGACACCAACACTGATCTCCTGAAAGAAACTGATTGACCTCCAGGGAGCAGCTGTCGGAGCCCAAAAGGGTGACTCATGAGCAGCCACGTTCCCAGAACTCACCCATCCCTGGCCAGCTAGGAAGAGGCTAAGCCAGGAGGTACATGTGTGGGGTGGGGAAGGGTGCTGCCTCTGTTTTGAAAAACATTGTGTGTTATAGCCAAGCAGCCATCCCCTGTGGGCAGCGAGGTACTTTTAAAAGTAGAGGGCTCTGGAGAGCACTCTGTTGGCTGTCTGCCTTTATCTGGAAGACTGAGTTTTCACTTGCCAAGCTAGCTCAGCCTCAGCCAGAAACACATGCAGCAGTAGCTCCTTCCTCCAGGGCTATTGAAAGTGTTTCTGCCACCATTGTGGGCCCTAGCAGGAACAACTGGTTTTTCAGGCTGTTAAGAAAGATAGTGTGATATATGCAGTTGAAGGATGTTACTGACCACCCACCTCCAACCCCTAAACTTCTAAAACAAATTGAGAAGACACATGAATCAGCATGCTATTTATATTGACTTTATGTGTGTGGCGTGTTTGTGTGTAATTTTTTTGAGACTCCCTGTGGCATCCTGGCTGATCTGAAACTCATGCGACTCTGCCTTGCCTCCCAAGTGCTAGGATTACAGGTACATGCTACCACACCCGACTGTATTACCTTTTTATAGATGAATGACGTACATGCAGTGAAGTATGCCAGTAACTACAGCTTGTTGGGTTTTACACTCTTAACACACTTACTTTTGCAATCGGTACCACACTGAGAGAGTGTGACTAGTGTCCCAGGGGCCTCCCCAGGACTCCCTCAGTGGTTGGTGATGGCTGTCCTGTCTTCTGATTTTATACAGATGTAATACCTGGGACGTGGGAGTCAAAGGTTTGAGCTTAAAGAGTTATAAACAGGGTGATAGAATGCATTCAGTGAGGTGGCTCTTGAACATCAGTAGAGCGATTCCTGTGGTGTTCAGGGCTCTTTGAGATGATGTTTCATTGCCTTAGACCAAGATGAGTCTTCAGGTTCTTCCCTAAGAGTTGGTGGATGTGTGGAGGATGACGGTGTTTGGAGGGCTGTCAAGGGCAGACAGGACACTGAACTAGTGATTGTCCTGGTAGTGGGCTTGTTACTGGTACATGAGTTTTCTTAAAGGCCTGATTGTTCAGGAAGTATTAAAAGCTGAGAGCTGCCTGTTGGGGGCAGATGGGATGGAGTCTTGAGTTAGAGCCAACAAGAAATGCCATGTGTCATTACTGATAGAAATCTGACCATCCCTGGATGCCTCCTGTCTGAGTGCAGGCTCCTGGGAGTTGACTTTCTGATGGCTCAGAAGATGCTGTTGACAACGGAGACCATAGGATGCAGCCTGCCTAATGAGTTCCTTGTCTGGTGGCCAGAGGTGTGGGGTTTCTTTTAGGGAGTCCATTAGCCACTTAGATGGCTGGCTTCAGAACACGCAAACTCTTGAGGTAGAGCTTCTGCAGATAACGTCTCGCTGGTCCTGGGTATGGACAGCTGGGAGTTCCACTGGCAGGTGCAGCTTAACTTGGCTCCTCAGTGGTTGCCTCTCACATTACTTTAACAAGTGGGCTGGGATAGTTTCTAAATATATGCTTGTCTTGTGTGGCTCAAAGGAGCAGGGAAAGTGGCCGATTCTACTCAAAGGGGTTCCTGTTTATTCAATATTCATTCAGCATTAATAAGTGCCAGCTGGGCAGTAGGTGCTATGGCTGGCTTTACCTATGGCTTTGGGGGAATCTGCCTTGATGTATGCAGATTGTTACAGATGAGTCAAGTATTGGCCTGAAGGCTGTGTGATGAAGAGTTGTCATTCTTAGTGTGTGCTTATTCTTTCCTAAATAACTGCCATCGATTGTTTCAGATTGTCCATGTAGATGACTCTTTTGGGCAACTCTGAGGGTATTTTTGTTCCAAGCCTATAACTTCTCTTATAACCTTCTCCTTATGTGTCTAGTATGTGACAGTGTAACAGGCCTGATCTATGCTGTGTGCCCTGCAAACATCATTCTCTGTCTTCCCATGGTGGAGAACAGAGCCTTGTGGAGTTGACGCCCTCACTCCTTCGAGGACCTGGTGTGTAGCTTTACCTTTAGCTGCCAACCTGGATGAGCCTGCAGGGGCAGCGGCAGGTGTTCCTGTGGCTGGACATGAGCTGATGCAACTGGAGGACTCCTCTAGGAGTTCCTGATTCCTGTGCAGAGTTCCCTGCTGCCTAATCAGTACAGTCCTCATGGGTAATGCTCCTTCTCCATCATTGGCTCACCTGACGGTATAGGGTAGAGACAGGTGGCACAGACAGCTCTGCTACTGAAATTGCCTCCCTGGGTTTTCATTCTGTACCAGTTCCCTGATGGAGGTTGAAGCCAAGCTATTTAACACCCTGTGCCTCCCTTTCCTCATCTGCCAAATGACATTGATATCAGTAGCTCTAATGTGGGATTTTCATGGTCACAATTCACTCCTCAGTAAGCGCTCACTGTCACCTCTGTGTGCGTTCCTGGGTGTTCCCATCTCCCAAAATGTGAAGCTGGGTATGTTTTCCATATGAGATGTCCCCCACAAGCAGTTTCTTTCTCAGCAGTGTGCCTTGGACTTTTGGCCTTGTGCTCTCTGTTTTAGAAAGAGCTGGGCTCTCTCTCGGATTTTAAGAAAGCATTCTTTGGTGGGGGGGGGCATTGAGATACGTGACCCAGACTTACTTCCATTGTATGATCCTCTTGCCTCAGCTTCCCCAGTGCTGGAATTTCGGCTTTTAAGGAAATATACTTAGAATAAAAAAATTATTTTTATTTTATGTATATGAGTCTTTTGCCTGCATGTATGTAAGTAAGTGTATCACATGCATGCAAACCTGTGGAGGACAGAAGAGGGCATCAGCTCCCCTGGAACTGGAGTAACAGATGGTTGTTAGCTGCCATGTGACTGCTGGGAACTGAACCCCAGGTCCTCTACAAGAGTAGCCAGTGCTCTTAACCTCTGAGCCATCTCTCCAGCCCCAGGAAACATCTTTCAAATCCATTCTTTTTGGTAGTCCCATTTATATATTCCAAGGATTTTGAGGACTGTGTCATTACCTTGGCCTTGATGAACTCTTTAGAGCCTGTCTGAACTGGGGTAAGATAGCAGCATGTTGTCAAGGTAGTACATGTCCGAACCAGTTAACCTGAAGGTGGATCCGCAGGTTGGAGATGCTGCTTCCTTCCATGGTCATCTGCTTATGGGCTTGGCCATTGCCAGAGGAAATGTCAGACATCAGCTGTCTGAGGCACAGAGTCTGCAGGGCGGAGGAGTCCCCTGGTCAATCTGGACACCACAACATTCCAGGAAGGAAGCTTCCAGGGCGTTCCCTCTTCCCTTACCCCAGGGTCTTGTCTCTTACACTTGGAAACATTATCAGGGTGGATCCCTTAGAAAGCTAGATCACTGCCTATCTGCCTCCTGGCTTTTGTCTTCTCTTGTCATTCATGGAGGCATTCTGCTGAGATATTCAGGGGCCCCTATGTGTGAACTGAATATCTCCAGGCTCCCCAGCACTCTGTCCAGGCCCTTTTGTGGGTTATAGAAGCAGGTGTGCCTGGACTGCCCCCTTCCCAGGATGAACCAACAATGGAGGGTGAGGGTGAGGGCCAGGGAGGGTCCTTGTCTGCTGTGGCAAATTCCCACACTGAGGTTTAAACAACTTATTTGTTCATTCACAGTTCTGGAGCTCAGAAGTCTGTAGTCAGCCCTGGGGGCTGATCTAAATGTGAGCAAGCCTGGCTCCTGCTGGAGGCTCCCGGTATGTCTGGCCATAGCCTTGCCTGTTTCAGCCTCTGGAGGCCCCACTTTCCAAGGCTGGTGACCTCTTCCTGAAATCAGTCCCGAGCATCCCCTGTGGCCATGCCTCCTGCTGCTGCTCTTCCTGCTTCAAAAGGTCCCTGTGATCCCATGGGTCCCACCCAGAGAATGCAAGGTGATCTCCTCAGGACCTGTAGGTACTGACACTCCTTTTCCAGGCAAGGTAACAGTCACAGATTCTGGGAATGGTGGACACCTTTGGAGGCCCCAGCGACACTCCACTGCAGTGCTAAGCTCACAGCCTCCACTGGGGCAGATCCAGGCCCCACCAGTGGTTGCCAGGCTACTCAGTGCCTCCCCTGAGGCTTAATTGCAGTACTGTTTGAAGAGCTTAGAGGGCACCAGCTCAGCATCTTGTGACTGTTATCGTTTATCGCATCAGTGTTTTGTTCTAAGGAGGGCTCAGAGAGTGTTAGGACACACTGAATGCTGATGCTTATGAGAAACAAACAAACAAACAAACAAACAGATCATTATAGTATCATTCAAAAAAGATTCTCACTTTGGATTTTGGGATTTAAGACAGGACTAGCTCATCTTTGGGGGGTGGAAATATTTTCTGTATTTTCTCTTCCTTTGTAGAATGTTGCATATGTGGTACTGAAGGATAGGGAGAAGTTCATTTAGCACGTATTATATTATTTCAGCATCTAGTTACAGTCTGTCATTGAGGGAAGCCAAGGCAGGCACTCAAGGCAGGAGCCTGGAGGTGGGAACTGGAGCAGAGACCACTGAGGAATGCTGCTTACCCGCTGGCTTTCCCTGACTTGCTCAGCTCGCTCCCTCCCTTCTTCCCTCCTCCCTCAGCCTGGGTTCTTTTTTTTTTAAAAAATTATTTTATTAATATTATAAAATAATAAAATAACATTTTAGTATAATTTTATGAATATCAGCCTGCATGTAGGTAAGTGCACCTGTGTTGTGCAGTGCCCTTGGAGGACAGAAGAGGCTGTCGGATCCCCTGGAACTGGAGTTATGGACAATTGTTAGCTGCCATGTGGGTGCTGGAATTTGAACCTGGGTCTTCTGCAAGATGGTTGTTAGCTGCCATGTGACTGCTGGGAACTGAACCCCAGGTCCTCTACAAGAGTAGCCAGTGCTCTTAACCTCTGAGCCATCTCTCCAGCCCCAGGAAACATCTTTCAAATCCATTCTTTTTGGTAGTCCCATTTATATATTCCAAGGATTTTGAGGACTGTGTCATTACCTTGGCCTTGATGAACTCTTTAGAGCCTGTCTGAACTGGGGTAAGATAGCAGCATGTTGTCAAGGTAGTACATGTCCGAACCAGTTAACCTGAAGGTGGATCCGCAGGTTGGAGATGCTGCTTCCTTCCATGGTCATCTGCTTATGGGCTTGGCCATTGCCAGAGGAAATGTCAGACATCAGCTGTCTGAGGCACAGAGTCTGCAGGGCGGAGGAGTCCCCTGGTCAATCTGGACACCACAACATTCCAGGAAGGAAGCTTCCAGGGCGTTCCCTCTTCCCTTACCCCAGGGTCTTGTCTCTTACACTTGGAAACATTATCAGGGTGGATCCCTTAGAAAGCTAGATCACTGCCTATCTGCCTCCTGGCTTTTGTCTTCTCTTGTCATTCATGGAGGCATTCTGCTGAGATATTCAGGGGCCCCTATGTGTGAACTGAATATCTCCAGGCTCCCCAGCACTCTGTCCAGGCCCTTTTGTGGGTTATAGAAGCAGGTGTGCCTGGACTGCCCCCTTCCCAGGATGAACCAACAATGGAGGGTGAGGGTGAGGGCCAGGGAGGGTCCTTGTCTGCTGTGGCAAATTCCCACACTGAGGTTTAAACAACTTATTTGTTCATTCACAGTTCTGGAGCTCAGAAGTCTGTAGTCAGCCCTGGGGGCTGATCTAAATGTGAGCAAGCCTGGCTCCTGCTGGAGGCTCCCGGTATGTCTGGCCATAGCCTTGCCTGTTTCAGCCTCTGGAGGCCCCACTTTCCAAGGCTGGTGACCTCTTCCTGAAATCAGTCCCGAGCATCCCCTGTGGCCATGCCTCCTGCTGCTGCTCTTCCTGCTTCAAAAGGTCCCTGTGATCCCATGGGTCCCACCCAGAGAATGCAAGGTGATCTCCTCAGGACCTGTAGGTACTGACACTCCTTTTCCAGGCAAGGTAACAGTCACAGATTCTGGGAATGGTGGACACCTTTGGAGGCCCCAGCGACACTCCACTGCAGTGCTAAGCTCACAGCCTCCACTGGGGCAGATCCAGGCCCCACCAGTGGTTGCCAGGCTACTCAGTGCCTCCCCTGAGGCTTAATTGCAGTACTGTTTGAAGAGCTTAGAGGGCACCAGCTCAGCATCTTGTGACTGTTATTGTTTATCGCATCAGTGTTTTGTTCTAAGGAGGGCTCAGAGAGTGTTAGGACACACTGAATGCTGATGCTTATGAGAAAGAAACAAACAAACAAACAAACAGATCATTATAGTATCATTCAAAAAAGATTCTCACTTTGGATTTTGGGATTTAAGACAGGACTAGCTCATCTTTGGGGGGTGGAAATATTTTCTGTATTTTCTCTTCCTTTGTAGAATGTTGCATATGTGGTACTGAAGGATAGGGAGAAGTTCATTTAGCACGTATTATATTATTTCAGCATCTAGTTACAGTCTGTCATTGAGGGAAGCCAAGGCAGGCACTCAAGGCAGGAGCCTGGAGGTGGGAACTGGAGCAGAGACCACTGAGGAATGCTGCTTACCCGCTGGCTTTCCCTGACTTGCTCAGCTCGCTCCCTCCCTTCTTCCCTCCTCCCTCAGCCTGGGTTCTTTTTTTTTTAAAAAATTATTTTATTAATATTATAAAATAATAAAATAACATTTTAGTATAATTTTATGAATATCAGCCTGCATGTAGGTAAGTGCACCTGTGTTGTGCAGTGCCCTTGGAGGACAGAAGAGGCTGTCGGATCCCCTGGAACTGGAGTTATGGACAATTGTTAGCTGCCATGTGGGTGCTGGAATTTGAACCTGGGTCTTCTGCAAGAACAGTCAGTGTTCTTAACCGCTGAGCCATCTCTCCAGCCCCAAGACTGGGTTCATGTCATTCTTTGGCTCCAGTAAAGGATATTTTGTTTTGTCTTTTTGAGACAGGGTCTCCCTATAGCCCCAGCTGGCCTGGAATTCCTTATGTAAACCAGGCTGGCCTTGAACTCACAGAGTGCTGGGACTAAGGACTAAAGGCGTGTGTCACCACACCCGGCCTTTTGTTTTTTAAATTGTGTCTATAAAGCCCCTGCTGAGTGTGAAAGTTTGCATTGAAGGCCAAAGCAGTTTGTGATATTATTAATTAGTCAGAAACCGAACTGTACTCTGTGCCCTCTAGAGTCAATACATCAAACTTCATTGCTTCTCTTCCACCTGGAAACCCCAGGCCAGCAGAGCTCGCATGCAGCACTGCTCACACCGGCACAGGTTCATGAGGAGCGTGACCATCTGCATTGTGGAAGTTTTTATTTTTATTGTTGTTGTTTTGAGCCTGGGTCTTACTGTGTAGCCCAGGCTGGCCTCAAACCCAAGACTGCATTTCTTCCTACCCACCCTTAGCTGCCTCCCTCTTTTTTTTTGAGACAGGATATCATCATAGCCCACGCTAGCCTCAAATCCTTGGTACTCCTGCCTCAGTCTTCCAAGTCCTGGGGTTATAGGCATGCACGGCTATTTTCTTTAAAGGTACCAGCAGTTTGGCCATCTAGAGCTACCCCTGTTTTCTGGTTTTTAAATGGCGCCTTCTGGTTGCATCCTTCCACGGTGGGGTAGGACGGCAGCTCCTCTGGGGGTCTATTTAATAAGGTCCCCCTCAAGAGGGCCCCTCCCTCCTGGCCTGATTAAAACCCCCCCCGCCCAGGTCCTACCTCATAATACCATTTTGGAGGTTAGACTTCAACATAGGAGCTATATAAACATCAAGCACTTTCAGGGATTTGAAGTGGGATGTAGGCATGAGCTGCTCACTGTAGTGTACAGAGGGGGCTCTGAGGGAACAGGGGGTTTGAAGAAGAGCAGGTGCAGGAGTAAGGGAGGGAGAGTATCTGTGGGTGCTGGGTTGAGTAGATGAGCCACACCCTTCCGTAATTGAAAAACCCTCATTTCTAGGTCTGCAAACTAGGGATACAGGACACTGATGGGGATAGAAGGAGAGCTTGTCCCCATCCCCCAGAGCTCTGCCCTTGACTAACTCAGCTATGGAATTGCTTTTCCTAGTGTGTGGGAGGTAGTTAATGGTTGATGGGAATTAATATGTTATCCGTTCTGGATGACCCCTTTCCATTTTAAACAAAGGTTTTCAGAGTCTGGACTACAGGAGTCTTCTGAGCTGTTAGTTTTTAATCAAAATGTTATCAGAAAACCTTTGTGTTCAATCATACTTCAACTTTTATTAAGTCTCTCTATTGGGGTTTCAGATTGAGATTAAGTTAAAACAAAGACACACAGACACACACAGACAGAGACACACAGACACAGACACACACCCAGACACACATACACACACCCAGGCACATACACAGACACACACAGACAGACACACACACAGACACACAGGCACACAGACACACACACAGGCACACACAGACAGACACAGAGAGAGACACACACACATACACACACACACACACACACGTGTCATCCTGTGAGTTTCTTTTGCCCCCTGGTGGCAGACTTTTGAACACTATTTTGGGATTCATGGTTGGAAAACTTGCTTGCTTCTGGTGCTGGGAACCATAGAGTTTTCCAATGCTTGATCTTGTGATGGTCAGTCAGTTCTCAAAGGGGCAGCCTGGCATAGAGAAGGTGGAGGTGAATTCTTCCTGATGCTGGTACTTTTATGTTCTATTATCTTACACTGCTCTTTAATGAGCGAATCTCCTGAGCTCTCTCAGCCCCAAGCTTCTTTTACCCTCGGTTGTCCTGGGCTGGGGGTGAGGGCAGTGTTTGAAATATCCTGTGCATCATTCTACATCTAATGAGAAAAAAATAGGAGAAAATTATCTTTGATGTGTCAGCTCCTGTTCTGAGATGATCAAGGCAAATGATAAAGGAATGCTGGTTAGTTTTTGTCAACTTGACATTAACCCAGACACACGTGGGAAAAGAGAATCTGAATTGAGGTATTTCATACATCATACATGTCTGTGCGGCACTTTTTTGATTTCTAATTGATGTAGGAGGGTCCAGCCCACTGTGGGCAGTGCCATCACTAGGCAGGTGGGCCTGGAGTATATAAGACAGGTCACTGGGCAAGCCAGTGAGCAGTGTTCCTCAGTGGTCTCTGCTTCAGTTCCTGCCTTGAGTTCCTGCCTTGGCTTCTGCCAGTGATGGACTGTAGCCTGTAATCCAAATGAACCCTTTCCTCCCCCGAGTTGCTTTTGGTCATGGTGTTTATCACAACAACAGAAAAATAACTAGAACGTAAGGGAATGATGCAGCCTTCTCTGTTGGGGGAGGGGGAGCTGGCTGATGGAGCTCTGTCATTTCTGACAAGGAAGAGAAACCTGTGTCTCCACAGGGAGATGCCTGGAAAACCAAACAGGGTGGTAGACATCAATTTCAGTAGATGAACTTCACTTTCAATAGACAGATGTCAGTTTCTATAGACAGATGGCAATTTCAGTAGATACATATTCCTTTCAATAGATAAGTGTCAAGGCCCAGGAGGAAGCCAGACACACACCAGGAACAGGGGCGACTTCCTGCCTCCACAGCATCCCCCATTATATCTCTCCTGATTATGATGGTTTTACTTGATTTTGACTTTGTGTTTTTGTGTGGGAATTTTGCCCAAGTTTCATGTAAGGTTGCACTATTCACTTAAAATAAGCCTTGTTAAGTGTGTGTGTGTGTGTGTGTGTGTGTGTGTGTGTTTAGATAGGTTTGACTGTGTAGCTCAGGCTGACCTCTGACTGAATCCTCTGGCCCAACCAAGTGCTGGGATTCCAGTATAGGCTATCACACCTGGCTGCCTTGTGAAACCTTTTTTATTTCATTTAAGTTTTAAAGTTAATTTTTGTGATTTTTATGCAATATAGTTTGACGGTATTTAGGTCCCCTCTCCATCTCCACCAATATACCTTTATATTATTGTATGATCAACACTGAGCTTTTATTCATGACCTCCGAACCTTTAATGACATGAATATTTCTGTTTTTATATTAGGAAACTGAGGCTTAGGTATGTCAAGCAAGTTGTCTGGTCACAGGATAAAGTGCCCTCCTCTGGCTGGGGTCTCCTTTCTGTCTACACAGAGGGGTTTCTTCCTGCAGCATTCTAGTCTCAAGTAAGGCGTTGAGTCAGGCAGAGAATCAGGCTTGAATGAAGCCTTGAGTGGAGAGCCTTGATCTCGGGATTCACATTCTGTCCTTGTCACATTGCTCTGTTTGACAAGCCTCCTTGTGTAGGCATTTACATCTTATGTGAGGCTGCACAGTCCAGAGGCTGCCCAGGGTGGACAGGGCCTGGCCCGGAGCCCCCAGATGCTTAAGATTGTGTTTCTCTTCCGTGTAGCCTGCTGATGCTGATGGGTGGGGTCTCACAAGGAGGCGTCCTGTCTCTCTCAGGAACTAGGACTTTGTTACTGTGTTTTACTGACTTTGGTGATTGATAGAGAAGGATGGCATGGAGTTACAGCCCAGTGTTCCAGGGTTCTTCTCGTACCCTGACAGCCCAGTTTTGGGTTGCTAGGACATAGCTATAGCATGTGGCTGGGGCAGACAGGAGGGACTTGACTCCATAGTCACAGCGTGATGCTGACACAGTAGCAGCTGGTAACGACCCTAGTCACAGATGCTGCGGTCCATATAAGCTAACCCTTTCTCCAGGGTACCACCTCCCTGCCATAGGACTGTTGCATGTGTTGTCACCTCTGCTTGGGATGCTTTTTCTCCATCATTCTTCAGGTTTCAAAAATCTCATATGAAGGTTCATTTTTTTTCCTTTGACTCTTGAACAAATATTTACTTAGCATGCATAAAAATATTTACTTAACTCAGTGAGAGAATCAGAGTGAGGATGAGATTCTTATTCTAAGGAGCACCAAGAAAGCCTCCCCACCTCCCTCCTTCCTTCCTCCCTTCCTCCCACTCCCCCCATCTGTGTGTGCATATACATAAATATGTGTATATATATAATTGTGGAAGATGCTATGGAGGAAGGAAGACTGGAGTAAGTGTAAATGTGCATATAAAATCAAGAAAATAACACTAACCTTTGAGGTTATGTCTGACAAGTTATTTTGCAATGTACCTATGGTTTATAAGTTCATATCCTAACTTCAGAGCAAACAATAAATCAAAGTTAGTCTTAGCTTTGTTTCCTATTACTGTGATAAAACAACCTGACAAAAGTACCTTAAAGAGAGAAAGGGTTTATTTGGCTCACAATTCCAGGTTATAGTCCAGCATTGTGGGGCGGTCAAGGCAGCATGAACTTGAAGCAGCTGATCACATAATAGCCAGAAACAGAGAGTAGTGAATGACTACACATGCCAGTGCTCAGCTTGCTTTCACTACTCTTAGATAGGTTGGGGTCATCTGCCTAGGGAATGGTGCCACCCACAGTAGGCAGGTCTTCCCACTGCAATTAACACAATCAAGACATGCTCCCAAGCCAAACTAATCCAGACAGTCTCTCACTGAGACTCCCTTCCCGTGTGGCTCTAGATTGTGTCAAGTTGACAACTTTAAGCATCACAGTTCCCTTCCCTGTAAGCTGGCTTGAGCTGTGGATGACTAAAGTTCTGATTTAGCTTGTAGCTTTGGGGAGCTTTCTAAGTGGCATTATATCCTGCGTGCCTGGCATAAAGTGGGGGCCAGTGACTTTCTTGTGGGGATGGGGAGACAGCTGGAACTCTGGATGGCCCGAGTGTGAATCCAGGAAAAAGCCTTCTGAGAGGAAATCAGGCCTCAACCATCATCCTGGTGTAATTGGGGTCATGGCTGACTATATGCAGACTGGGGTAGAAGGAAAGTTACCAACATAAGGGAATTGAGCAATGGGAACTGAGTTATTGAGCAGGAACTGGGGCTTAAGAAAGAGGGGAACTCAGTGATTAGGGTAAATGGAGGGGAAGGGAAAGGGCTGTAGTTTCTGGTGTCCACACTGTGATCTGTCATGTGAGCTGGTTTGCAGGGCAATCTCACCCTTGCCTATCTTCTTTACAGTGTTGTTCCTCACTGCTGAGCCTCCCGGAGTTGGGGCGGGGGTGCTGTGGAGTCAACCAGATGTACTTGGAATTGAATGAGCTGAGGGATGCTCAACAAGGTACCGACCGTCTCTCAGCCCTGATGTCCTTATCTGTAAAATCAGGGTTTTTCTAAATTCAGATATTTGAAGTACACCAGCAATAATAAAAGTTCTACCCCCAGTGTGTTTCTCCAGAAATAATCAAAAGCATCCTTTCTATCCAGGAGCAATCTTTGCTCTTTCCTTAGCTGCCTTGCCTGTCTCCTACCCCACCCAAACCCTCCTTCCATCCACTCTGCCCATAGGACTCTCCTCTACCTTGCCTCTCTCCTCCCTGGGTCCTTGCTGCCCTCCTCTCCGATTAATCCAGTTGGAGTCTTGGAGACCCATGAGCTCAGACTGCATAGCAGAAAGGAGATGGTGGAGAGAGGCAGAATTCTTCTTGACCTGGTGGACGGACAGGGAGTAGAGTCTGGGGTGCCACATGATACTGGCCCCGTGTTCTGTGATTTTTTTCCTGGGGAGACATGAACAAATGTCACTTCAGATAGGGCCCTAATGATAAACCAAAGAAAACATTCCACTCGAGTTTCACTTGGTGAGCCACTGAGTTGTACTGGGGTTAATTATAGGAGCACGCGTAACCCAAAGTCAACCACATCACTGGAAAGCACACCCCAGCATGGGTGATGGACTTGCCAAACTACATCCCTGGAGCTCGCTGCACAGCTTACCGCAAGCTCCATCAGAGAGAGTCTGCTCTCTCCTGCGTTGGTCACTGTTTTTATAACTCTGGCTGGAGCCTCCCGAGTCTTGTCACTTTCTGAGCTTCATGAACTGGTAAGTTTCATGAGCTTCCTGATGCTGGCTGGCCTCCTTCCTCTATCAAGTCTCAGGAGGTAGATACACAGCCCCCTCCTAGCCTTAAGCCATGGTTATCAGCATTGTTGTGAAGTTTCTGGAAGTTCCTGAGCCTTTGATTTCTCCTACTGTGGGTCCATACAAGGAAAATCAAGTTCATATGGGGGTGTTCACACTGCTGGAAAGTGTTCAACACCCAGTGGGTTGGCTCAGTGTACTGTCAGGTGAGCACAAAGCCAGGAGGCCTCAGAGCTTGTCAGTAGGTGTGTGATTGTGGTTATTCCTAGGGAAGATAGGATGACCTTGGGACTGAGGTCCTTGAGCGCACACCATGGGGAGTAGCTGGCCAGGACATTAGATATAGTGTTCTAGTCTTGAGGATGGGGGTGGCAGGAAACTAGAAGATTCTAGAACAGGCCAGTCAGGATCCACTGGGTACAACCCCAAGTTGAGCTTTTCCTTCAACCTCCAGGTTGCCATTGTGCCTGGCCCAGACCTACTGGGATTTTCTGGAAAGAAGTAGCAGATTGGACTCAGGGTGTGGTCTGTGAAGTTTGGAGTCTAGTCTGGTCACGAGGACAGTCTCTTAAGATGATGATGGTCGGACACCCTGGGCATTGGGTGACACTTGGAGATCCCAAGTAACTTACATCCTTTGACATGAGCTCTTGCTGCAGCACTTACAGGGACATTTTTAGATGATACTCAGGTGTGCCACAGAACAAAACAAAAACCCAAACAGGAGCACGGTGTGGCATGAGAGGCTGACTTTGACTTTGTCCATTCTGTCAGTTGCCTTTTAATTTTTAAGACTCATTTTATTTATTTTTAAAAGTTTTTATCACACTTATTCATTGCATGTGTGAGGGTGTGGAGGTCAGAGGACAGCCTGCAGGAGTCAGGAGTCAGTTCTCTCCTTCCACTATGTGGGTCCTGGGGATCAAACTCAGGTTGTCAGCCTTTACCCACTGAGCCATCTCGCCAGCCTTCAGTTCCAATTTTTTTAAAGGACTGGGGGATAGCTCAGTGATAGTGTACTTGCTTAGCATGTGTAAAGCCCTGGGTTGATCCCCAGCACCACAAAATAAGGGGGAGGATATGGGGATATAAAGATGGGGTTTGAGACAGACCTCCAGAGCCAAGCCCCTGGAGAGGTTTATGTTGCCTCTGCTCCTTTTTTGTTGCTGGCCACCAGAGGGCGCTCTGCACTCATGTTCCCTCTGGCTTCAGCCCTCAGCACTGGAAAAGTCACTTCCCCGCTACCTAATGGGACTTTGTGCTTCCAAGAAGGGGGCTGTCTCCTTTTAGAGGTGCTACACCTATGTTATTATTGTAGCATCTGGGTCTTCCTAGCAAGGTCTTGAGGGAGGTGTATTCTCCAGTGTTCTTTATTGGAGCCCAAGGTTCAGACAGGAGTGAGGCCAGCTGGATGTGGGCTGCTATGTAAACACTGATAATTAATACTGGGCCCCAGAAGAGTTGACCTGCAAAACCTCATGCCTCTAGGATCCAGGCTCTGCTCCTCCCTTCCTACCTTGGTACAGAAATGAAAAGGGTAGTTAAGATAACTGCAGAATTTATATCCTAGGGGATTCTGGAACAAAAGTAGGACATTCAGGGCTTCCCATGGGGGACATTCCAGTTTCTTCTAGTGGAGTCTTCCCCATCCTATCACTATTATTAATAATACCCATAGATAATATTTATTGTTTTTCACACATGCCGTGCACTGTTCTAGATGCTTTGAAAAAGGTGTTTGTTTATGTTTATGGTGGAGGGGCACACATGTGCCACAGTGCATGCGTGGAGATCAGAGGATGAGTTCTTTCCTTCTACCATGTGGGTCCTGAGAATGAACTGAAGTCATCAGGCTTAGCATCAAGTGCCAGCTTACCAGCCCTCTAGGTGGTTTTTATGATCGTGTTTGAGACTGACCTTATAAGCATCAGCTTATAAATCCTGGCAAAATCCCAAGTGATGGGGAGCCACTGAGACGTATTTGCTACAAGTATTCTCATCTCAGCTGGTGAAGAAGAATCTAGATAAGGCCCTCTAAGGTGCTGCCTATACCTGCATATTTCAGGGACTCTGTTGCCCAAGACGAGGCAGCAAAACTTCATCAGCATAGTGGCTCTTCGCTAAGACATGCCTGGGGGGCATCATCTATCCATTCCCTTGAGCCCATTTTTCTACCAACAGCTTCTTCTCCCCTACCTACCAGTCTGGCCAGGGTTTCCCTTGCTAAACACTGACTCCCAGGTCTCCAAGCCTTACATTGCTTCATGGAGCATGGAGGGAGTCAAGGCTCAGCTCCCTGACCACCTGATGCATGCTAATTACTATTCCCCTGAACTCCAGCCTCCCCATCTGCTGATGGGGCTGTTCATAGAATGTGCCTAGAGTTGCTGCATAGATTACGTGGCCTTGGGGCACCCAAAGTGGGTTTTAAAAAATATTTTGAAAATGTCATATACATATTTTGTGTATCTTGATCATATCTACCCCTCATTCTCTCCCTCCAACTCCTGCTAGGAGCCCCCTCCCCATCACATCTCCCTCCTAAGTTCATTTTCTTCTTAATTAATTGTTTTTTAATTCACCCAGTACAATTTGTACTGCCGTATGCACATGAATACGGACTCATCCACTGAAGCATGGGCAACCCACCAGTGGCCACACCCCCAAAGAAAAGTGATTCTGCAGCAGCCACCTCTGCCAATAATTCCCCAATAGGGGTGGGGCCTCAGGAGTGCCTCTCCTCCATGCTGGGGTTTTTAACTGGTTGACCTTGTACAGGTCTTGTTCAGATAACCATGGCTGCTGTGGGTCCAGGTGGGTACAGCAGGTGGGTACAGCAGCTCCTCCCCATCCTCTGGCTCCAGTGGACATTCTTTCCACTGTCCTTTCAGCTGTGTTTTCTGAACTTTAGGAGGAGGTTGATATAGATGTTCCATCTATGCTGAGCACTCAAAGTCCCTTATGCTTAGCACTTTGAACAGTAAGGCTTCTCTGCATTAACCACTACCTACTGCAGCAAGAATCTTCTCCAACCAAGGCTGGGAGCAGCACAAATCTATGGCTATAGACATAAATATTTAGAAGGCAATTTGACAACATGACCATTTAGAAAAACATCAATAGGTGCCTGAAGTGTTTTAAACATTACCTGGCCCATGCTTAGAATTTAGTATCCAGGGACTGTTATTATTATTTGCTATTGTTGAAATTATTATATCTACCACTATCTTATTTTGCTTTCATTTTCTTCCAAAATTCTCATGAGAGCTCACCGTGTCTTCTACCTCCATGGCTTCCTACCTGTTCTGTCCTCCCAGGCACCCTGCTTCCCACGCCTGCCCTGATGCTGCCCCTTAGGTTGTCTGCTCGCCCAATAGGCAGAGCTGTTAGTTAGGCTTCGTGTCCAGTCCATATCGTCTGGCCTTGGCCCATCTCCTCCTGACAGTATTTCTGCCCATTTGCTGACTTTCCCTTACCAGCTCCCAGTTGCACCCCTCTCCAAAGTCGTGGCCCTGGGCTTCCTGTCATTGTGGGTCCTGTCTTTGTCACCTGGCCAACCAGAGTGTTCACTTTGACCTCATCTGCAAATCCCAGTTCCTCACTGTTTGCTGGACCTTTCTGCTTGCACCTCTAGGGACCTTAGACTTTGTATGTATTAAACAAAAGCCCAGACTTATTCCTAAGTTCCCAAGTCCTCTGAAGGAGCTGGGGTATTGATGGCCATTTTGCAGATGAGCCGCTACATAGGAGGCTGTGTGGAAGGGCTTGTGGGGTCTCTGTAGTCCTGATGACAGTCAGTCAGGAAGATGACCTTAGACTCAATCCCACCTGGCCATCCCCAGCTAGAAATGAGTTATAGAAAGCTGGGGACTAAGTCAAGAGGGAACATAGAAGGCAGAAAATTTACTGTTAACTTTCTATGACCTTGTCCCTGAGGCACTAGGTTTCCTTTAAGAAGGAGGGCAGTAGAAAGGAGTGAACCACTTTGTGGCACACAGGAGCAAGGACCAACCTCAGACACGGAAGCTTGTGTACTGTGGGATTCTATGTATATGACATTCTAGAAAATGCAAAATTGTAGGAATAGGACACATCAACCATTGCCAGGAACTGGGCTAAGGGGGAGGGTCTGGCCACATGGGACAACATGTGGCTTCCTGGAGGGGCAGATCTGTGGTTACACTGTGGTGGCAGGCATGCACCCAGAAGCTTAAATCAACACTCAAAGAGTGAATTTTACTGAGTGCAAGAGTGTATTTAAAAAAACAAATCAGGAGCTAGAGAAATAGCTGCAGTTAAGATCATCGCTTGTTCTTGCAGAGGACCCAGGTTTGGTTCTTGGTACCCACATGGTCGCAGTTCCACATGGTCACCCTTTTCTGGCTTCCTTGGGCATTGTACACATGTGGTACACTTAACATGCATGTAGGCAAAACAGTCATACAAATGAAAAAGTAAATGAATAAAAATTTAAAAATCAAGTCTGGGTAGCACAGCTGGTAGAGTGCTTGCCTCAAGTGCACAAAGCCCTGACTTAGATCGCCAGCATTTTATAAAACTGGGTATGTTTGTGCACTTGCAACCTTGGCACTCAGGAGGTGGAGGCAGGAGAATATGAACTTCAGAAATCATCCTTGGCTACCTGGTGAGTTTAGGGGCAGCCTGGATTTCATGAGACCTTACCCCCAAAGAAACAGAACAAAACTTTAAACCAAAATGACCAAACAAATAAAAGTGAAATAGAAAGTAAATTAAGCTGGGTGTGGTGGCTCACACCTATAATCATGGCACCTATGAGGCTGAGGCACTGAGGCTTGTATTGCCATGAGTCAGAGGCCAGCCTGAGCTACAGAGTAAGACCCTGTTTCAAAGCAAAAAAACATCAATAGAAAAAAAAAACAAAAACGGTGAATTAATGAAATGAAATTTGGTCCAGATGACCAGTAAGGAAGAAGGAAGAAAGAAATGTTGACATCATTCATCAGCAGGTTAGGCTTGATCCCAGCTTTACAGATTTGGAAACTGAGGCTGGGGAAACTAGGTGTCTGAAGAGCTATCTCTTCCTCCACTTCCACCTACCCCACCCTCAAGCCCTGCTGTGCCCCAGGAGCTGAGGATAGGGTACCCCCAGTGTGGCTGGCTTCTGTCCCCAGAGCTCACCCTGTGGAAAGCAGAGGTGGTGCCAGTGAGTGTCTAGAGGGTGGTAGAAAGGTTTATCAGCTGGGGGGCTATGACAGGATTGTGGGGAGCATCTTGGGGACTGGCCTGGTTAGGAGCTTGAGGGTGCATGGACGGAGAGGTGCTAGGACAGGAGAGAAGAAAGGGGCTGTGAGGGAGGAGCTGTGGTCCTCTTAGGTTGGGCAGTTGAGATTGGGACCACAGGTTCCTTAAGTGATTGGCAGTTTGACCTTAGATGCTGGGAAGCCTCCGCAGGTAAGGCAGAGCACATCCCAGGAACACCATCTACCTGGTTCTCACCTGTACAAATATATAGACCTGTTGTTCAGGCCTTTAAGGAAATTCAGAAAGTTTGTGTCTGTGTGTCTGTGTCTGGCTGTCTAGCTGTCTGGCTGTCTGTCTTTCTTATGAGTAATCCCTTCTGCTGGTGATTCATGCTCATCCCTGTTAGTCTCCAGTGCCCCAGTTCAATTTGTTGATAACTTGCCTCCATCAGAGCCTGGGGTGTCTGTAACTACAGGTACTTGATGGCTGATGCTTCCCTTGAGCATGCCTTGGGGAAGCAGAAATAACTTTAGAGGCTTGACTGCATCATGGTCCCTGAGCAAAGCCTTCCTAGGGAGCTCAGCAGTAGCATGTTAGTGGCTAGCCCTTGGTCCCCATGACCTCTTTTGACCCTGAATATGACCATTCATTAACACCTATGTTGTGTATGGCTCACTCACTCCAGAACCAGGTTCTTGGGAGATTCTGTGCAAATAAATGTGTACAGTGAACTCAGTGACAACACAGGAGGTCCTCAAACTGCTTAGTGCTGCTGGTCACCTGAGACCCATGAACCATATTTCCACTTGAAACCTGTTTTTGTTTTTGATTTTTTTCCCCCTTTTGTCTTTACCAAGTAGCGGTCTCTGAGATCTGTTGCCTCTCCTTGTGCCTGTGGAGCATTCAGAAGCCCAGCTAATGTGGTAGGGATGTCACTGGCCAGGTAGTTGCAGGTGGCACATGTGATCCAGGTTGCCACACAGCCAGGCCAGTACCAGCAGTGGTGCTTCTTCAAGTTTATGGCTAGCTGGGGTGTGGCAGTGTCCACCTGTAATCCTAGCACTGGGGAAGTGGAGGAGGGATGATAGGAAGTTTAGGGTGAGCCACTGTGCATAGTAAGTTCGAGGTCAGCGTGGGTATATGAGCCCCTGTCTCAGAAAACCAAAACAAAGATAAATCAACAAAAACTGCTTTTATATTTTCATTTAAAACCTTGTGTTCCTTTAGAAAATCTCTTTAGATTTGTTTTCCTTTGTAAGTTTTCATGGGCCAGGACTGCGAAAAAAATTGCTATCCTCTCCAAAAACAATATTACTTCCCATAACATTTTGGATTTCTAGAATCTGGAAGGAACCCTGTTGTTCCTCCTGTGAATGACACGTGTGTGTGTGTGTGTGTGTGTGTGTGTGTGTGTGTGGTATGTGGGGGAGGAATCAGTCACTACACAGCCACCAGGGACTCTGAGGGCCGGTCTGCGGCCCAAGGCCAGGCTGCCTCCCTGCTACTTGTGTTCTTTTGAGCCTACTCTTAAGAGCCAAGTCATCCAGAATATGTCTTTCCTGTACGGACCCTTGGCACTTCAGTCTCTAAACAGTCTGGTGAAGGAGGCGGGTGGTGGATACTATTCACTTGGTTATAATTCATGTTGGCAGCTAAAATGAGCTTCATTAAGCACACTTAGAGTTTTTTTTTTTTTCAATGCATGAGGAATTAAAAAATATTCTACCACCATCAATGCTACAATGTTTATGTTGAAAAGAAAAATCCAAAACTTCTGGAGGCTGGAGAAAGGTTCAATGATTAAGAGTGCATTTGCTCTTGTAGAGGACCTGAGTTTGGTTCCCAGCACCCACATCAGCATCAGGTAGCTCACAACTGCCTTTAACTACAGCTCTAGGAGATCCAGTGCCCTCTTCTGGCTTCCACTGGCGCTTGCACTTACATGCACACACACCCCCTCCCCCAGACATAGACAAACATAATTAAAAAGTTTTTTAAATCTTAGAAAACACAATTAACTTCTGAGCTGACTCACTGTGTAATGTTATATCCTACCTTATTTTTCTCTGCTTCTCTGAGACAGGGCCTCATGTATCTCAGGCTGGCCCTGAACTTGCTATATAGCTGAGGATGATCCTCCTGCCTTTACCCCCTAAAGGCTGGGATTGGAGGCACACAGTACCAGGCCAGTTTGTATTCTGCCTTTATTTTTGTAGAGTTGCTTCCTCATGGCATCCACAGTTACAGTTCACAAGCCTCATCCCCCCTGCACCTGGTTCTGCAGCATACCCATCTGTCCATCACCAGATAGAGGGCCACTTCTGTGAAGCTCTAAGAGAACAGTGATCTCAGAGGTCCTTGCCCTCAAATATTAGCATCTTATTGTGAAACCAGAGGGTAAAAAAAGTCATAAAAAATAGGTTGTGGGGTCTTCTGGGTGATGGACCTGGAGCCATGATGGGCAGCTGGTACATAGTGGTCCAATTTCTTATGGGGGTCATGTGTTCTACAAAACCCATTTATGCTGGCAGGCTGAATTTACATACTGAATGGAATTTTCCCCACAGAAAGAAGCCCCAGTGAGGGCTCAGGACTGTGGGCTCTTTTATGTGGGGCCAGTTAAAGATCCGTGCTCAGTTGTGTGCAAGGGTCAGCTATTGAATGAGAAGAGGCAACCTAGGGGCAAACATTAAATCTGTTCTGATTCTGAGCTGCATGTGCAGGGGGAGCTCTGACAGGAAGTTGCTGTGTGATTGATTCTTGGTCCCATCCCAGGCTGCTACTGGAGGTGAGGGGGATTTCAGAGGGGTTTCCCCGAAAGCTTTGTGACCACAGTGGTATGAAGGGATGTGCACCAGGCCAGGGCTCATCAACTCTGTGTGTGATAGGGGGCAGGCAGTTGCCTAAAGTGAGTGGCTTCAGCAGACTGGAGCAGAGACCCCAGGAACCCATACCTTACCAGGAAGGGCAGCTGCCTCTCAGCTCCAGCTGACCACAGTCACATATGGGAATGTGAGGGTTGGTGGCACCATGGTCATGGGTAGAAATAAGGATTAGTGGCATTGTGGTCACAGGTGGGAGCATCGTCCTTGACTGCTATATTTTGCAAACTTTTCACTGATCTTAGATACCTGCTTTCTAAATGGAATCTTCTGGCTTTGAAAATGTTTGAAGCTACCCCAAAAGTGAGTGAGCTTGAAGGTCTTATAAAGCACACTAGTAGTCTCCCATTTCTGACTTGCATGCCAAATTTAACTTAGAGGTTAAACTATGATTCTTATGTTTCTATTTTTTATTTGTTTTCATAATGAGAAAACTGTCTATAAACAGGAGATAGGGTTGGGGAGAAGGAAGACATCTTCGTAACTCAAGGGGCTCATTGATGCTTCTGGACGTGGGGAGTGATGGGCCAGTGGGCTAGGGGAGGATGTTAGAATATGGGCTTGGGGAAGTGAGAAGAAAGACCTGTGTGCAAGACAGAAGGGAGGAGAGCCAGGGCTCCATAGGCCCCATCCCAGGGACTGCTGACTGGGGCTTGGGAGCATTCTGCATTCTCATTCACCCATTCCATCCTCCCTCCCTCCCTCCTTCCATTTATTTCATTCATTCATGCATGTATTCATTCATTCATTCACTCGCCAGATGTATACTGAGCAGCTCTGAGTGCCAGAAACTGATCTGGGTCCTAGAGACAGAGCAATAAACAAAACAGACAAAAATTTCTGTCCCAAAGTGGGGAGACCCACAAGAAACCGTGAACAGGGTCTAGGGTGGGTCTGCTGGTAGTAAATACCCTGCAAAACAGGCAGTGTGGTGAGGGAAGATTGCAGACTCCAGCAGAGTAGTCTGGAAGGGTCTGTCACACGTGTGCTGAGTTCTTCCTATGTCAGGCACGGTACTAGGCACAGTGGAGGGTCTCCTTGTACCATTCCCACTTTATCACTAGCCTTCTTCCACAGAGATGGTTATTTTGATTCCACAAGCTGAAACGGCGCCCACTTACTTAGGTTTTAAATAAAAGCCTTACCTTTTGATGGTAGTTATGCCTGCAGGTGTCTCTGTGTTACCAAGAATTTTTCTCTCCTTTGGGTCCTTGTTCTATTTTCTAGATTAGCTTCCTTCTGTGGTAGGCTTTCTGCATAAAATACCCCACACAGCTCTAAGTTTATGCCTCATTAGCTCGTCTACTGTGCCAGACAGTCTGTCTTTCCCATAATTCTAGCAAAATCTGGTGGTGTTGCCTTTGGCTAGCCTGGGTCGCCTACCCATCTGTGAAGCCTGAGTTGGGCCTTCCTCAGTCAGAATCTGAGAACAGGGAAAGGGTCATCTTCTAGCAGAGGAACAGCAGGCAAGCACCTCACCAGTACCCTCGCAAAAGAAGCAGGAAAGGCTGAAGAGAGGGGCCCCTTCAAGGATCTCAACCTGTCACCAACAGACCATGTGACCTTGCTTGCTGTTTAGTTTTCCAGTCCCTGAGGGTGACAACTGGCTTGATCTCCAAACATCCTTCCAGTCTTAAGTTTGAATTTTAGGAGCAAAAGCCTGACACAGTTTAATTCAATCACTAGCTTTGACAGCTTCTGAATTCTGCTGAAACGCACAAATAGATTTTTCTCTTTGATTTTTCTTCAGTAACAAGCTCTTTGGGTGATGTGCTTGGGGAAATGAAGACGAGGCTACCCTTGCTGTTTCCCTGCAGCACCTGCCTGAAGCTGCCTGTGCACGCTTGCTGTGCGACCTCATGAATGTTTCCATCTAGTGATGGGACTTGAACTTCGCTGCCCCAGATTTCCCACTCCAAAGGCCAGGATGGCTCATTAAGGAAGATTTACCCTCCCAGCGTGCACTTGTGAACAGGCTACTGCTGAAACAGCACGTAGTTATCAACAGCTATAGGGAAAACCTACCAGCAGTGTGGATGTTAGCTCTCATTCACGAGATGCTAAGATGTCTCAGGGCGGGGTTTCATTTTAATCATTCTGTCTCATCTTGACAGACACATACCCATGCAATTTCCTGGGAAGTGGGGAGGGATGGTAGGGATTGCTCTTGGTGACTCTCTTGGTGTGATTTGTTTCTTCCATTGGTCAGATGTCTGTCAGCAGGGACAAGCATTCATGCTGCCTGGTGGAGGGCCCAGGAGTGAAGTGAGTCACCTCAGAGCTAGGAATACCACACATCAGCCTCTACAGGAAGAAGGAGCTGGGGACAGCCAGTCAGGGACTGAGATGGACTGTGGGGGCAGAGCTGTGCAGTGAACAAGAGCTCTCAGTGTAGCGGGTTGGACTCAAAACCTGGCGGGGTTGCTGCTTCCCATCTGTGTGACCTGCCAAGGAGTTCCTTCATCTCACTGCCCCTCAGTGTCCCCTGCTCCTGAGTCTGGATAATGACAGCATCTACTCAGAGGGTGCTGTCGGTATGAGACACACCAGCAGACACACATGCTGGTATTACAGATCCTGTTCTATAGATAGAATCTTTTAACCCCACTCCGGCTAAACCCTTTATCCCCACTGTTATAGATGAGACCAGAGCACCTATGAAGGGCTGTGGTCATGCGTGAGTTCCCACCTTCATTGACTGGTGTTCTGAGTCAGGGACACTTCTCTGAGCTCAGGGGTGCTTCAGGGTGGATGATGGGTACCAGTGCAGCCCTTGGGGTGGCAGACCTTCTCTGGAGGGTGGCTCTTTTATCTTTAGCAAGGTGCTTGTCACAAGCCCCCAGTTCTGGTCCTGGCTCTGTGCCTTTATCCTTTGCTGCTTCTGACAGCTGGGACAAGGCTCTGGGAAGGTGTGGCCTCGTGGGGGAAGAGGTCTTTAAAGAGGTGTCTCACCCCCAGCATGGGCATCCCGTGGACAGGGTCCAGTGGGCCAAACCAGAGACTCTGTGCCAGCCTAGAAGGCAAGAGAGGGAGGTAAGGGGGGATTCTGTTACCTGAGAGGGTAAATAGACTGAGGATCTCTCCCACTTGGGGGCCAACTCTCATTTACCATCTGCTCTGCATTTGCTCAGCTGAGAGTCAAGATGTATATGGCAGGAGAGTATGCGAGTGAATGCACCAGGGCCAGACTTTTCCAGATATCCACACTGGGGTCACTGTCTTCTCACCACGTCGAACCCTGCAAGGAGCTTAAGCGGGCAGTGCCCACTGCTGGCTGGGTTGCGGGTCTTCTCCCAGCAGATCCACACTGGGGACACTATCATTGTTGTTCTGTGTGCTTATGGTTGTGTTGCTACACTAATTGTTATAAAGCTGAACTTATGGGTCACTTTAATGCTCTTGAAAATGCTCCTGAATTCTCTCAGATTACCACGTGGACGTGTTTACGGCAGTTTATACACTCAAAATTGTGAAACCCAGTGCCCCATGTCTCTGTATTTCTTTCCATACTCAGTATTACCTTAAAGATTGCTCTAAGAGAGTAGATGTTCTAACTTATTTAATTTTCTGTTTTTGTAGTTACTAAGGAAGGTGGGAAGTTGTTTGTTGATTAGTGGTTTGGGTTTCTTCTGTGAGCTATGTATGGCAAAATATTTCACCTTTTTTTTTAAAGTAGCATTTTTATGGTTACAAAACTAATGTATGAAAATACAGTTTCAGACTGTGAAAATATATGACGTGGTGAGTATAGTGTTAGTCCTAACCTTGAGGAATTTCCACTATGGAATTAGCCTTTTAAGAATTTTCTAGAGGGGCGGAGAGATGGCTCAGCAGTTAAGAGCACTTGCTGCTCTTACAGAGTTCGGTTCCCAACACCTAGCACATGATAGCTAGCAACATCTGTAACTAAAATTCTAGGGGATCTAACACCCTCCTCTGGTCTTTGCACACATAGCTACTGCACTTTGATACATGCAGGCAAAATACTCACACACATAAAAAAATTAATAATGTAGCCCCAACTGGCCTGGAACTTAATAGGTAGACTACATTGGCCTCAGTCTCACAGAGATCCTCCTGCCTCTGCTTCTTAAGTGCTGGGATTAAAGGTATGTGCCACCATGCCCAGCATCTAGGAAAATTTTAGTGTTACTCATTTGATTTAAGGACTTCTGGCAGCTTATTCATGGCTCTAGCACTTTTTAATATAGTGTAATGATTTTTTTTTTTTGAGCCAGGATCTCATTATGTAGCTTTGATTAACTGGGAACTTGCTAGGTATACCAGGTTGGCCTGGAGCTCACAGAGATTTGCCTGCCTCTGACTCTTGAGTGCTGAGATCAAAGGCATGCATCACCCTACCTAGCCTGGCTCTAGTGTTTTAAAAGGTGTTTTGCTCAGTGGTATTTTTGTCATGTAAAGATAACAGTTTTATTTTGACAAGGCTATTTAAGCTGGGAACATGCCTGTGATCCGAGCTATTTAGGGGGCCGAGGCAGGAGAATCATTTGGGTTTTAGTCCAGTCTGGGCATAATCAGTGAAATATAGTCTTAAAAATCCCCAGCAAAACCCCCCAAAGCCAATAAACCTAGGACTGTAGAGATGGCTCAGGAGTTAGGAACTCTTCTAGAGGACCAAAGATGGGTTCCAGTCCCCATGCCAGGTGGCTCACAAATGCCTGTAACTCCAGCTTCTGGGTATTCAACACCCTCTTCTGGTCTCTGTAGGCACCTGCATGTAAGTACACATACATATAACACATACACATAGCCGGGTGTGGTGGTGCAGGCCTTTAATCTTAGCACTCAGGAGACAGAAGCAGGCAGATCTCTGTGAGATCAAGTCCAACCTGGTCCACATAGTGAGTTCCATGCCAGCTGGGGCTACAGGGAGAACCTGTCTCAAAAAAACAAACAAACCGAAACACCCCCCATCAAAAAAAACCCCACATACACATAAATAATAATTTTAAAAAATCTAGTTAGAGATGCTATGTAGCTAAGTGGCTCTACAAAATTTGGGGGTCTCCACTGACAATTTTCATGTCTTTCCATTCACGGCTATTGTGACCTGCCAGTCTCTCCCGGCACCGTGCTCTCTCCTGACAGGAGTACTTTCTACCATTGGGCACTGATGGGAAAGGGTGCAGTGCCCACTCTGCACATCTCCTTTCTCTACCTGGTCTCCCCATGAGCCCTGCCTCCCTGTCAGCCAGGTCCAGATACCTCCAGGGAACTGGGCAAGTCCCAGTCAGTTCCCAATCTTATAAAACTTGAGCAAGTTGGGGGCAGGTGAAAGGATGAGTTTGGAACGGCTACATCTCTGTCAGGCTGCATCCCAGCAGGGCAGCAGCAAGCATTTCTGCCTGGGGATAAGGGGAGGTTGCCATGGTAGTAACTATGGCAATGCTGATGCAAACACTGGCCCTGTTCTCCCTGGTGCCCACCTGGAAGATGGTAAGGTGCTAAGGCTGTGTTTATTAGAAATGTTTGGCAAGTGGCACTTAATTAACATAGTTTATGGCTCTTGTGGATTAAGTGGCCAGAAAAAAGTGCTTATACAACTTGGTCAAGCTCTGAGGCCTGAAACAGGACTGCTTGGCTCTAGGCATGTCGCAGTCTAACCCCAGTGCTCACCAGCTTGTCCGCTATCACCCCCCTATTCCGTAGGGTCCTTGTGAAGATCCAGGGAACTAATCAGCATGAACAGAACAGCTGGAGGGATGGGGAAATGGATCAATGGGTAAAGTGCTTACTGTGTGAGCATGGGGACCTGAGTTTGGATCCCTAGCACTCACATAAAAGCTGGGAGCAGTGGGGTGCTTGGGGGGTGGCTTACTGGCTGCCACAGGGGGAGGCAGAGATAGGTGGATATCTTGAACTTGCTGGCCAGCTTGCATAGCCAATCAGTGACCTCCAGGTTCAGTGATAGACCCTGCCTCAAAAAACAAAGGGGAGAGTGACAGAGGAAGACATTCTGATGTCACCTCCAGTCCCACACACACACTGGCCTGGGGGAGCATGCACAAGTGCGGGTGAACATACCTGTGTGTGCGCACTCACATATACACACTGACAAAAAACCTATTATTATCATGTCATGAAAATACTAATATTACCCTCTGACTCAGAAGTTCCTCACACCCTCTCCCTCTCCCTTTTTTCCAGCTGTGCCTCAGACCTTGGCCTGGACTTGGGGGGGTGGGTTGCTGGCTGCCACAGTGCTGAGTTCACGTCATCACCGGTACTGCTGGCATTGCCCTCCCCTCCTTCCATTTGTGCTCCAGCAAGCCTGTGGCAAGCCTGCAACCCCCCCCCCCCCCCCCCCCCCCGCCGCCGTATTTCACTGACAGTTTGGGAATAAACATGTTTTTATATGTGGCTGCAGTCACTGCCAAGAACAGCATTTATGGAGCTTCTAATTGCCTTGGAGACTGTGGTGGGTCTGGTATCAGAGTCAGTAAACTCCTTTAAGTGATGCTGGCTAATTTGAGAATTTGTGGTGGTTTAGCTGCTAGGAACAACAGAGTGTTCATTAGGAACAACCATTCTGAGGACTCATGTTTAGGATTGTGGTTTTCATTTTGGAGGTGTCAGGCCACCCACCTGCTGATTTATTACCTGCTGATCAGCTTACTATTGACTAAAATATGAAGATTTTCTTCTGTTCCTCCCTCTGGGTGTGGGGAGAGGGGTCTTCCCCATGGGCACCTGTTAAATGGGAACCAGGCAAGGGTGAGCATCGGTAGGAATGAGTTTTGAGTTAGAGCTTTGAGCTTATCTCCTTTCTTTTGTTTATGATTTAGATATAGTTTGACAGAAGACTTCCAAAGTCTACTTTCTCTCTCTCTCTTTCTCTTTTTTTTTTCGGTCTTTTTGAGACAGTGTCTCCCTGTAGTCCCAGCTGTCCTAGAACTCACTATGTAGACCAGGCTGGCCTTGAACTCACAGAGATCCGCCTGCCTCTGCCTCCTGAGTGCTGGGATTAAAGGCGTGTGTCACCATGCCCGGCTTTTTTTTTTTTTTTTTTTGACAAAGATCGGAAAGATAGCTTGTGTTTCATAGTGATTTAAAAAATACTTTTTAGGAATTGTTTATTTGCTCCAGATCCCTTTAAAATATTAAGAAAAGTCAGGCCATGAAAGTTTTTTTTTTAAAAAGGGCTGGAGATGTGGGTCAGTTGTAGAACAGCTGTCTAGAATGCACCAGGTCCTGGATTTGATCCCAAACCAGGAAAAAAAAAAAAAAAAAAGTCTGGGCATAGTAGTGCATGCCTGTAATCCCAGCACACAGGAGGCTAAAGCAGGAATATGTGCTTTCCAGGCTAACTAGAGACCCTGATTTTTAAATTTTATGTGTACGAGTGTATTGCCTGCATGTACATGAGTGGACCCGTGTCGTGCAGTGCCACGGAGGTCAGAAGAGGGCTTCAGATTCCCCTGGAACTGGAGTTAAGGACAGTTCATAGCCGCCATGTGAGTGCTGGGAATCGAACCCGGGTCCTCTGCAAGAGCACTCAGTGCTCTTAACTGCTGAGCAATATCTCCAGCCCCGAGACCCCGATTTAAAAAAAAAACAAACCCACAAACAAAAATTAACATAAAATTATACTTCAAATAAACTATAATATGCGCTCAGAAAAGTATATCCATTGGTCTTTGTGAACTTTTTTGAAACAAGGCTTTATGTTGCTCAGTCTAGCCCTGAACTCAGCCTCAAGCAGAACTCCTGCCTTGACCTCCTGAGCAGCTGGGACCACAAGTACATGCAAATATACCCAGCTTTTGTGGATTTTTATTTGTAGATGTAGAAAACTCAGTAAGACAAACCTCTTGTCTTTTATTGTTATTATCATTGTGTGAGTGTTCCTGTCTCTACCTGACACCCTCCCCAACCTCCCCAGTGCGGGGGTTATAGATGCACACTTTCATGTCTGACTTTTTCATGGGTGCTTACCTGGCAAGCATTTAACAGACTGAGCCATCTTGCCGGCCCCTCCTTTGTTTTCTTGATGATAGCCATCTGAGTGGGTGAGATGGAATCTCAAAACAGTTATCTTGGCTAAGGATGTTGAATACCTTTTCAAATACTTATTTGCCATTTGATTTCTCCTTTTAAGAACTGTCTATTTTCATTAGCCTGTTTGTTGATTGGATGATTTTTGTGTGTGTGTGTTTAATGTTTCAGTTCTTTATATATGTTGGATATCAAGCCTTGTCTGATGTGTCCTTGGCGAAGTTGTTTTTCCCATTCTGTAGACTGTCTCTTCACTCTGCTGATTGTTTCATTTGCTGTGCAAATGTGTAATATGATTTTTAAATTCCTGGGATTATTTTCTGTGCTATTGGAGTCAATTTCAGAAGGTTCTTGTCTATGCCTACGTCTTGAAATGCTTTCCCATGGCAGTTTCAAAGTTTTAGGTCTTACATTAAGGTCTATGATCCATTTTGAATTGATTTTTGGCCAGGTGAGAGACATGGATCTAGTTTTATTCTTCACAAAAATACTCAGTTTTCCCAGTACCATGTATTAAAGAGTCCGTCTTTTCTACAATGTATGTTTTTGACAGCTTTTTAAAAAATTAGGTTGATGGGGCCAGTGTGATGACTCAGTGGGTAAAGGTGTTGCCACAGAACCTGGTGACTTAGTTCACTTTCTAGGACCCACCATAGTAGAAGGAGAGAACCAACTCCTACAAGTTATCCTCTGATTCCCACATGTGTGTTGTAGCATGGCCTCTCCCAGTAAATGAATGAATAAACGAATGAATGAATAAATGAGTTAATGAATAAATAAGTTTTTAAAAATTCAGTGACTATAACTGTGTGGGTTTATTTCCGAGTCTTCCTTCCATTGATCTGTGTCTGATTTTGGGGCAATACCTTCCTGTTTTTGTCACTTTGGCTCTGTAGTGTAATTTGAAGTTGGACATTACGACCTCCAGCATTGTTATATCTAAGGATGAACTTGACTATTTGGGATCTTTGTGTTTCTATATGAACTACATTTCCCCTCCTAATTCTGTGAAGAATGTCAGTGGGATTTTGGCGACGATTGCACTGAATCTATAAATCTATAACTTGTTTTGGTAATAGCCATTTTCACAATATTTTTTTCTTTCTTCAGTGGTTTTATCTTATGTTTCTTTTGTGTGGTGTGGATCTAGACCTGCCTGGGTCCAAATCCTGGCTTTGACATCTACTACCTTTGTGATTTATGGCAAGTCACTTAACCTCTCGGAGCCTCCAGTTCTTATTTATAAAGTAGGGATAATAAAGCATCTACTCCTGGGGCTGGAAAGATGGCTCAGTGGTTAAGAGCACTGGCTGCTCTTGCAGAGGACCCAGGTTCGATTCCTAGCGCCCACATGGTGGCTAACAACTATCTGTAACTCCAGTTTCAGGGGATCTGGCACCCTCTTCTGACCTCCTTGGGCATTACATAACATGGGTACATACATTTACCTACATGCAGGCAATACGTTCATACACATAAAAATAAATAAATAAATAAAAGCATCTACTCCTAAAATTGTCTTGAAGACAAAATGAACACATGTTTATTAAGCATTTAGAACAGTGCCTGGCACAAAGTGAGCACTCTACAAATGTTGGTTTGTTAAAAAGTAAACCTTAAAATCTTTTTGTCTATGATAGAGGGACTGAGGATTCCTGTGTCCACAAGTTGAAAGCCAGAAATGTTGAGAAGTTGGGGTGCCTGTGTCCCAATCCCATATTTGCCTCCTGAGCACAGTGCTTCAGTGTCTCATTCCAGACAGACTGGGGGGCAGCTCTCAAGAGGACTCATGAGAAGATAGTCTGAACAAGGAGTACTGGCTAGAACAACACATACTCAGGAAAGAACAGGCACTCCCCAGGCAGAACTTTAGAAAAACAGCAATTGACTGCTGCTTGATTAAAGGGTAGAAAACTAATTGTTCTTTCCGGAGGGACAGAGGCTGCTCTGCTGGACTGTGACCTGCAGGCTCAGGATGTGGATTTCCATAGGATGCAAGAAAACCTTTCCCATTGCAAACATGCTGTTGTTGGCTAGAGTGAGTGGTGGGAGACCATTCCCTGGCTTCTGAAAGTGACCTGACCCCTAAATACTGTGGAATAATTATTTGTAGTACTCTGAATATATTAGAAAGTTACTTTTGACATTAGATTTTCAAATGACCTGTTATAAAAACATCCCTTTAAAGTATTCTATGAGGGGCTGGAGAGATGGCTCAGCAGTTAAAAGAGCACTGACTGCTCTTGCAGGGGACCCAGGTTTGCTTCCTAACACCTACATGGTGGCTAACAAGTAGCCACAACTCCAGTTCCAGGGAGTCCAGTGCCCTCTTCTGGTCTCCACAGGCATTGCACACACATGGTACACTTTACATACATGCAGGCAAAACATTCATACACATAAAATAAAAATAAATAAAATAGAATATTCTCTGAGTTCTGTTGATGAATGCCACTCAGACTTCAGTGTTTGAAGTTTGGGCTGCCAGGTCTGCCCTGGTGATGAGAGGAGAACATCAGTGGCACAGGTACTAGGAACCCTGCATGTGCTGAGCAAGTGCCTTGTGGGTAAGGGAGAGGAGGGTGCTTTGGCTGTTACTTCTCTTGGTCTTCTCCACCACACTAATAGCCATGAGTGTGCTTATTGGCCTGGGCTGCCTGGCGGTAGATATCAAGAAAGTTTATAAAAGTCTTCAAATGTTTACTGGACATCTGGCATACTCCAGGTAGATTCTAAAAGGAGATGAAGTGCCTGCTTCAGGTGGCTCACAGTTTTGAGACTTCAGTGTACTGACCAATATCTAGGATCTCTGTCAACTCCCATTCCATACAAATAACACCTCAGCCTCACTGCTGGACAAAAGTCTCTCAGCTCTTGTCCTCAGCCCCTCTAACATTCTTTTGCCAAGTTACTGGGGACCTCTTGCCAATACAAGGATCTCTCTATATCCCCACCTTGTGCTCCACTGACCTTGAGGGTCATTTGTCATTTGTCCCCTACAGCATCCCCTGCCTTAGGTGCTCTTTTTGGTGAGTATCTGCATCTGTCTCTAGGACAGCTTCTGAGATTCTCTGGCTTTTACATCCGCCCAAGTGTCCTCGGCTCCACCTGGAGGACCCTGTCCTTTTGCCTGTGTTGCATCTGCTGTTGAATTTTTGTCCCCAGCTCTGTTCTTCAGGCCTTCTTCATTTTGGGGGCTAGAATTATTAGAGCATCTAAATTCTCTTATTTCACATGAACTCTGTTTCCCATCCAGTGGCAGGTCCTGTTACTGTTAACCACTACCTTCATAATTCCTCTGCCCTTCATCACTCCCCTCACCTCTGTAGTTCAGGTTCCTGCCATCCCTCATCTGGGCCAACAGGGGAACTTCCTGCCTACTTCCTATTTTGTGTTGTCTCCTAAAGCTCTCTCCACATGGCATTGAGAACTGTCCTTTACATTTTTTATTTTTATTTAATGTGTATGAGTGCTTTACCTGCATGTATGTACCATGTGTGTGCAATACCCACCGAGGCCAAAAGAGGGAGTCAGATCCCCTGGAACTGGAGTTATGGATGGCTGTTAGCCACCATGTGGGTGCTGGGAATTGAACCTGTGTCCTCTGCAAGAGCAGCTCGTGCTGTTGATCACTGAGCCATCTCTCCAGCCCCAGAACTGCCTTTTAAAAACTTAGACCTAGTTTCTCTTCTGCTCAAAACTCCCGAAGACCTCTCTAGGGCCTTACAGTGGTCTGTAAAACTCCCGCTCTCTGGTTCTTGCTTTTTCTGTGACTCTGTTCTCTGTCCACTTCCTACTCTACACTAACCAGACTGGCCTTGCCTCTCTTCAACCGTGCTAACCATTTCCTGTCTTGCCCAGGACCTTTGCTTATATGGTCAAGCCACAAGAAACATTTTCCCCATTCTCTCAGGGTCTTTGTTAAGTCACAGCATCCTTGGAGATGCCTGCCCTGAGCTGTCCATATGAAATAACATTCTTTCTTTTCTTTTTTAAAAATATTTATTATTTTTATTTTATGTGTATGCATGTATTGCCTGCATGTAGGTAAGTGCACCCGTGTCGTGCAATGCCTGTGGAGGACAGAAGAGGCTGTCAGATCCCCTGGAACTGGAGTTACAGACAGTTGTTAGCTGCCATGTGGGTGCTGGGATTTGAACCTGGGTCTTCTGCAAGAACAGCCAGTGTTCTTAATCGCTGAGCCGTCTCTCCAGCCCATAACATTATTCTTTCCCACTACCCTGCTTTGTTCTCTATGGAATCGATCACCTTCTAACAGAGGCTACAAAAGAGTAGAGACTGTGTTTTGCCCTTGGCTGTATCCCTGTCCCTAAAGCAATGCTGGGCACGTTGTAGACTGACAAGATCATCAGAGCTGACATGCAGTCAGCACAAGCTGGGTGGAAAGCAGATAGCTTTATAGGAATTATTAATTCCTCAGAGCAACCTTATGAAGGTGAATTATCATCACACCCTTTTCTAGGTTAGAGACTGAGGGTTGGGGAAGTTGAGGAAGTTACCCAAGGTCACTGTGGACTTGGCCTTGACCCCAGACCTTGGATCCTGCAGTGCCTGTGCTCCCACCACTTGCCCGTCTTTGCTGGCCTGACTTCATTCCAGAGAGTTCTACTGTGTCTGACTGGCACATGGAAACTTCATCTGAAATCCATGATCTGTCTGTCACCTTGAAACACAGAGAAGGACAAGCCTTGCCCTGTATGATGTTGGACAATGTCTTCAGAGTATTCAGGGTTTACTGGGGACAGTCGCAGCATTTTGAAGGCTCTTTGTCCTGGACGACCAGGACAGGAACTATACCTGGCCCTGGGAAGATGAGAATCATACAGGATCCAACACGCTTTTCAGAGCTCTGGGTGGGACTGTGCTGGACCTGGGCCCACCAGCTCTGCTGAGTCCCCCATAGGGGGAGGGACTCACATTCTCTCCAGTGCTGCCCATAGGGTGGCTCTAGACTGAGGAGCTGGCTGCCATTTGAGTCCCTCTGTCCCTAAAGTGCTTGTTACTGGCCACATTGTCTGAGGGCAACCTGGGGAACAAAGGGGCTGAGTGAGGGTGGGTCCCTGCCTTCAGCTGGTTGAAGGGTGCTGACCAGAGGCCATGATGGCTCATCTGTGGGGCATCCCACCCTCCTCATGTGCATGTGCTGTCCTCCTGTTCTCTGCTCTGTGTGTGTCTTCTGTTGAGCACAGGCGTACCAAAGCCAGCACTGGACATTATTTATTAAGCTCCTGCTGGGTTTGAGGTTCAGAGGTGACCCAGCCTCTCCAAGTTTGACCACAGAAGGGCTCATTCTTAACACATACCTTCTGTGTGTAGGGCACCGGGACTTTATACCTTTGCTCATCTGACCCTCATGTTCATTTGAGTGGGTTCCGTTACATCTCCACTTTTCAGGTGGAGGAACTAGGGACCAGAGAAGATAAGTCACCTGTCCAGTGTCACACCACCAGGAATCAACAGAGCTGGCTCCAGCATCTCCATCCTAACCACCAGGCAAAGCTACCCCATTACGGTACCTCTAGGGAGGCATGGAATGTTACCATTGGCAGTTTTCCTTTGGGAGACTGAACTGGGGAAAGCTGCTTTGAAAACATGAACGTGGGAGGAGGCTAAAGTACAAGAGGGCAGCACAGTGGAAAAGTTCAGGAGATGGGCTCAGAGGACAGAATAGGTGTTGTTATGAACATGGTGTGGTGGAGGCAGGACAGGAGGAAGTGGAGAAAGCCAGCAGATGTGGGAAGTTTTATCATTGCTGAGTGGTCCCAGTAAATGTTTCAGAAACGGGCCTCGCAGAGCTTATTCCCTTGCTTGCTGGTAACGCTTCATGACGAAGCCATTTGCGTCCATTCCTGGGCTATGGGAAGTACTTATTCTGCCTGTTTCTAGTTATAGAATTCCCTCTTCTGTTATAGTCAATCCAATTTTATTTCACATTACTATTGTGTGAATTTTCTATCAAATTCATATATTTTATTTTGCCTGAAAATCTTTTAATTTCACCTTCACTTTGCAAAAAAATATGGTAGGGCTGCTGAAATAGTTCAGCAAGTAAAGGTGCTTGCCACCAAGCCTGATGACCTGAGTTCAATCCCTAGGACTCACATGGTGGATGGAGGGAACTGACTCTCATAACTTGTCCTCTGATCTCCATAAATATGCACACATGCCCTGCCAATAAATAAATGTAATTAAAAAAATTTAAAACTTGGAGCTCGTGTGGCCTTCAGGGCGATATTAGGGCTGCCCAGCCTGTGTGTAAGGAGGGAGAGTTCCTCTCTCCGCTGAAGGTATAAATATTACCTGATGGTGGTCATTTGGGACTTGTTTGTATGTTTGAGATAAAAAGAAATGCTGGACATTGGGTCTGAGTTTTTGGTTGCATCTGGGTTGCACTGTAGATTTGATCTTCATGGGTGAAAGGTGGACTGCTCTGTGGGGCCGTGGTGCTTTCCTCTTAGGGGATGAACAGTGGTTTGGAATGAATGTAACCTCTGAAAGCTCCCAAGAAGCCCCTCATCTCCTGTACCCAGCTGCTTCTCCAGGCAACTTTCCTTCTGATAAAGCCTGACTTCCTCTGCACATCTAATCACTAAACAATGACGTTGTCTGTTCTCTCTTAGGCCGAAGAGGCAGCGGCAGAACAACTTCCCCATGTTTCCCTCGCCTAAAGCCTGGAATTTCAGAGGGGTAAGTGTTTGCCCTGGGTAGCCCTGCTATGTAGTAGGATGCTCAGCTCTGTCATGGGTCACATCATCACCCCCAAACTGTGGGCCGTAGGAAGCATCTTGTAAAAATGCCAAGAGTTAAGGTCTAGGACATGGGCCATTCTCCTCAGAGCCTGGAAGGCGCCCCGTACAGTGAAGGAAAAGAAAACGGGAAGTCACCTTTCAAAGCATGTTCAGTGTATGATCATGGCCATCAAGCAATAAAAGGCTTGGGGGTCATCCACCTAAATTTGGGATGTACTGAATGTACTGTATTAAGTATGGTCACTACTGTAGGACTTCTCAGAGCCTTGATGTGTTGATATGCAGCAGACTCCATAAGAGAAATTGATGGAGTTGGCAGCATTTCCCAGAGCCATTGCCCATGAAAGCCCTTGCTGACTGTGCGGTCTGGGCACACTTTGGAAGTTGACCTTTATAGTCATTTTGAACTGTAGAGAAACCTGATCTATTGTGAGCATGTTGGTCTTTAAATTTTTTAAAATTTATTTTTATCTTATGCATATGAGTGTTTTGATTGCATGTGTGTAAGTGCACTTGTGTCATGTAGTGCTGATGGAGGCCAGAAAAGGGTGCTGGATCCCTTGGAACTGGTGTTGTAGACAGTTGTTAGCTGCCATGTGGGTGCTGGGAACTGAACTGGGTCCTCTGCGAGATCAGCCAGTGCTCTTACTGTTGAGCCACTTCTTTTGAAGACATTCCCATCAGTATTCTCCTTATCCCTCTTCTGTTCATTGCTCTTCTCCTGCTGTTCCTCAGTAGTCATTAGCCAAGAGAGGTGGGTACACAAGGCAGTAAGCCAGCCAAAGTTGCCTAGGGACTATCCTGGTTTTAGTATAAAAAGTCACACGCTTCATGAAACCCTTTTATTGCAGACTAGCTGGGTTGATTACCTTGTCTGTGGGATTGACATACCACTAGCTGGAGCCCCATTGGTAAATGTTTTCTAGTCACACGCCTGTAATTGCAATACTGAGGCAAGAGAATCATGAGTTCCTGCCTGGGCTACATTAGTGAGGCCCTGTTTCAGAAAGCCTCAGGCTGAGAATGTGGCTCACCTTGGTCCTGATCCCCAGCACTACAAAATTAGTAAATCAGTAGGAATTTCTCAGCTTGGTAGAGGGGCATGAATGACTCAAGTCCATCCAGTTCTTGGGCCAGCTGCGAGATCCTTGTCTTGGTCCCTTGTTCTTGCTCTGATTTCTTCTGGTCCTGGGGCCTCTTGGGGAACTCTCACAAACAGGCATCAAGATGCATCAGAGGGAAAGGCTCTGGGCTTGACTGTTGCATGTTCCTCTGTGGCCAGATCTATCTCTCTGCCTTGGAGTAGGATCCTCAGTGACATGTGGGGTGGAAGGGACCCAAGGGAGTTTGCAACCTCATTCCCAGCGCATACTCACTCTGTGATCTTCATGATGATAATTGAAACTGATATTTGAAGGACCCAGTGTGCCAGGGTAAAGGCCTTCGGGGTGAGCACCCACACTCCTGTCAGTGACCCCCCAAGCCATTGCTCTGAAAGTAAGCCCAACAAATCATTGCTTCCCCAGGGTGAACTTTAGTGGAATCATACCTTGGTTTGTTGTTGGGACCTTGAGGGAGAAGGGAAGATGTTGCTGCCTTTGGGGAAGGGATTTTACCATTGTGGAGAGCCAGGCTTCTACTGGGACCTGGGACCTGAGCTGAGTTGTCACTTGCTTAGGATCACATTTCAGATATTTTCTGGGCTTCTTCTCTGGCACTTGGTCTTTACTTTGGCCTAGGCCACTTGAGAAGAAATTCCTTGACTCTTCCGCTTAGACATATAAACCCCAGCTTTTTAACTTTTAGATGAAGACAAGGTCTAGTATATTAGTCAAAACTCTGATTACAGATGATGAACTCAGTGTAAACTATCTCAAATGAGAAGGGAATCGATGACCCATGTGACTGAGGTAAACCAAGGTGGATGGCCTTCAGGCACATCTGTATCCAGGGTATATACTTTCTCAGCATTATTACTTTTTGTGTTTGATTAATCTTTTCCTGCGTCCATATGGCTTTAGTTTTAGAGGGGCAGGATGGCCACAAACAGCCATGCATGTCCAGAGGACACAGAAATTTTTGCATCCAAGGTCCACAAATGAAATCCCATTGCAGAATTCTGGTTGCTCTAGCCTGGGCTGTGTGCTCTATGATGGCCAGTTCTTATAGTCGAGAGGATGGGGCTTGTGAGTGGACAGGGCTTGGTGAGATGCCTCCTGCTGACCAGGCTCTGTGTTCAGCTGTGGCAGATCCAGTGGCTCGGGGAAAGGGCTGGATGCTGTTCTCCAAAGGGAGTCCAGTTCCTAAACAGGAAATAATCATGATCATTCCAAGTGGAGAATTCAGAACTGGAACCTTTCCTCTGATAGCAGATCCTGTGCCTTCTCCCTGCAGCCTTGATTTACCCCTTGCCTGGTGTTTGGAAGGAAGCTGTCAAAGCTTCAAAATGAGATGCTCTGAAAGTCACAACTCCATAGAGTAGGCGTCCCTACTCATGTCATCGTACCAGCTAGGCCACCATAGATTGTAGCCTTATTGTCTGTAAGCATCAAAAGAAGGCAGAATGGGGCTGGAGAGATGGCTTAGTGGTTAAGAGCACTGGTTGCTCTTGCAGAGAACCTGGTTTCAGTTCCCAGCACCCACAGGATGTGGCCAACAACCATCTGTAACTCTAGTTGTAGGGAATCTGATGCTCTCTTCTGATCTCTCTGGGCATTGCACAACACAGGTGCACTTACTTACATGCAGACAATACACTCATACACATAAAATAAAAAAAAATAATAAAGAAGGTAGCATGCCTTAGCTTGCATGCTTTTGTTTACTGAACACTGGCCCTGGTGCAGACTGTGACCTTCATACAGTGGTCCTTAGCATTCATGGGGTATGGTTCTATACCCTGCCCATCCCAGATTTCAAAGGCCTTGGCTGCTCAAGTGCCTTACATAAAGGGGCATAGTGTTTGCATTTAACCAGTACACATTCTCCTGTATATATTAAAGCATCTGTGGATTGTTCATAATACTCAATAGAATGTAAATGCTGTAGAAATAGTCATTATACTGGCTATTTAGGGAAAAATGATAAGAGAAACAGTCTGAACAGTCTGCCCATGCTCAGTACAGATGCTTTTTAAGTTTTGGGGTGTTCTTTTTTTTCTTTTTTTTTTTTTTTGAGACAGATTCTCCCTGTACCTAAGCTGGCCTGGAACTCACTACATAGACCAGGCTGGCCTTGATCTCATAGAGCTCCACCTGCTTCTGCCTCCCAAGGATTGGAATTAAAGGCCTGTACCACCACACCCAGGTTCAAGTATTTTTGAGGAGTTAGGAAGATGGCTCAGTCAGTAAAGGGTCTGTCGCACAAGCATGTGGCTCTAAGTTTGAATCCCTAGCACCCACATAAAAGCCAGATATGATGGCACATGTCTGTGGCCCTAGCGTGAGAGTCGGGGAGGGATCGCCAGAGTTTGCTGGCCAGCATGTGTAGCCAGTCAGTGAGCACGTGAATCAGTGAGAGACTCTGTTTCAATAGCTAAGGTGAAAAATAATTGAGGGGGGTCACCTAGTGTTGACCTCAGGCCACCACACAGAAGTGCACATACATGCACATACACATGCACACACAATTAACCATATGAAGAGGAATGATACATACCTGTAGTTTCAGCTACTTGGGAGACTAAGGCAGGAAGATCATTTGAATCTAGGAATTTGAACCAGTGTGAGCAACATATTGAGACCCTGTCTCAAATGAAAACAAATAGAGCAAAGTAAGTAAAAATAAAACATACTTTATTAATGTTCATTTAAAAGTGCCAGAAACAGGGGCTGGTGAGATGGCTCAGTGGTTAGGAACACTGGCTGTTCTTTCAGAAGACCTGGGTTTGGAATCTCAACACCCACATTGTGGCTGACAACCATTTGTACCTCCAGATCCAGGGAATCTGATGCCATCTTCTGTCCTCTGCATGACACTGCATGCATGGGCACTGCATGACATGGGTACACTTATATACATACAGGCAATAGACATATACACATAAAATAAAAAATGAAAAGTGCCAGAAACAAGAGACTATTCAATTTGAAACCTTTTATCACATAGAATCTCTTTTAATTTGGTTTTATTTCCTCCATTTTCAAAGTTTTTTTAAAGAAGGATGTATCTTTTAAATTTATGTGTATGTGCCTGAGTGTATATTTGTGTACCATGTGGATGCAGAATCCCACAGAGGCCAGAAGAGGGCATTGGATCCTCTGGAACTGGAGTTAGAGGTAGTTGTGAATTTCCATGTGGGTCCTCTGCAAGAATGGTAACCACTCTTAACCACTGAACCATCTCTCAAGCACCAATATTTAAAAAGTTTTGACCTTCCTATATTTATGAAAGCAGTGCTGTTAGCTCATTCTATAATAATAATCATGAAAATGATAGGAACAGCTCCATTAGCCCTAGGTCACTAACACAGCATCTATTTACCAAGCTCAGTAGAATGTTTTATTATCTCTGTTAACTTTCCAGAACAATCTCAAGAGGTGGCTATACCACAAGCCTCATCCTCTCTTTGTAGATGAGAAAACAGAGTATGTTGGTTTTCTATCACCCAGTAGCAAATTCCCGTAACTTTAGCAACTTAAAACACATTCATTGGCTCGAAGTTCTGTGTATCAGATGTTCAGGTCCAGTGGGCCTGGTTTCTGCCAAGGGTCTCATGGCACAGAGATCAAGCTGTCAGACCCAGTGGGCATCTCTCCTAGGCTTAACATGCTCTCATTTAGGCTCTTGGAATAATTCAGTTCCTCCTGGTTGCCAAGCTTCTGTGTCTGTGGTCCTGCCGCTTTAGACTCCTAGAGGGCACTCTTTGTCCTTGCCAAGGGGCCCCTTCCACCTTCAAAGCCAGCACTGGGGAGTTTCCTCCCATCAAATGCTTTGACATTCAGGCCTCCCTCTTCAGAAAGCCAAATTTCAGGAGCTCACCAGATTAGATGAGGCTGTCCAAATAATCCCCCTTTGATGATCTGAAAGTCTGTGATTAGTAAGCGAATCTTGGGGTGATAGCCCACGTTTGGGTCCTGCCTGTGTGCTGTGTGCTGGGAAAGGGATTACGGGAGGTCTGTGCCCTAAGAGATGGGCATTTTGGGTTCAGTTTTAGAAGTCTGCTTACCCACAGACTTAAGGAACAAGGTAGCTTGCCCACCGCTACCCATCAGATAAGTGGTAGAGCCTGGACTTGAACTGACTTTACTTCACTCCAGTGCCCCATGTTCCTGAGTAGCATTGGAAATTCTCTTCCATAAGAAATTGTTTCAATAGGGAAACATTTCAATATTTACATCATACCAACTTTCCAACTCTACAAAGGACTTTGGTGAAGGTGTAATACAAAATTGAAAACCTAGTAGAAAAAGATTGGAATAAACAATACCAAAGAGAACATATGAACTTCAAGTGCTCACTTTAATCAATAATTTTTAAAAAATTTAAAGATTTATTTATTTTTATTTTATGTGTATGAGTGTTTTTCCTGCATGTATGTATGTACATCATGTGCATGTAATGCCTTGGAGGCTAGAAGAGGGCATTGGCTCCCCCTCCCAGAACTAGAGTTACAGATGGTTGTTTGCCACCACATAGTTGCTGGGAATGGAACTCAGGTTTTGTGGAAAAGCAACAAGTTCCCTTAACTGCTAAGCCATCTCTTTAGCTCCTAACATATATTTTTTATGACAAAAGTAGTAAAAAACAAAAAACAATAAAGTATTTCATTCATTTAGATCTTGCAATGCAAAAGCATCACATCCCCTCACAGCCTGATTTAGTGGACACTTTTATTATCCCCAATGTCCAGGTAATAAAACTGAACCCAGAATCATGCTTAGGTAATGAAGTACTGATTCCAGCCTGTTTGTTTGTTTTTGTTTTTTGAGACAGGGTCTCCCTGTAGCCCTAGCTGGCCTGGAACTCACTATGTAGGCCAGCCAGGCCTACCCTCTGCTTTGTAAGTGCTGGGATTAAAGGTGTACACCAGCATGCCTAGTTTAGGGTCCAGCTTTTTAAATTACATTTTACTTGTTTAGGGTTGGGGTGGAGTAGGGCATGTATGTACCACAGTGCATGTAGAGGTCAGAGGACAACTTCAAAGAGTCTGTTCTCACCTTCCACCTTGTAGGTCTTGGGGATCAAACTCAGGCCGTCAGTCTTGGCAGTGAGCACTTTTACCTCCTGAACCATCTTTCTGGCCCTAGATCCAGCTTTTAAACCCAGGCAATCTGGGCTCAGAGCCTTGGCTGTCAGCAGTACAGTTGTTCTAACAAGTGCATGTGATGTGAAGTAGACAATGTGAGACATACGGCAGTAATAGTAACAATATAGTTAATTAGTCTGCTAATGAGAGAAAAGCAAACGAAGAATCTCATTTTGAAGGGAGATGTAATATATTCATAAACACGTAGAAAAAGTTTGGGAAACCGTCACTCTTGACCAACAGTCTGAGATGGCTGAGACTTTCCAGAGTTTTTGTCTTGGCTGTGTACTTTTTGTCATATTTGAATTTTCTAGGTGTATTACATTTATAACTAGGAAAAAAAGCATGATCATTTTAAATGTTCTTCCACAAGCAGAATCTTCCACAAGTAAAAATAGGCTTATTTAACCAAGTCTGTGGTCTAGAAGACCTTCTTCAGAAGACTTTGTTGAATGGGTGTTGGGCAAGCCCTCTGGGGACTGATAAAACCTGATGAAAGAAGTTACTTAGTCCATACCCCAAGATATGTGTCCGCACCCTGCTCACAAACCTCCCACCTCCCTGAGAGTCTAGGGGAAACTCCATGCACATTGGAGGTAAGTTGAATTGTTTAAGCAGACGAGAGAGAGAGAGAGAGAGAGAGAGAGAGAGAGAGAGAGAGAGAACACATGGGGCGGGTAAGGCAAAATACTACCTCAGGGATTGTTCCTGAGGCACTGTCCACCTTTGTTAGTGGTATTTCCAGGGTCTCTTACTGACTTGGATCTGACAGGTTTGGCTAGGCTGGCTGGCTAACCAGTGAGCTGCAGACACCAACCTGTTTCTGCATCTCCTGTGTTGGAATTGCAAGTGTGCAGTCCCATGCCTGGCTTTTTATATGAGTTCTGGGAATCAAGCTCAGGTCTTCATTTGCACAGAAATCACTTTACTGAGTTATCTCCTCAGCAGCTCAGCAAACAGGTTTTAAAACATGCACTGGTCTGAAAAATCCTTCATGGAATGCTTTGGGAATCAGAAACCCCTGGAACCTGGCAGGAGAGGCCCCCTGAGGATTTCTGATACCTCTTTCCTACTGTCCTAGTAGCTCTGCAAAACTGGCTTTTTCCAGTTTCTCATACTGTGGAAACCTCACAGTCTTAAGAGGAAACCCTCTCTCTCAGACCCAGAGTTACTAGTGAGGAATTCTGATTGGTCCAGCTTGGTCAGGTAGATGCTTTGAGACTACTCTCAAGCCAGAGAATAGGGTCACTGTACAACCATGGGTGCTCTTATGGTAAGCATAATAATATGGGGCAGGAGTGGTTTCTAGAAGAGAAAAGAGGCACTGGGCAGATACCAACATTTCTTTTAAAAGAATTTTTTAAAGGAGTTTTAAGAAATATTTTTATTTTATGTGTATTAGTGCATTGCCTGCATGTATATAAGTGTGCCTGTGTTGTGCAGTGCCCACGGAAGACAGAAGAGGGTGCTGGATCCCCTGGAACTGGAGTTGTGGGCGGTTGTTAGCTGCTGTGTGGGTGCTAGGATTCAAACCTGGGTCCTTTTCAAGAACAGCCAGTACTGTTTTTGCTGACCCATCTCTCTCTAGCCCCCAGAAATTCTTTTTAAAAAAAGATTTATTTATAATTATGTATATGTGTCTGTTTATTGGGTATGTGCCTGTGAGTGCTGGTGCCTGCAGAGGCCAGAGATGTGGGATCCTCTGGAGCTGGAGTTACAGGTGGTTGTGAGCTCCCTACCCTGTGTGGTGCTGGGAATGGAACTCTGGTCCTGAAAGAGCAGTGCATGTTCTTAACTCTTCAGCCATCTCTCCAGTCTCGAGATGCCAATAATCCTTGTCCACAGAGTTCTATCCTCATGTCTCCTTGTACAGTGAAAAGTAGGTAGTGGTCTCCATTCCTGAGTCTGATCTCATGTGGACACAGCACCTAACTTCTCTTCTTGGTGCAGAAGCTGTCCGTTTACCGATTTTATTTTTTCATTCCTGACAATTTGACCTGGGAGCAGGAATAGCCTGTTCAGCAAGAATACACATAAAATATAATAGTCTTATGGATGGATCAAAGTACTAGCAGGTCCTGAAATAGCTTAAGGCTGTTTCTAGAATATTGGGAAGTATTGACATTTTGCCAGGCTTTTAAATAGAGGTCAGCCAAGAATCAGCCTGCTCCGACATTGTAGTTTGTCTTCTGTATTTCATGGAACTTTTAATTTTAGTAAAGTTTAGCCTTTAATACACCCTACCATGGCAGCGACCTTCCTACCTTGAAAAGATCCTTAATCACCAAGAATGGAGGGAGACGCCTGTTCGGAAACTTCCCTTTAAGTTTCCTTCTTTCCTTCATTCTGCCCTTCTTTTCTCCGTTTATGATTTGTGTCAGAGGCTGGGAATGGGAGTTGGTGAAGGCTCTGTCTTAGACTTTCTTTTCTGCCATCTTCTTTGTCACTGTGGTCCATCTGATAGGGTAGATGCCAAGTCACCTCTGCTTGTTAAAGGTCCACATCACAGTGTTGATCAAATCAGTTGAAGCACGCAGTGAAAAGCAAGGGAAGATGGGGTGAACCAACGTATTCCGGAGAAAACACATGCAGGTGGAAGGGCCGTGCCACCAGAAGCCTGGGCTTTATGATGTCAGTATGTACCATCCGTCCTTGAAGTTCAAGAAGCCCGCAGACAGAAGGTGCCCTGGACCCATGCTTTTATCAGAGACATTTAAGAAAAGCCAGGCATAATGGCTCATGCCTGTCATCCTAGCACAGGGGAGGCTGAGGAAGAGGATTGCCACAAGTCTGACGCCAGCCTGGGTTATAATATGAGACCCTGGTTCAACCCCCGATCCCTTAAAAGAAGAGAGTCTCAGGGACAAATCTGTTTGGTCGATAGTTGCTTTTTGCCAATTAGTTGAAAAACTTGCTACCTCATTTCTGTTTTAGTCCTGTTTCCTGGACAGAAGATGCATGGAGCTAGACTAGGTGTCACTAGTTGGCAGCCGTGTGAAGGCCTCCTGTGTATTTGTATTTTGTGCCTCTGTATATTCATTACTCCTGAGTTTCATGTTTATTTTATGTGTAGCATTTAGAGACTGGTGTCTTATGAATGTTAGGTTTATTTTGCTCCTTTGTGTTCAAGACATGTTTGACTTACTAGCCACGTGTATACACTCAACATAAATATTTTCCGTTACTGAATGAATTTCTAAGCCTACCCTTTTGAAATTGAAATGAATATACTCAAAAAAGCAGTGTGACTGCTCAGGGCCCAGTTTTAAATGGACAGCCTCGTGTAAGCACGGGGATAAAATTATTCTCCAGCTTGAGTTTGGGGCACCTGCATTTCTCCTTCTCCAGCGAGGCTTCCCTGCTGTTCAGCTCTGGAGTTCTCAAAGTCCTGGGCCAATCTCTTCTGTGCGTGACTATTCCTGCTGACTTGCAGGCGGGGCCGTTGGTAGAACCAGGTGGCTTCGACACTGAGGGGCAACATGTACCAATAGTCCCTGGCTGCTTGGTTAACACATGTACAGCATGGAAGGAACATTCTGTGCATCAGCATCTTGCTTACACACAGCATGCTTCTGTGTCCCCATGGCTGATTTCATCTAGCATCCCATTCAGAAAAAAAGGGGGGAACAAAGCTGATTGCTTGTTTATGGACAGATTAGGATTTAAAAAAAAAGCTCTGAGCTAAGGGAAGTATAATGATGTATCAGATATACATTTTGATATATACAGATTCAGCTAAACTTTATTGAAAGGGGGATGGGAGAAAACTGACTCAGTACAGAAGTTGGATGGGATTGTGGAGCTGCCATGTTTTCTGCTGATTCTTGGAGAGTCTAGACCATGTAATGGGCTTCTGTGCAAGGTGTCCCCTAAAACCAAGCAGCAGCTATACCTGAGGCTAAACTGAAGATGTGCATGCAAATCTTTGCTCTAGCAGCTTATCGAGAGGCAAGCTTCCCTGGGTGCTTTCCTGGGGCTTTTCATGACTGTTATTATTATTATTATTATTACTATTTATTTTACCATGTCTGCTGTGTTTTCAGCATTTTATTATCAAACATGGCAAACACCCAGGAAAGATGGAGGATGAGAAGAATGAACATTCGCTGTCTAGAATCCACAGTTGCTAACATTTGCTTTAAATTTGTCTTTGCTGTTGACATGGTTTGACTTTATTTTACTTACATTTCAAAATAACACAGTTGTAGACAACATGACCTTGTACTTCTACATACTTCAATAAATGGATGTGAGAGGGGCTGGAGACATGGCTCAGTGGTTAAGAACACTAGTTGTTCTTGCAGAAGACCCGGGTTCGAATCCCAGCACCCACATGGCAGCTAACAACTGTCCCTAACTCCAGTCCCAGGGGATCCGACAGCCTCTTCTGACCTCCGCGGGCATTGCACAACACAGGTGCACTTACCTACATGCAGGCAATACACGCATATACATAAAATAAAAATAATAAATAAATTTAGGAAAAAAATAGATGTGAGAATAAGGGCATTGTCTGGGTTATTGCTGAATTTGGCAAAGTTACCAACATTCAATTGTGTGTTCAGACTACCCCAGTTCTCTCTCCTGGAAGGCTCCCACAAGTGTCTCAGGATTGGCCAATGCATCCCACTGGAGTTTTTGTTTGTTTTTTAATCTAATCCAGGACTATGACTTCATGTTATCAAATCATGTTTTATCCCCATGCCATTCCATTTTTTGAAAAGACGATAGTCTTTTAAAACTTTCTGAAAAGATTAGACCAGTTGCTTATGGATGTATCACATATTTGACTGCTAAATACTTCAGAATTGTGTGTGTGTGTGTGTGTGTGTGTGTATGCATGTGTACATATATACCCTAGTATGTTATTTAACTTGATTTTTGGTCTTTTATATTTATTTTAAACATTTATTTGTTTATTTTTATTTTATGTGTATGAACGTTTGCCTGCATGTATGTAAGTGTACCATGTGTGTACAATGCCTGTGGAGGCCAGAAAAGCATCTTAGATCCTTTGAAAGTTTAATTACAGACCATTGTTAGCTGCCATGTGGGTGCTGGGAACTGAAACTGGGTCCTCTGCAAGACCAGCCACTGCTCTTAACCGCTGAGCCATCTCTCCAGCCCCTATCTTTTATACTTTTTATGAACTGGTAGTACATGGTTTACTTCAGGTTCAACCCTCAGATAGGAAAACGTCCCCACTGCTGGCCTTCCATTCACAGGCACTGCTAGGTTGCTTGTTAATCTGTAGCCTCCTTGCTCTGTGGAGTAGACACTCCTGGCAGTCAAGGTTCTGAGTGGGAAGGAAATACCCTGTAGATCCCCTGTGGACATTTTAGAGCTCTCAGGGAAGAACAGGTACTTGCGCCACTGCCTCAAGAAAGCGATGGTTTAATAAGAGAATGTTCAGTTGTGGGAGCCTGGGGTTTTTTCCTTTTGAGTGGCACTGCTGGGTGCATCGTGGTGCCAGCTCTGTCCACTTTGCTTGGCCAATGGCTCACAGGATTGTTTTTGTTGTCCCATCCAAAAGTCCCTAAGAAAGTTTTGATTGCTCAGCTCACCTGTCTTGCTCTGGCCTCACCAGCTGACTTCTTGGCAAGTTCTTAGAAAGGACTGTCTCACTGTTGATCATTCATCTATAGCCAGACAATCAAGTCCAAGTGGACCTGCCATTTGCCATCCCAGGCAGGTAGTGATCAACCTCACCAAGACTCACACTCTCCAGCTGAAAATGTACCTGGTTCTTATGGGGCTTAGACTAAATGACTTGTGTCACTTTGTCACAGGCCTGAAATTCAGTGCTGAGTAGGTCCTGCGTTGCCTTGCTTCTTGTATTAGGATCTCTCATACTCAGCATCACTATGGTCAGTACTAGCGAGGGGGGTGAATTACCTGGGAAGGGAACTTGAGGAAGAACTTCTAAAAACATTTCTAATGTTTTTTCCTAATATTTGTACATTTTAGTGATAAATTCAGACCCTGGATTATGGGAGATAGTTCCGGACCATTTGAGATATATAGATAGCTCTCTTTCTCTTTCTCTCTCTCTCTCTCCCTCTCTCTCCCTCTCATCTATCTATCATCTATCTATCTATCTATCTATCTATCTATCTATCTATCTATCTATCTATCAATCATCTATCTTTGGAAAATATATATGTGGAAGTCAGGCCTGGTGGTACACACCTTTAAACCCAGGATTTGGGAGGTAGAGGCAGGGGGATCTCTGTGAGTTTTCAGACAGCCTGCTCTACATAGCAAGTTCCAGATCATTCAGGACTACATAGCAAAACCCTGAACCCTGTCTCAAAAAACAAAATAACAAATATATATGAGGTTGGAGAGATGACTCAGCAGTTAAGAGCACTGGCTGCTCTGCAGAGGACCCAGGTTCAGTTGCCAGCACCTACATGGTGGCTAATAACCATTTGTAGCTCCACTTCTGGCCTCCATGGGCATTGCACACAGAGGTGCACTTTACATATATGCAGGCAAAACACTCATACACACATACATATAAAATAAAAATAAATTTAAAAATTAAAAAAAATATATATATATGCACATAGCTACATCTAAAAGAGAAGGACTTTCCTGATGACTGTGGAATATGTTTCAACTTAGAGGAGCATTGACTTCTTGAGTTTAAAACCATCAACTGAATTTTAAATGTAGCCCAGATATACTCTTGCATATTCCTTGTGTGTTCCTTCTGGGAAGTGACATGTTATTCGGTCTCAGGGCATCTTCTGAAGTTTGACGATTATCTCAATTTGGGGTTTATTTTGCTTGTCTCTGCTGTGTCACTGACTGGTACCAAACTGATTCTTTTTGGTTTCTCCACCACTGCATCTTAGTTGCCCAATGAAAACATCCAGCCACTGGCCACATTTCTCTCATGCTTGTGGTTTCAATGTAGGAAAAATCCACAACTTGTTTTGAGGGATCAAAAATCATTTTGGAGCCAGGCGTGGTGGCACATGCCTTTAATCCCAGCACTTGGGAGGCAGAGGCAGGCGGATCTTTGTGAGTTTGAGGCCAGCCTGGTCTACATAGTGAGTTCTAGGACAGCTGGGGCTACAAGGAGACTCTGTCTCAAAAAAGACAAAAAAAAAAAATCATTTTGGTATTGAGGTAATACTTGAAACCATTGACTAAGGTTAGTCTAAGGATTGGGGAAAAAAAAGTATGTGTGTGTGTGTGTGTGTGTGTGTGTGTGTGTGTATGCATTTGCATGGGGGTGTGGGTGCACATGTGTGCATGTGTACATGGAAGCCTTGGGTGTCATGCTTCAGAATCTGTACGCCTTGTTTTTTGAAGCAAGGTCTCTCACTGGTCTGCTGCTAGTTGATTAAGCCAGGCTAGCTGGCCAGTGAGGCCCAGGGATCCGCCTGTCTTTGCCTCCCTAGTACAAAGGTTACAAGTACACACCACCATGCCTAGTTTTTTTAAAAATGTGGGTACTGAGGTACAACTCAGGTCCACACACTTGGTGACAAGCATTTTACTGACTAAACAACCTTCCCAGCTCCAGAAAAAAAAAATTTAAGTGCTATTTCTTTTTCATTTACAGAATTAGCCAGGATTTTAAGTGATAACTTCAACTACTGATGAGAAGCAGACGGACAGTTGGGAGCATTCCCTGACTGTGTCACTGGGCCATCATGGGAAAGCAGTTTGGGTATTGACTTTTTTTATTTGTTTCCTTTTTTTAATGCCATGGATTGATTCCAGGGCCTTGTGCATGCCAGGCCAGGCAAGTACCCTGCCATTGAGCTACTACATCCAGCAGTAGTTTGACTATTTGTACCAAGCATATTTCTGGGTACTAACTCAGTATTCCTCTTCTAGGAAGTGACTTCTTGTGTAAGTCACCAGAGATGTGGACTAAGATTTATATACAAGAAGCCAGGTGTGATGGCCTTTAATCCCAGCATTTGGGAGGCAGAGGCAGGGGGAATCTCTATGATTTTAAAGGTATCTTGGTCTACATGGTGAGTACCAGGTTTATGCACAAGAGTACTCAGTCCTAAATGGGATGTCTATATCATACCCCCTTCTCCCATGGCTCAGAGATCTTCACAGAAGAGGGGCAGAAAGATTCTAAGAGCCAGAGGTGGTGGATGACCACAATGAAACAGTACACAGCAAGGCGCTGCACATATGATCTCACACTGGTTGTGACAGCATGCTCAAGACCTGTGCAAGCTCAAGCCAGACAAAATCCCAGCATGGAGGGGAGTGGGCATGAAATTTCAGCCCCAGCTGAGGAGCTATTGACAGTTGGTAGTTGCTGGGAAAGGGAGAGTCAGTTTTCTTTAAGGGTGTGGCCTCTGGTAGGTCAACCAAGCTCCAGTGGAAAGGCCCTCACCCAAGAGTATATGGGCAGCACAAATTGAGCTTGATGACTTGAAAAGTTCGAAAAAGAGGGTGCTGGAGAGATGGCTTAGTGGTTAAGAACACTCACTGTTCTTGCAGAAGACCTGGGTTCTATTCCCAGCACCCATATGGCAGCTAACAACCGTCTGTAACTCCAGTTCCAGGGAATCTGATGCCTTCTTCTGACCTCTTCAGGCTTTGTACAACACGGGTGCACCTACCTACATGCATGCAATACACTCGTATACATAAAAATAATTTTTTAACAATTCAAGAAAGAGGACACAAAGTTGGGTGAGTAGTAAAGTGGGGATGGATCTGGGAAGAGTTAGAGACTGTATATATGATCAAAATGCTAAGAGGGAAATCATGACTTTAAAACAATCATGAAAAAAAAGAAAAAAGAAATAAAGGCTGGGTGTGGTGGTGCATGCCTTTAGTCCCAGCATTGGTGAGGTAGATGCAGGTGGATCTCAGTGAGTTCAAGGCCACCCTGGTCTACATAGTGAGTTCCAGATCAGCTGAGTCTACAGGGAGACCCTGTCTCAAAAAGGAAAAAAAAAAAAAAAAAAGAAATAAATGAATATCCCGAAGTATTAATTGGTAGCTCAGTTGCATCCTAATATGCCTCAAAGTGTGGTCTCCAGGGAGGCTTGGGGCTTATTATTTCTATGGACTCTGTAGGAGAATTTTGGGACAATACTTTGGAATACCACTTTGGAAAATTAGAGCAAAATATCCAATATGGTAGTCTGTATATTCCTCCTCTTAGGCTTAATTTATTATTGAAATTCAGAGGTCTTATAGGCTGTAGTAGGAATTCATTGAATTGTGTTAGTCACTATGCTTTCTGTCACTGTGATAAATATCTAAGAGAATCAACTTAAAAAGAAGGAAAGACTTGTGTTGGTTCACTGGTTCAGAGGTTTCAGTCCATGGATGTCTGCCTTTAATGCCTAGATCAGCCCAGTACATCATGACAGGAACTCAGGCCAGAGCATGCTTCTCACCTCATGATAGCCAGGAAGGAAAGACTCAGGAAACAGGCCAGGGTTCCAGTGTCCCTCAAGGACCTAATATCCATCCTCTAAGCCATACCTCCTAAACATTCCACCACCTCCCTATAGCACCAGTTTGTGGACCAAGCCTTCATTCAACAAGTGAGCCTTTGAGGGGAGGATGCTTCAAATGGAAACTGTAGCAGGGGTCAGAAAGGATACTTAGTGTTTTGGTTTCATTTCCATGACTGTAATAAAGTACCCTGACTAAAGTAACTTAGTGGAGAAGGGGTTTATTTTAAGCTCTCAGTTTCAGGTTATAGGCTCTCATTGTAGGACAGCTAAGGTAGGAAGAACTTGATGCAGCTAGTCACATCACATCCAAGGTGAAGAACAGAGAGAAAACGTGTACATGCCTACTACTCAACTCACTTTCTCCACTCATAAAATCAAGGACCTAAATATGTGGAGTGGTGCTGCCCATCGTAAGTGGGTCTTCCCTACCTTATTAAAGCATACAAGGCAATCCCTCATAGACATGTCCACAGGCAGACCTGATCTAGACAACCCCTCACTGAGATTTTTTCCCAAGTGATTCTAAATTGTGTCAAGTTGACAACTAAAACTAACTTTCATATTTGACTTTTTAAAAAAAATGCTTTTTGGCTTAAAAAATAAATACCTTTCACCCCATAGTATGGTTCTTATGTGATTAAAATAGAATGTATTTTCCTTAGGAAAAACCTCTACTAGGCACCAAAAGTTTGTCAACAGTTTCTAAGACTTCTCCAGGAGGAGAAAGCCTGAAGTTTCAACTTGGAAGCCTCTTCAAGTGTTCAGAAGAGGCATTTGCTGTTCTCAGAACATAATGCAGCCGCCTGCTGCCTGTTCTCTCCAGGCTTTTTTTTTTTTTTTCCTTCTTTTTAAAAATATACTCATCTCATTATCCAGAGTGACTAACAGGTCTGGCATACACACCACTAAAATCCTTGTCCTCTATTCACTCTTCCATTTTCTCTTGACACATGTGGCTCAGGAAGTGATTTCTCCATCTGGGCTCATTCGTCATCCTGACGTGGTTCATCAAATCCTCTCCACCAAGAGTAGCTTTCTAACTACATCACCCACCTCAATCAATACCTTTCCCTCTGCTTACCTACTTGATTTTATTTCTAGTTTAGGGCGTTAAAGCTGCCCATTATACATTGTGTCTCTTGTGTATAATTTTATGTTATTTAACATACTTACTTTAATATAAGAAATATTTTTGCTGTTGAGCTCAAAGGACAGATGTTAAGAAAAGGCAATGATGAGTCTTAAAAAAAATCCTTACTCTGAGACAATAATAAGGGACTCTTAAGTATCTCATTTAATTGCGTTTTAGCAACCTTAGTCAAAAACGTCTCTCAGGATCTATGCCCACATTAATTTACCAGAAAAAAAAAAAATCTCACTTTCAGGGTGTTTCCCCCTAAGCTGCCTTCTGCTCCTTAACCTTGACTCTGGATTTATTCCTCAAAAAACCCAATCTTTAAGCTCTGGTTTGGCAGTAGGAGGATTTAAGAACACTTTGGCCTGTTTGTGAGTTGTGTTTATTCAAACAGACTCATTTGCCTATAGTTGCTGGGTTCATTTCTTCTGGCCTCTGGATTGGCTACCTGATTTTATTAAAGTGCCTGTCATGGGGAAGGTACCACCTATGACAGGTAACATCCCCAAGAGGACACTGTGATTGTGTGAGCTTAGTGAACAGATGGCTCAGCCTCAGTAGTGGGGTTACACCCTCAGTGGGCAGAGGAGGGTGAAGAGCAGCCCTGAGGGAGATGGCTAGTGGAAGAAGGCAGGATGCTTTGCTACCATGTCCTCTGAGGCATCAGATACTTGGTAACTCAGAATGGTAACTCAGAACATCCCAAGCTAAGCTATTCCAGAAACTTCTACCAAGGGAGAGCTTCAGTTAATAGCATCTACTTCTTTTTTTTTTTTTGAGACAGGGTCTCCCTGTAGCCCCAGCTGTCCTGGAACTCACTAAGTAGACCAGGCTGGCTTTGAGCTCACAGAGATCTGCCTGCCTCTGCCTCCCAAAGTGCTGGGATTAAAGGCGTGCGCCACCATACCCGGCTTGTTTTTTTTTGTTTTTTTTTTTAAGACAGGATCTCATGTATCCCATACTGGCTCCAAACTTATTCTGTAGCTGAGGAGAAAGACCTTGAACTTCTGATCATTCTACCTCCACTTCCCAGGTGCTGGGATTATGGGTGTGCATTACTATGCTTAGTTTTACATGGTGCTGGGGATCAAAACCAGGGCTTTGTGCTTTGAGGCAAGCACTCTACCAACTACATTCCCAGCCCAGTTAATGGCATCCAAACGAGGTTTTCGTTCAGTAACAATCATCCTATCCATTATGAGATAACTTAGAAGTTCTGAGGTTCTCACAGGCATGTAGAAGCATAAGCTTTAAGGATATAAGGACACAAGTTCACTTCTTTGCTCTTAGAAGTCATTTGTTGCTGTGATTGAAGGAACAAGGAAATAAGAATTTGGGACAGTCAATCTTCTTAAGGTCATGAAAATTCACTCCATGGGAGTTGGAGAAACAGGGCCTGGGGATGGATAGATGCAGTGTCTCAGGCCTTGTCCTGCCTGGAATTAAGAGCCACAGTTTATCGAGAGCCGTGTCCCCAAATGCAGGGGGTACACTCTAGTATGTGCAGAGTAGGCCTTTTGCTGACCTTAGGGTTATTCTGTGCTATGCTGGGCAGCAAGGCCATCTCACGTGGACATGGGACTCTGGACAAGACAGCAGGTTGTAATGAAGGCTAGAGGAAGGCCACACTAACCTGTCACTGGGCTCACATTGCTCTCATGCATTTCCTGCCTGTTGCTTTACTACACTGTCCCTACCTAGCCACCATCCTTGCCTTTTTTTCCTTGTCACGCCCTCTCTGAGGTTTACATCTGGTGTGTGCTTTTTTTGTGTTGTTTTCAGGTGACAGTTTGCTGGGGCAGGGGCACCATTTTCCGTATACCATGGGTCACGGTTGTCTCCATATGAAGTGAGGTTTGAGCAGAGGCTAAGCTGATCACAGAGCTCACATGGAGTCCCAAGCACATTTCAGATCCAGGATGAAAACCATTGTCCGCAGTAATTGGCATTTGCTCAGGGTCCTGATTACCTGCCTGCCCTCCTCCACCCGTCTCATTATCCTAGTGCAGAATTAGCAGCTCTAGGCTTTTAAAGTGGGAGGTAAGGAGGAGGAGAATGGCACTTGAAGGATATAGGGATCCAGAAGAGTTTCAGAGCACTTGTCCAAACCTGAGTGAGTATAGGGTGTGACCAGATGCTGCCACTAACAAGCTCTATGACTGTGGGCCAGGACTGCTCAACCTCCCTGATCCTCAGTGTCCTCCAGTCCTTGCCTCAGAGGGTTACCATGGTAATGAGAGCAGCAGCCCAGCATTCCACATAGTGCCTGTCATACCGAAGGTGTTCCAAACTAGAAGGCATTTCCGCTCATTGCCTCCAGGAGCCGGAAGCCTGTTAAGGGTCTGGATGGGTAAACAATTCTTAGCATACATTGGCTGACTCTCTGGTGCTGCAGAGGGGCTGAGGTACATCCTCTCACTCTGCCACTTACACATTTGAGTCAAATTTCCTGCTTGTCAGGGTGCTCTTTGGTGATTGTTTAACGTCCCTGAGACATGGGCTTTCTCATTTGTAAAATAACACTTCATAGTTGTATGAGATTCCTGGGGCTGTTGGGAAGATTTCTGCAAAAGTGCATAAATCTGAGCACCAGTGCTTGGCACACAGGGTGAGGGTGGTAGTGTTTCCCCTTTGTGGAAATGAGGAAATAAAAGTCTTTATATATAGTGAGACTTTAGGGTCTGTGTTAGGTAACCCCAACTTTTTACCTAATATGTAGTGTGAGACCACTATGCAGGCATTCTCCAGGCGCTTGTTATTGGGATTCCCTTAGCCCCACCCCCTTTTTGGAGGCAAGATCTTGTGTATCGCAGGCTTGCCTCAGACTTACTACGTAGCTGAAGTTGACCTTCAACCTATTGATCCTCCTGCCTCTACTTCTCTAGTGCTGGAATTACTGACGTGTGCCACTACACCCAGTTTACGGGTTGCTGGGATGGAATCCAGGGCTACGTGCATGCTAGGCAAGCACACTACCAACCGAACCACATGCCCAGCCCCAGACCTCTTGTTTTTGTTGAGACCTCTTGTGCTTTTTTACTTTGTGGTGCTGATGACTGAACCCAGGGCCTAGTGCATGCTAGGCAAGCACTCTACCTACCACCGGGCTAAACACCCAGCCCTGAAAAATTCTTAAATTGGGTTAGAGCAAGTGATAATACCAGTATTACCTTATTATATAACGTCACATATTACATTTAATGTGTAAATGTCTTACATTTAATATATAAATGTACAATCGTATGTGTGTATTTGTGCATGCTCACACCAGCAGCATCATTTGCATACAGATACATTCCTATTAGAAGGAACCTAGCCCTTGTCAGCGCTCATAATGACTTTTTGTTGTGGTATATGGGTGCAATAATGGGGTCCTATTGCCATGATAATTTTGCTGTGAAATTTTTTCTTATATTATCTTTGGGAAGTTGCTATTTTTAAAAAGATTTTATTTTTATTTTATGTGCATGAGTGTTTTGCCAGCATGTATGTAAGTGCTCCACATGCGTGCCTGGTACCTGCAGAGGCCAGAAGAGGGCATTAGGTCCCTTGGAACTGGAGTTAAGGATGGGTGGTGGATGCCATGTGGGTGCTGGGAACTGAACCTGGGTCCTCTGGAAGAGAAATAAGTGCTCTTAACTGCTGAGCAATCTCTCCAACCCTAGGAAGTTGCTATTGTTAATTCCTACATGCCAGACACTGTTCTTCTCTCTCTCTCTCTCTCTCTCTCTCTCTCTCTCTCTCTCTCTCCTTCTCTCTCTCTCTCTCTCTCTCTCTCTCTCTCTCTCTCTCTCTCTCACACACACACACACACACACACACACACACACACACACACTCACTGATTTGATGCTCACAGTACTCTAGTAGTGGATTTTCTCATTATCTCCATTTAACAGAAGAGGTTATACAGTAAGTAATGGTACTAGGATCTGAACCCAGGTTGTCTGTCTGGGAAATTCTGTTCCTAATCCCTGTGATAAATTGCCTTCATTTGTTTCCAGTCTGTGCTAAGCCCTCTTCACCTTGCTTGGCCTCCATGTTTTCAGATCTCCTCAGCTGGACATTTGACATGAAAGTTCCTAGTGTCTGTCACTGTGCATCTCAACCTGTTGTAGGATGTAGTCCTTCAAGCAAAACAGCTTCTGTAGTGATCAGATAGGCTGTGCCTGCTTGCTTTGTTACCTGTTGACATTTCTGAGAAGGAGGGGTGGGGAGGTCACTGGACTCTCACCTGAGATTCTAGCTTCCCCTCCTAGCCATCTGTACAAAATTCTGCCCTAATTGCACATGGCCTGGGGCGGGGGGCAGGGGGTGTCTGTGGGAGGTGCTAGCTTTTATAGGCTAGGGAAGCTTAACTGAAGGGGGTTCCATCTATGTTATGGGGAAGCAATCATCCATGCTTGGGTGAAGACTTTCCAGTGAGGCTGCTTTAGGGTCACTCATGGTCCTATAGGCAACCCCTCACTCATGCTTGTGTAAGTAAGCCCAATAGCCTCATTGGTTCCCCAGTTGAACTTTGGTGGAATCCTAGCCCCAGAGTGGATCATGTTGGACTCTCTTCCCACAGTCCCAGAAGCCCATTCAGTACAGGAGACCCTTTGTGTCCAAACTACATTTTCGGGAAGCCACTTTTGGTTTTTATGATGACATGACCCAGAAGTGGGTCTTGTTAGCACAGTGGGGGAGTCTGGATGGTCATTATCAAGAAGCAGGTGACTTCTGTTTTTCTCCATAAATTACTTACCCATGTCAGAGCTCTGTGTAGCTTCACATCATAGGAAGGAATTGTGTGCTGTTGGAAAGAGAAACTTGTCTCAGTTCTTCTGTAAGGAAAGGGAGTCAGGAGACAAAGAAACAGGACTTTGACTTTTTAAATTGTGATTATAGCTTCTGGCTGATACATTTATGAGTGTAGATTTAAAAAATGCATAGGGAGCTGGGCATGGTGGGGCATGCCTTTAATCCCAGCACTCGGGAGGCAGAGGCAGGCAGATCTCTGTGAGTTCAAGGCCAGCCTGGTCTACATAGTGAGTTCCAGGACAGCTGGGGCTACAGGGAGACCCTGTCTCAAAAAGACAAAAAAAAAAAAATTAATTAAAAAAATGTATAGGAAATGAACTACCAACCTGACCAGTGTTCTTTTTTAAAAAAAGTTTTTGAGGGCCTGGAGAGATAGCTCAGTGGTTAAGAGCACTGACTGCCCTTGCAGAGGACCTGGATTCAATTCTCAGCACCTATATGGTGGCTAACAACCTTCTGTAATTCCACTTCCAGGGAAATCCAATGCCCTTTTCTGACTTCTGCAGGCATTGCACGACAGGGGTGCACTTACATACATGCAGGCAAATACACTCTTACACATAAAAGTAGTAAGTAAAAGTTTTTTTTTAAATTTGATTTATTTTCATTTAATGTGTATGTGTGCTTTGCCTGCATGTGTGTAAGTGCACCCGTGCTTGCAATGCCTGCAAAGGTCGGAATAGGGTGTTGGTTCCCCTGGAACTGGACTTATGGATAGTTGTTAGCCTCCATGTAGGGGCTGGGAATCAAACCCAGGTCCTCTGCAAGAGTAGTCAGTGCTCTTAACTGCTGAGCCATCTCTCTAGCCCCATGCCACTGTTCTTAACAAACTGAATTTCAATCAGGCTGTGCAATTGCTCTTGCATGCTCTCTGGTTCTCTGTAGAGTTCCTACTGTGATTCTGACTCTCTCAGCCGTGGTCTTCATGTCTTGGCCCTTCCACAGGGACCATCTTGCTCCCTAAATGAGCAGTGCTGTCCCTGCCGCCCTCCCCCCACTCTCTCTTTTGCTTTGGCCCCTCCCCTCAGCCTGGTAGCTCTCACATACCCTTGACACCCAATCGAAAGCACTTCCTCTGGGGCAAGCCCTGAGAATGTCCATGACTTCTTCAGCCTGTCAGATCTGCAAGAACTTAGTTGTTAGCAGGTCTGCATTCCCTCTGACCAGTTGAGCTCTTCCAGTGTTTGTGCACAGCCACCCTTGGAGCCCAGGGTTGGCCCATTTCTGCTGACTGAGGAAAGCTGGCCCCATCTTCACCCATATCAGGCTGCATTTCTTCCCTGTGAAGAATGTGGATGCTAGACTGAATTGGAGATCTGGAGTACCAAAACTGAGGGTGCAGCACCTGTGTCTCAGATGAGATGCCCATGACACAAATATAAGTTCTTGTTCTGTCTTTTCTAATCCTAGCACATGGGACAACTCCCTTAGCCCTTCTGCCCTATAGACTAGGGATCTAAAAGCATTGATCTCTCAGGATGGTGTCGGATTATAGGACCTTAACCTGCCATCTGGCACATAGCAAGCTCTCCTGCAGTAGTGGTTGCTATTATTACTACTAATGAAGTGAATTAATCACAGGATGTGGTAAGTTCTGGAAAGGAAATCCACAGGCATCTAGACAGAGGGTAAGAGTTGGGGTGTGGAGTAGTGTCCTTTGAGCAGCTTGGTTAGGAGAGGCCTCCTGAGAACTGAGATTGAACAGTGAGGGTGCTGCTGCTGTGTGAAGATCTGGAGTGGCGTTTTCTGGAGGAAATAATAGCAGGTGTAAAGGCCCAGAGATAGTTAAGGAGCCTGCTGAGGAACAGAACACGTGACCTCAGGTTAAGACAGGAAGGTAAAACTTGAGATAAGACCCAAGAGGACCTAGAAGACCAGGGCATAGGTCAAGAGACCAAGTTTAGAAGTGTGAGAGTCTTCCAGCCCTCAAATGCGGCATCATTCTGTATACTTGGCTTCTGGACTGCCTCACTGGTTCTGTGTATGGGAACTAACCCTTAGCAGTAGAACTCAGTTCTGAGTATTAGGTAGAAAGTGAATTCACTCAATAATCTGGGGTAGCTCACAGAGTTGGAAGGACTGGGGAACCAGGAATAGCCCCAAAGGAAACCACTCACAGTTTTCTTTTGGACACCATTGCTGCCACTGCTGGGAGGGGCAGATTCTATCATTATGCAACCAGTCCTGGCAACAGAACATAGCTCCCAGTGTGCCCTGTCAGCTGCCTCTTCATGATGCTCTCCACTGCCACACAGAATGGACTCTGCTGTGTCCTGGATGCTTAGTCTCCTGGCCCCTCTAGGGTGAAAGCATCTAATTGGCTGAGCCGGGTTCATGCTCTGGTGCACTGGCTGCAAGGGAGGCTGGGAAATGAGTGGGTAGTGCTTCCTCTTCTTTGGTAGAATGTGGGCGCTGGTTCTGGAGCTGGGGGCTCCCCAGGCCTTAGAAGGGAGTTCAGCTACAGGGCGTGCACACCCCCTCTCTTGGCTGTCAGAGAGATGCCCCAGGCAGTGACAAGCCAGAGCCTCTTGACCCCAGCTGTATGCATTTAGTGGGTAGTGGTACTCGAGAAAAGCTTGTTTTCCTCCTGGGCAATGATTATTTAAAAAAAAAAAAACAGCTGGGAATTTGGAGGCAACAATTTCTCTCTAGGATGAGAGGCCAGGAACTGTGTTTTCAAAATTCAGTTACGCAGGTGTGTGGGTAACGTGTTTCCCCCACGTTTATCACGGATCTGCATTCCTGTTGGAAATGCCCTGGCTATTGTCAGCCCTTATAATTGCTCCTATTACAGCCACGTGGCTGTATTGTCCACAGTTCTGCTGCAGAGTTTATTGTTTATGTATGTGGTCTCCAGGAAGCTTCAGGCGGAAATCTCTGCCTTACCAGGAAGTCTCCCTTAAAGAGACAGCATCCAGGGAAAGACCTGAATGAGAGGAAGTGCTGAATTTCCAGACAGGAGCCCATCATCTCTGGGGTGGGGGCAGGAGCCCTTTCCCAGCATACCATTGGTTTGCTGTTTTCCAGGGCGTTATGATTCCTTTCTAATCTGATTTAAGGAGAAACCCCAGCAATCTTTAGTCTTTAAATGTACTGGAACATACATAAAACCAAAGGAAAAAAAAAAAAGAACAAAACTTTTTCACTGTTGCACAGGCCAAGCTAGAGTTGTGAGCCATTGTGACAGTGTTTCTTCATCTCTTGATATTTTCTTGAGGGTGTTTTGTTAGAACTCTTGAACTGTTTAGATGGACACAGTGATGTCAGGAAAGGCAGCACCATAACATTTAGAAACCTGAATACAAACACTGAAAGTGAGGCAGGAAGATTACAAGTTCAAACCAGTATTAACTGGTGAGACCCATCCAAACAAGCAAAAACTTCTCTTTAAAAGAAGTAAAGAAATAATCACTATGGTCCCATTTTAACCTTTTTTATTTTATTATGGAAAAATTTAAACCTACACAAAAATAGAATATAATGATCTAGTGTGTCCTTGTCACCTTTTGCTCTGCCTTTAAACACATGTCAGTGTCCTGCAGTCCTCTACAAACCTGTGAGGGATAAAGGAATCATTATTTTTCTGCATTGAGAAAACTAAGGTTCAAGGAAATTAAGTGACTTACTACCTCATCCAACCAGTAAATGGCAGAACCAAAAGTCATATGAATGTTCCATTCCTAGTCCAAACAGGCAGTCACTCCCAGAAATCATCCCTAAGGAAGTAGGTGGAGCTAAAAGAATGAGGAGAGGGCCAGTGAGATGGCTCAGTGGGTAAGAGCACAGGCTGTCAAGCCTGACAACCTGAGTTTGATCCCACGTGGTGGAAGACGAGAAACTAACTTTCACAAGTTGTCTTCTGAACTCTACAGGCCTGCCATGGCATGTGTATACCCACCCCACAAATAAATAATAAATAAATAAATAAATACATGCAATGAGTTTTTTAAAATTGTAACTTTAAAAAACAGGAGAAACTTCATAATGAAAATGATTTTTGCTTTTATTACATAGTTTAACTCAGAAATTCAATGTGTAGAGTTGTTTTTCTGATGTAAGCAAATTCTCAAAAATCCTCCTGTGTATTCCGTGTAAGCAGCAAAAATACCACCCCCATCGCCATGTTCAGATTTTCCGCTTTTAACCAGATTTGAGTCTAATGACAAATAGTAAATCTCATTTCCAAGTAAGGAGGTGCTGATAGGTATCAGCTAATCATTTTTGTGAATCTTTTTTCTTCCAAAGAATTGGGCAGAGGTCAGCAATTCATAAGAGTTTCACTTTTAACTGATGTGTAACAAAGAGGACTTGACAGTCCTTGAAAAACCTGCATGCAGGAGCCACGTGTTCTAAGATATAAATCAGACAAGCTTGTGGGCATCACTCCCTGTGTACTCCCTGCAGAAATTCTTCTGGCTGCTCAAGGTAGCAAGGGATGCAGCACTGCCAGTGCCTGTGACACAGCCCTCAGCCCAAGAAGACATTCTTTTTTTCCCACATTCACTTTGTAGAATGGTTGTCTATCTGTATTAGTTACTTTGTGTTGCTGTGACCAACAATATCTGACAAAAACAACTTAGGGCAGGAGAGATTTATTTTGGTTCACAGTTTCAGCGAGTTCTAGTCCCTCGTGGTGGAACAGCTCAGTTCATGGCAGTGGGCGCATTTAGTAGATAGAGGTGGTTTACATCATGGTGGACCAGGAAGCAGAGAGAGGGGAGGTTGGGGGGTGGGGCTGGCTGAAATAACTTTCAAAGGCCTGCCCCTAATGATCTACTTCTGCAAACTCAGGTTCCACTTCTTAAAAGTTTACTCCACAACCTCCAGAATAGCTCCATGCCTGAAACATGAACCTGTAGAAGATATTTCAAACTCAAGCCATAACAATATCAGTTGCCAAAATAATGTGAGGAATTTAATGATAAAGGTTCAGGTTTGTTTAGAGAGGAAAAAAATACAGCACGAAAGTGATGGCTTGTAGCAAATCCAGCGAGCTAAGCACTCAAGGTTAGTCCTGGTTAGCAATCTGCAGAAGCCCCTGTGTCAGAGGATCACGTATTTTTAGTTGTTGGGTTGAAAGTGTAGATGAGGACTTTCCTGCGTATTTGTTCTTGACCTTGAGCAGCTGGGTCTGCCTCTAGACTCCTCTCATCAGTTTGTGATCTTGTTGAGCTGGGGTATTAAGCAGGGCTCTAAAGGATATCAGTATTTTCAAGTATGGTCTGAATCTCTTGAGTTAAATCTTTGGTGTCCGATTTGTTCTGTCCTGGGGTGGCATCTGAAACCCCCATTTGTCTACAATTCATAGTGAAGGGGACAGACTAGCTGTTCAAGTTTTGTTTCCACCAGTGAGGCAGAGATAGGAAAACATTCAATGAAAATATCTGACTACAATTCCCAGGCTCCTCACACTTTGAAGGTTTTAATTGTCACTGACTTGCTGTGTGTTATAACTCTTTGCCAGTGTAACACCACCACAAGGCATACTATACCTCCTCTCTAACCACAGCATAAACTTTTGGTTTTCCCCCCTTTTACTTGAATTCAACAACAGCCCCAGAAACCTAAGATCTGTGAAATACTTTTGTGATGTTGGGATGTTAGTCAAATCAATGGGCAATATACTTCTAAAATTTGGTCACTGCTAATGTCTCATTTCTACTGAGATTGTTTTACTTCCTCTTTTGAAATTTAGTATGCATAATTACTAAAAATTTCAGGCATCAGGTGGGTATGTGGGTCAAGATTTTGAGGTTCTCATCTACCTTTTTTAATTTTCATGATGTTTGGGGCTTCTTAGGTGGAAATAAGAAAGATTAAGGAAACACAATAAATTTCAAATGAGAAGAATCATTATAACTTGGTAATTTTCTTCTTTCCTCTCTTTCTCCCTCTCTACCTTCCCCTCTCTCTCTTGTCAGAGTCTCCTGTGGAGGCCAGGCTGTGCTTAAACTCAAGGTCCTCTTGCCTTCTCCCCAGAGTGCTGGGATTACTGGCAGGCATCTCCATACCTAGCATTTGCTAAGTTTTTTTTACTTACTATTATTGGTGTGTGGGTGTGGTTGTGTGACTGTGGGTGGGTGTGTCTCTGTGTGTGCAGGCACATGTGAGCCACAGCATGTGTGTGTGGGGTCAGAGGACAACTTTCAGGAGTGGGTTCTTACCTCTCTCTTACTGTTTCTTCCTTGCCATGTACTCTAGCCAGGCCGGACCACAAGCTTCTGGGCTTAACGTTCATCTCCCATCTCTCAGCAGAAGTGCCAGGGTTACAGACGTGTGTCACTGCCTCTGGCTTTTTTTACATGGTTCTGGGGATTGAATTCAGGCCATCAGGTTTGTGTGGCAAGCCTTTTTACCTACTGAGCCATCTATCTGGTTCATTTGCTCACTTTTAGTAAAGAAGGAATTATATTGAAATCTAACAATTTTACTTTCTGCAAACAAAATTCTTGTGATCCCAGTGAATATGTTGCTTAATAATATCTTTGGTGAGGAAACTGCTTGGAATTTTGCGTAGAAGATGCTGTCAGCTACGTGGAGCAGCACCTCTGGCTCCCATGCTGCCAAAAGTGTTGGTGGCAGTTTAGCTAGTTCCTCATTCGGATTCCAGGCTCTTCAGAGTCCACCAAGAGGTCTAGTCATTTACCCAGGTATGAGACACGGGTACCAGTGTGTGCACTGACCTGCCCTGAACGGAGTTTCCTATGTAGAAATAAATGAATCAGCAGCACACGCGTTAAGAAAAATATCAAACCCTGAGAACTTACACCCCCACAATTTCATAGTTTTAAAAAAATATTTCTCTTTAATCTGCAGGTTTTACCTTGAAAGACTGTGAAGTTGGACTTTCAAATAAGGTTTTTCTTTCCAAGAGGAAAGTGACTAGCTCCACTGTTGGCTTTCCTCCTCTTTTCCAGTGTTTTTGGTCCAACATGTCAGATTCCTGAATATGGCAAAGCAGGTTTCTAGATGGCTCTCGGATGGTATTGGAGAGTGGGGAATGAGGATTGGAGGAGTTCCACAGCCAGCCCACCTGGTTTCCCTCCTGACTGGTCTTCCGTCACCTAGGACCTATGCTGAATGTAGGCTCACATGATCTTTTTGAGTCTGCTTGTAAAAACTGCAAAGTAGAATGTCATAATAAAATTAAGGTCTCCTTTGACATAGTTGCATCTCAAACAAACAAAAATACTCGATAAGGGCTTATGTTAAAACATCAAAAATCTGTAGTCATAGTGTATGGTCTCAGTAATTGTGAGTTTATAGTGCATTAATGTTTTCATTATGAGTTAAGTGCTCAGCATTGGCAGAGGTGAGAAGTAATGTTTCAAGTTTCTTTCATGTTCATGCAGCGCCCACTGTCAGGGACTGAGCAAGCCCTGCAAAGGTGTTCAGCAATGCTGTTATCCCATTTTCAGAAGAAGAAAAGGAATAAAAGTTTGTTACACACAGCAGCTCCAGGTGTGTTTAGACACCAGGAACTATCTGGAAGATTCACCACTGTACGGGCAAACTGGTGACCCAGAGTGAGACCCAGCCCATGCTGAGTTGACTGGGCTACAACTGTCTTTTACAGTGATGAAGAAATGCTTAAAATTTTGAAGATTAAAAACAAGTTTTTTGTGTCTGAGTGTTTTGCCTGCATGTATGTGAATGCCCATGGAAGCCAGAAAAGGGCATCAGATTCCATAGAACTGGAGTTGAGGACGGTTGTTAGCTGCCGTGCAAATGTTAGGAAATGGACCTGCGTCCTACAAGAGCAGTAAGTGCTCTTAACCACTGAACCATCTCTTCAGTCCTGATTTTAGGCTTTTCTTTTTATCTTATTTTCTTTTTTGATTTTTGGTTTTTAAAAATATTTTATTATTTTTATTTTATGTGTATGCATGTATTGCCTGCATGTAGGTTGTGCAGTGCCCACAGAGGACAGAAGAGGCCGTCGGATCCCCTAGAACTGGAGTTATAGACAGTTGTTAGTTGCCATGTGGGTGCTGGGATTTGGACCCTGGTCTTGTGCAAGAATAGTCAGTGTTCTTATCTGCTGAGCCATCTCTCCAGAGCCTCTTTTTTGATTTCTGATTTGTTGTTGTTTGTTTTGTTTTGTTTGAGGTAGGGTCTCACTATGTAGCCCTGGACTACCTGGACTGACCTGGAACTTGCTGTGTAGTTCAGGCTTGTCTTCAACTCAGAAGAGATCTGCTTGCCTCTGCCTCCTGAGTGTTGGCATCAAAGGTGTGTGCCACCTCATCCAGTTTTAGGTTTTTCTATTCTTTTTGTGTGTGGGGGGGGTCTCTGTGTGTGTGTGTGTCTTTTTAAGACAGGGTATCTCTGTGGCCCAGCTGTCCTGGAACTTGCTATGTAGACCAGGCTGGCCCTGAACTCCCAAAGATTTGCCTGCCTCTGCCTCTGAAGTGCTGGATTAAAGGCGTGCACCACAATGCCCACTCAGGGTTTTCTTAAGAAAACTGGAGTGTCTCGTCACCCTGGGCCAGTAGCCCCCTCTAACAGAAACCTCGTGAAGGCAAACTTTCTTGGTGGTGCCCAGTACCCATGAGCCTTACCCCTGCTTCTGAAGGCATTGTGACTCCCAGGCTACACCTAGCTTTAACCTATTGCTTCTGGCAAAGGGGATTGTGGCAGAGCCTTGGCATGAAGCATTTTTTTACTTTATGTTTTTCTGTATGGTTTGACTATATAACAGTGACAAATTACTTCTAAAATTGAAAAATATTTGAATACTTGTTAGCATCTCAGATGCCAGTAGAGACAGCTCTTGTTTCTTTATGAGCTCATATCCTGCAGCTCAAAATGGACTTGAATGTTGCAGGTCAGGAGCTCCTTACCGACATTTTCCTCCTAAGGTGCTGTCTCCACAGACCCACTTTGTTACTGGAGTTTGCACTTCTCTGGTCAGGGCGGGAGCAGAAGCAGAGGAAATGGCTGTGCCCTGGCCTTTCCTTCCTTTCTGAAGGCTGTGCCGCTGTCCCTGCCAGGCCATCTGCAGACGTCCCTCCCTCCCTCCTTCTTTCCCTCCCACCCTGCTACCTGCCCTGGAGCCCACTCAGGTTTACCGTCTTCCACAAAGTGTCACAGCCCCCTGCTTTCGGTTCTTCTTTCCTGTTATGTCAGCAGCTGGAAGGCAAGTTGAGTCATTCTAGGATTAGTTGATGTGAGTGGTCTATCCCTCCCTTGAAATGAACCAAACCATAGCATGCTCTGGTGCACTTACATTTCCCTTGATGCTCCCCAGAGTAAGGCTGGCTTTGGCCATTGGAGCTCTTGGAAGTGACTTTTCTCAGATCTTCCAGGAGAGGATGGGTTGGGCTTAGAGAGTGATGCAGGGATTCCCAAGGGACTGGCATTCTTTGTTACCTGAGTTGCCACCCAGGAAGGCTGATCTCAGTTGTTCAGGGGCCTATGCAAATGTGTGGTTCTTCCTCTGTGAGCCTGGAACCAGAGCCTTCTCAACTGGGGTATCAGGCTGGGAGAAACAGACTCCTAAGGACCATCTGACACCCACCTTTTGGTGGGTATACATTACTGAATATTTCCTAGGGGCCAGCCTCCCAAGGTGACCCAAGCCAGAACTCTTTATAAGGATTTTGCTTCTTCAAACAGGTGTGACCCCTCATCCTCCTTAATTAAGAGCCAAGACTGTCACAGCAGCATCTAGATGTATCCGAGTGTTTGCATTACTTTCCACACACTTTGGAGCCCTGCACCTCCCTGCTGTGGCCCCTGCCTGACTTTCTGTCCAGAGTACCCTTCCAGATCACCCTTCCTAAATGTCCCTGTGTCCCTTACTCTGATATTTCATCTCAAATTTTGCCCTCATGAAAAAATGCATTTGTCAGGCTCAGTTAATTCTTGGCTTCTTCTGCTCTATGTGTGTGAATATGAGTGTGTGTGTGTGTGTGTGTGTGTGTGTGTGTATGTATGTATGTATGTGTGTGCGTGTGTGTGTGTGGTTTTTTTAAAAGTTCTCTAAGGGGAGACCTCTTTTCCCTCTAAGAGGGAAGTTCTCTGTGTGTCCATGTGTGTCCGTGTGTGTGTGTGTATGTATGTGTGTGTGTGTGTGTGTGTGTGT
>NW_008352327.1:847759-876302 GCF_000622305.1 Nannospalax galili
GCCTTCCTCATAAGCAAAATGACCTTGCTGGGCCACCTGATCTTACTCCAGGATGAGACAGGTGAAGGTTTGTCAAAAATCTGTGCATCTGTAAGAAAATTTCAGGAAACCCTAGGCTACATTGCAATTAAAACTTTTGCAAGCAAGTTCTCCCTTCTTAGAGAATTTTTAAGAAGAATAATGGAAAACTCCACTGGGGTGAGGTATCCTTGGACTTGTGACCCATGGCACTATGTGAGGATGCTTTTCATTCAGACCTTGAAGGTCATTGTGATTCTGTGTACTTCACACAAGGGGGTTTAGATTTTGTGAAAAGTGGAGACTAGGTATTCATCCTGATGAGACCTTCATTTGATAAAATGAGAAGTTTCACCCCTGAATTACTTCCATAAAATCCATGAGGAGAGCAGGAAGATCCTTGTGATCCTTGTCAAAAGCCCAAAGGGAGGTTTCTAGAAGCAGCTCTTTTGAAAGGGCTCTGGAGGGAAGATGCCAGATTTATTTAAGTCAAGAGAAAGAAACGGATGGATGTGTAGTTACTTTTAAATTGGGACCCAGGAGGGCATGAATTTCAAGCAGGCCATTGATTTCTCTTTGCACACCCAGAGCTGTCTTCCCAGCATCCCTCATAGTGATGCCTCCTTATCCCTCATTTCGCTCCATTGTTTGGATCTGCGGAGCTCCAGACGGGAGGCACATATCCCTGAGGGCTGCCCGCACACCAGTGTGGCTTTAGGTGGGAACCCAGTGAGCAGTGCTCGCTGCTTACAGGCTCGAGATTGGTGTGTCTTTGAATGCCAAAGCAGAGTGCTCTGAAAGACCAACTTTAACAGCCAAGGAAACCACCGGAGGTGGAGGAGAGCCCTGGGCTGGTACTCTTCGGCTTCTGACACTTGTAACTGATGGCCCCTGTCACTTCCTGTCATGCAACTCAAGTGGTGGGGAGGAGTTCCTTTAGGGAAACCATGCTCAGCGCAGGTCAGAGAGTCCCGACCACAGCTGCAGTTAGCGGCCAGGGAGTCCGCGTGGATGAGGTCGGGGCGCCCCATGGTGTGGTGCTGCTTCTTTATCCGTGCGCAGGTAAGTTCCCTGCTGCTCCCGAGCTGGGGAAAGGCACTCTCAGTTCCCAACCAGCCTCTACTGGGTGCCAGGACCTGAGGTGTAGGAGGGTACAGTGGTCTCTTCATCACCCAAGATCCTAAGCAGTGAGCTCCTTAAAAAAACTGGTCAATGGAGCCAGGTTCCTGCCTCTTTTTAGTTTGAATCAGGGAAAAAAAGTGCTGCCTGGTGTGGTTAAGACCGCAGTGTGTTGTGCAGTTTTGGGATGGTGAGCCAGGTGGCACACATCACTATCAGCGCCTCCTCTACAACTGTGATTGGAGGAGAGCAAGGAGGAGGGCTGGTCACCCTCTATTCTGTGATGCCAGCATTCTGCTTTTTACAGGAGACCCACTTTCATTAATGGGAAGAGAGAAAAGTCTGCGTCTACCTAGTGTTTGGATTCTCTGTAACACAAGGTGGACGTCCACGGTCACCTTTTCTTGAGGATGGCTGAACTCAGTTTTGGAAGTTCATGTGGAGAACCTCTTTCGCAGGTGACCCTGAGGTGGCTCTGCTGTTTAGAAGGTGTTTATCACAGGGCAGATGAAGCCAGTGGAGACTCCAAGTTCTCACTTAGCATGCTGACAGGCATGGCTGGAAATGTTTTGTTTCTAGGTTGCAGAATCATTATGATGCTCGAAGCTTACTCTCCTGTCCCTCTTTTAAAAAACTTGTCTGGGGTACATGTTAAAGTTTTAGAGAAGCCAAAACTACCTTTTAAAGGAAATGCCCATTGCTTGATCTAGTTTTATTGGAATTATGTTCTGACATTGGCTTTTTGCAATCCTCCTGGTACGTGACTATTACAGGTGCACATTTTCCCCAATTATTTTATTGGGATAAATTCAGTTTTCCATCACAGCCATTTAAAAATATCCAGTTCAATGATATTAAAAATACTTATAATGCCGTGCCACCACCCATCTCCAGAACTCATCTCATAAAACTCACACTGTCCATTAAGTTTATTTATTTATTTATTTTTTGGTCTTTTTGAGACAGGGTCTCCCTGTAGCCCCAGCTGTCCTGGAACTCACTATGTAGACCAGGATGACCTTGAACTCACAGAGATCTGCCTGCCTCTGCCTCCCAAGTGCTGGGATTAAAGGCGTGCGCCACCACGCCTGGCCTTATTTATTTTTTTATATTTTTATGTGTATGCGTGTATTGCCAGCACATAGGTAAGTGCACCTGTGTCATGTAATGCCTGTGGAGGACAGAAGAGGCTCTCAGATCCCCTGAAACTGGCGTTATGGACAGTTGTTAGCTGCCATGTGGGTGCTGGGATTCGACCCTGGGTCTTCTGCAAGAACAGTCATTGTTCTTAACCACTGGACCATCTCTCCAGCCCCGACACTGTCCATTAAACAGTAACTCCCATGCTTCATGCCTCTGTAGATGGCACCTGCCATTCTTTTCAGTCTGTACAACTTGTGTGGCTGTGTGTGCGCATGCACAGGTGTGTGTGGAGGCCAGAGGTCAGCATAGGTGTCTTCCTCAATCACTTCCCACCTTATTATTTTAAAACTTTTGTTTTTAATTTAATTTTCTTTTTATTTCATGTGTATGTGTGTGTAACCTGCATATAGGTAAGTGCACCTGTGTTGTGCAATGCCTGCAGAGGTCAGAAGAGGCTGTCAGATCCCCTAGGACTGGAGTTATAGACAGTTGTTAGCTGCCATGTGGGTGCTGGGATTTGAACCCGGGTCTTCTGCAAGAACAACCAGTGTTCTTAACCACTGAGCCATCTCTCCAGCCCCATTTATTTTTAAAACTTTTAAGCATTATTTATTTACTATTATGTTTGTGCACGATATGTGTGTATGGTGTGTGTGTTTGTGTATATGTGTGTGTGTGTGTGTGTGTGTGTGTGTGTAGGCTAGAGGTCAACATCAGATACCTTCTTCAATTACTCTTGACCTTACTATTTTACAAAACTTATTGTGTGTGTATGTATGATGTGTGTGTGGGCACATGTGCCATGGCATGCATGTGGAGGTCAGAAGACAACTGTGAAGTTGATTCTCCTACCTTTATGTGGGTTCTGAGGCTTGAACACAGGTCATCAGGTTTATGTGGCAAGCATCTTTACCCACTGAGCCATCTCACTGGCCCTCCAACTTATCTTTTTTGAGACAAGGTCTGAACTTGGAGCTGGCCAATTTGGTTAGACTGGCTGGCCAACAAACCCCAGGGATCCTCCTGTCTCTACCTCCCCAGCTCTGGGATTATAGGCACCTGCACCACTGTGCCCAGCTTTTACAGGGGTGTTGAGGATCCAAACTCAGGCCTGTGTATTTGCACAGCAAGTGCTTTACCAACCAAACCATCTCCTCAGCCCTGTCTCTAGGATTTTGACTGCTTGAAGTATTTCACACAAGTCAAGTCAAACAGGATTTGTCTTTTTATAGGTGGCTTATATAACGCTACCTTGTTATAATGTCTCCAAGGTTCATCCATGGTATAACATACATCAGAATTTTCTCCTTTGAGACTGAATAATACTGTTTTGTATATGTACACAGTTTGCTTCCCCATTCATCCCTCTGTGAGTCCTTGGGCTGCTTACATGTTTTAGCATTGTGCTTGTATGAACCATGTTGGTCTGAACATAGATGTACAGCTACCTCTCCGAGACCCTACTTTCATTCTCTAGGGGTTTGTGCCAGAAGTGGAATTGCTGGGTCATAACTGAGTATTCGAGAAGCTATCACAGTGTTTTCCACAGCCTCTGTGCTGTCCCCCACCCTACCTGTAGCACAGGGTTCCACTTTCTCTGCACCTTGCCAACACTTGCTCTTTTCTTTTAGTTTTGTTCTGTTTCTTTTGCATTTCTCTGACCTTGAGGCTGATGCTTTCATGGTCATCGCTGGCCTTTGTATGTTTCCTACAGAGAAACTTCTACTCCTGTCCTTTGCCCCCCCCCTTTTTTTTTGTCTTTTTGAGACAGGGTCTCCCCGTAGCCCCAGCTGGCCTGGAACTCAGTATGTAGACCAGGCTGACCTTGAACTAACAGACATCCGCCTGTCTCTGCTCCTGAGTGCTGAGATTAAAGGCATGCGCCGCCACACCTGGCTTCCTTTGCTCATTTTTTGAATCAGGTTGTTTGATACTGGTTGCTGAGTTTTAGGAATTCTCTGTATATTCTGGATATTTATCTCTTATTAGATGTGTGATGTGCAGACATTTTCTCCCATTTTGTGTTCCTGTTTTATCCTGTCATGTGACTTGAATGTTTTACTCTTACCCCTAACTCACTGCAACTGTTTGCTTACTTGATGAAGAATAATATTTAAGACTTTGAGATACAGAAATTGACATTTAAAATTATTTGCCGTAGGTGAGTGATGTTAATGCAATGCTGAGACTAGAGGACACAATAACTTGTGTGTATTAAACACCTACTATGTTACTAAGGACTTACATTAGCTCATGAAGTTACACAGCACTTTCAGGATTGGCTGTTATTGTTCCCATTTTACAGGTGGTAAAACTGAGTTTAGAAAGGTTAATTTTCCCAAGGTCATCCTAGCTGGTAAGTGTGTGTAGATTATATCCGGAAATGACATCCTTGGCCATTAGGTGTCATGTGATGCCCTGCCCTTACTATGTACAGCATCTGCAGGACCACTTTGGTCCCCCACTTTGCTCAACTTTCCATTGACAGTTTGGTGGTTTGTGTGGTTCAGTTAACAGCCAAGTAAGACATTCGTGACAAGTCACTTTCTCCAGGCTCAGTTTCCCCACCTATCTAATGGCATTATCTCCAAACTCACTTTAGCTCTGATGTGAATCTGAGGCCTGCAGACATCTTACACAAAAGTAAAACTAGATTTTACATCGGTCCTATTTCAGAGTCAGGTGATTTATTGAGTGTTTTTAAGCACATGCAAGGATATCTCCTTGAATTCAAAGTGGAATTGGCTAGCAGGCTATAGACTTTTATTCTGATTTTAGGAATATTATGGAGTCAATTTTGATTTCTTACCTGACAGTCTCCAGAAAGAGGATCTGGAAAAATTGAGGATGGATATGGGAAGAAGAGGGGGCGGGAAGCCCTTTAAAGATCTCATAAATTCATATCCTTAGATCTGACCAAAGTAGTTCTGTGTCTGTGGAGAACCAGGAAGGTATGGAGGGCTGAGGCTGTGGACTTTAGAGCCAGACAGGTATAGGTTTGAGTCCCGCTTTGTCTCTTACTAGCCATGCCATCCAAGGCATGTGTTCAGGCCTCTCCAAATCTAATTTCTCTACTGTAAAGTGGGAATAATAATGCCCACGTTACTGGGTTTTTCCGAGGAATAACTGAAATAAGCCCATGGCAGTGTCTAGCAGGGTCAGCACTTAGCACTTGTGATCCAGATCCCAGGTTGACTCTAGAAATGTGTCGCTGGCTTCTAGAGAGACGATATTACACTTGATCATAGCTAAAGAGCCAAGAAACGACAGTCCCTTAGTAGTGCAAGGACTTGATGGCAACAGGGAACCAAAATCTCTGTGTTCTGAGGTAAATGCGGCCCTGGCTTGATTTTGTGGAGAGAGTAAGGCAGCATAATCAGTGCAAGAACTTCATTTACAGCCCCTCTTCCAGCCTGCCCAGGGCCGGATGTGGGAGCTATGGAGCACGAGAGGGATTTAAGGCAGGTTCTGAGAAAACCTCTCCTTGATAGAACATGCAGATGTGTGACTCACAAGGGACAAAATCAGGGTGGTGACCACCACTGTCTGCTGGGACAGAAACAATGGGTGGCTGGCTCTAGGACCTAAATATAGACAATGTGGATGCCATTTAGGGAAACAGGCAGGGTGGGCAGTTCCCTTGGGAAGAGAACAGGAAACAGGCTCTGGGTTCCACTCCCTGCTCTGTCTGTCCTGCTTTCCCAACCTTCATCCATGTTCTCGCTTCTCTGCGCCCCTGATGTGCCTGCCTTAGCAGGCTGCCTGCCTCATCTCCCCATCTCTTCCCTGCCTGTCTTGGTGCTCAACCCTTTCTTTTCCTCCCCCTGCCCTCCGCCCAGTGTTCCCTCAGTCTTGTAGAGCATGGCTGAGCACGGGTGGAAGGCAGGAGTCTGGGCTTAAGTTCAGGTTCTACAGTTAACCTTGGTTGATGCTAACTTTCCTGGCTCTGGCTTCTCTATTAAAAAGCAGTAGAGACATAGCTGAAAAGAACCCAGATCCTGGAGCGAACATCCTGGGTTCAGATCCTCGCTGCTTCTTGTGATATGGTGCAAGTTCCTTATCTCTTTGAGCTCAGTTACCCCACCTGCAGAATGGGGACACTGATGAGACCTACCCCATGGGTTAGGCAAAGTTGATGAGCTCATGTCTGGATCCCTTAACACTCATGCTTAGAAATGCTCGCTGTGATCAATGATTGTGGGTTACAGGAAAGAAAGGCTTGAAATGGGTTTGTGTACTTCCCACATTCACCTGAACTTATTCTTCATGTACTGTCCTTTATCTAATTTTTTTTTTTTTTGCCTTTTGGTATTTTGTTTTGCTTTTTTTTTTTTTAAGCCTTAGCTTCATCATGTGCAATCATGGTCCTGAAGTCACAGCCTTGTCACTTGTTTGCTAAAATACATTATGATAAATATATATGCCTGTACAGCATACTGTCTGAAGGGAGTCTGTCTCACCAGAGTCCAGGCCCCACCTTGGAGGTGGGCTGTGAGGCTCAGAGCATCGGAGGTTCAGGTTGCTCCTATCCTCAGGAAGAGCTGAGGAAGCAGGGTCTGGGTTCCACCCTTGCTCTGTCCATCCTGCCTTCTGATCACCTCGTTGTGTTCTGACTTCTCTGTACCCCTGGTGTACCTGCTTCAGCAGGCTACCAGGCTCATTTCCCCATCTCTTCCCTGTCTGTCTTGTTGGTGCTCAACCCCTTCCTTCCTTCCATAGGCCCCACCTGTTCTCTGACATTGGCTGTGATTTGACTCTGCTCACTCCATAGGAACAAGCGATCAGCTTTGTGCTTGCTTCCATACCAAGGGCTCAGATAACCAAATGCATGCCTTTGTAGCCTCTGCTGTCATCTTTGAATAGCCCAACACCAGCCTGGAGAGGAAGTGGCAGGAAAGCCACAAAATGACCCATTTTGTGAAATCTCACCTTTGTGAGAAGTGAGAGAGGTCAGGGCCACTCTCTGTCTGAGTAAAGGACTCTGCTTCTGTCAGCTTATGTGGAGTAACAACCATCCCTAAACTCCATGATAGATATAGCATTTATTCTTCTACTCACAGGTGGGTCAGCTGGGGGTCTGCCCCATGTGGGGTTCACAGATGAATTCTTCTCCTGTACAGGCCAGGCAGTTCAGAGGAGTTTGCAGAAATTCACTATGTCTTTTAAAGTGTGTCCTGGTTTTCTTTCCGGTCTATGACAAAAGCAACTTCAGGGAGAAAGTGTTTGCTTTTTAGCTCACAGTTCTAAGTTGCATTCCATCATTTTGGGAAAGTCAAGGTGGCAGAAATTTGAAGGTATTAGTCGATCCAATCAAAAGCAGAAAGGGGGAATACATGCATGCTTGTGTTCCGCTCCCTTTCTCCTTTTATACCCAGCCCAGGACCCAACCCAGAGGCTGGTCACATGCAGTGGGTTGAGTTTTCCCATATCAACTAGTGTCATCAAGATAATCACCCATAGACACAGCACAGGCCAACCTGATCCAGACAGTCTCTCACTGACACTCTCTTCCTGGCTGATTCAAGATTGTATCAAGTTAACTATTAAAACTAACTTTCATGCTGGGCTTGGTAGTGAACACCTTTAACCCAGCACACTAGGCAGAGGCAGGTGAATCTCTGTGAGTTCAAGGCCAGCCTGGTCTATATAGTGAGTTCTAGGTCAACCAGGGTGACATAGTGAGACCCTGTCTTAAAGCAAACAAACAAAACCTAACTGCCACAAGGTGTAATCCTGGAATTAGTATACTGTGCCTTCTACCCACACTCCATTGGCCAGAGCAAGTCAAAGGCCCAAGTCATAGAAATCATGAGATCATCACTGAGCCTACATTTATTGAGCACTGTGTGGAACCTTCTGTCGTGTTGAGATGAGGGTAAATGATGACGGTGATGAGGGCGTGTAACCAATGCCTGACATGGCTTAGTCCTCAATAAAAACTTGATAAGTGCCCATCTGTGGGGACTCCTTGAGAACTGGCTGGGATGAGTATCTTGCAAGGCGTCCTTCGCCTGACCCTCTAGCTCCACACTGGGCAGATATGGAGACACCAGGCAAACTGGCCTGCTGCTGGTGTAAAATTTTCCCGATGGGAAGAAGAGGAGATTGGTTTAGTTTGGATGACAGGGAGGTAGCAGGGACACAGGTGGGGATGTGGGGAACCAGGGCAGCTCAGATGCAAATCCCACAAGTGTTGTGTGCCACTCTGGATGCTAACTCTTTAAGTACCCATAGGTACTAAGGATTTAGCATGTTGCTTGGCCTGTCACAGTCTCTGAATCACAAGACCTCTGTTCTCTTGAGGCCTCATGCACCTTTGGGTGTTCTCTGCAGAAAATTTCACACAATTATGAGCATTTCTGTCCCCAAGGAAGAGTGATTCGTTCTCATCCCTTTTCTTTCCTTCTGTCTCTGAAGAATCTATTCAGTGGCATAGAAGCTTGTCTGTGATTGAATGCTAGTCTCAGGTTCAGAGTCTAACTCTTACTAACTGCCCAGTAAATGTTTTTCAAATGAGGGTGGACAGTGAGGATGAAGGGGGTTGTTGATACCTTGTTTGCATGTGCATAAGGTCCAGACTTTCCCACTGAAGGAGGAAGGAAAACTCATCAAATCTCCTTATTTGATAGATTATGCAGCAGAGATCCGGAGAGGTTAATTCCCTTACCCAGAGGCACACAGTTAATAATAGTGATAATAAAATCAGTGTTTTTTCCAAGCAGATGATTTATGCCCAGATGTAGTTAGATCTTTAATTTTTTAAACATTTATTTATTTTGTGTGTGCTCGCAGAGGTCAGAGGACAACCTATGGGAGTCAGTTCCCTTTCCACCATGGGTGTCCTGGAGATTGAACTCAGGTCTCCAGGCTTGGCAGCAAGTCTTTGCCTGCTGAGCTATCTCACCTGCCAATGCAATTAGATCCTAGTGTCTCAGTGTGTTTTTAGAATTCAATGGCTATTCTGGCCTATCAGCTTTATGAGTCAGGTTGCAAAACTGAGGCTTCCTATCCTTCAAATCCTAAGCCAAAGACATGGGTGACGGAAACATGGGCCATGCCTCTCAACTATGCAGCCATCTGGGGCGAGATTCTTAGGGAAGAGCCCTGCTGCCTCTTTCTCTGGTTTCCCGTTTTTACTGTGTCTCTCTCTTCTTGCCCAGTGATGTGCTGAGATGGGGTCTTTGTCCTGAAGCCCGGCCAGGCCCAGGGCAAAGGTCAGGTGGTGAGCTGGAGCAGGGAGGACCTGGTCTCTGCAGAGTCCTGGAAATCGTCATCTTGGAGTTGCTCTTGCATTGCACTTCCAGGGCACATTTTTTTTCTAGTGGATTGTTTTCACAGCCACCAGGAAATCAGTGTCTGCCTGGGGTCAGCGATGCCACTGCTTCCTGCCTGTGGCTACCCGGGTGGGAAACGTGCTGGCTTGTTGTGGGCTGATTCTTTGCCAGCAGGATCCTTGTGGCTTCTCTCCTTTCCTCACTCAGGCTTCTGCATGGGGTTGAGGAAGGCACGGGGGAAAACGAGATTCTAGGAGTCTGTTTTGTATTGCTTTTAGCAATATTAACTGCAGCCATTCCTATGTAAAGGAAAACATTACCGAAGTCTACGTCTCTGAGGGACACTGTGCTCTGCGGCACAGACTGCCCTGTGGAAATACAGAACAAGCTACCCATGTAATTCTACATTTTCCTACTAGCCACATTAAAAGGTGTAAAAAGAAATGGGTGAGATTAGTTTTCATAATATTTTAACTCAATATACCTAAATATTAACATTTCACTATATAACTGCTATAAAAATTATTAAATATTTTACTTTTTTTCATACCAAGATTTCCAAATATACTTACAATACATCTCAGTTGAGACCAGCTACATTTCAGTCTCCACTAACTGCACATAACTCACGATGGCCAGTGGTCAGCACAGGTCTAGCTTGGTACTACGAGGAGAAATTAAGGCAATAAAAGTGATACCTGCCTTATCTCAGAGCTCAGTAGCCACGGGTGAATCTGAGCTCTTGAAATTGGCTAGTGCAGCTGAGGAGCTGAGTTTTAATTTTTTTCTTCATTTTTAATATTAAGATGTAAATTTGAACAGATAGATGTATGTGCCTCCTGGCCACCGTTTTGGATAGCACAACTCTGGTGATTGGCTCTTCTTAGAAAAATGTGAATTTAAACATGACCAAGGCATCAGGTCTCACTTTAAGCCTTGGTAGAGATTTTAACACTGTTGGTGGGGAGTGGAAGACCCTTCCGTGCATGGCCAGTGGGAATATAAATTACAGCAGATTTTTCTAGGACAGTCTGGCAGTGTTTATCACCAAGCCTTACATCCCTGGTTATTACTGCTGCACTGTCTCATGCAGGTGGACTGATTTATGTAAAACATTTGCTGCAGCCAAAGATCAGCAGCTTCAGACACACCAGGTAGTTGAGGACTTGAAGCAGTGAGTACAGTTTAAAAAGATGCTTTCCAACTACTGAAGAAATGAAGCCGATTTTTGTTGGTTTTTGGTTCGATGACTTTCCAAGATACAGTGTTAGGCAAATGTAGCTCAGGGCATGAAGTACTGCCACCATTTGGGTAAAGTGCTGATTTGCTTATTTATATTGAAGGATGCTCCTGAAAAAATGAAGAAGGAGCTAACTAATCTCAATAGTTGCCTCCTGAGAGAAGAGAGATGGTTGAGGTAGGAGAGAGGTGTGCCCATCATTACATGCCATGCATTTTTGGAACTTAATCCCATGCAGTTGACCAGTAATCCCAGTACTAGAGAGGCAGACGTAGGAGGATTGAGAGTTCAAGGCTAGCCCAGGCTACAAGACAAGGCTAGCCCTGTCTTACCTATCTTCCCCCAAATCTCAAAAGACAAACGAAAATACTCCACTCCCTTATGCATTTGTATTATTTACTCAAAAAAATAAATATCTAAAAAATAAAAAGAGGAAACTCGAAGGGAGGGATGAATCAAGGAGGCTTCCTAGAGGAGGTGACCCTCAGACTGAGCTGTAAACAATACACAGGAGACCTGGCCGGAGGAAGGCTGGGGCTAAGGCATGAACAAGTGATAGGTTCAGGCATCCATAGGCACCTAGTGGTGTCAGAGTGCTCAGTATGTGAAACAGGACAGTCATGGAGTTTGGGCCCCAGCCTGATAAGGCAGGTGGGAAACTCAGCAGAGTTTTGACTCTGAGCCACAGATGGTAGGAATGGTCAGATTTGTGTGAAGTTCAACAGGACAGTCAGAACTGTAATCTGAGGACGCCCTAGGAATCTCCAAGCCAGCCCTAGAGGGAGCTAACTCAAAACTAACTAGAAAGCTGGCTGGCTTTCTTCCTATGTGTGAGCCAGAATGGAAAACTGCCGTGGATGAATCTAGGAGCAGGCCTGCGAACTCACCTCCTTCTGGCAGGCCATGCAGAAAGAAGAGCTGGCCAAACACAAAGTGATGAAGATACAGTTAAATGTATTAAAATGTGTGGTTGGAATAACAGGTAGCAAGCCCATTTGTCTGAACGGGGTCTCAGGTATCCTGGACTCACCCCCAACTCCAAGTTCTCTATGTAGCTGAGAATGACTTGGAACTTCTGATCCTCCTGCTCCCACCTCCTGTTTTGGGATTACAGATGTGTGACACCATACCCAGTTTCACACGGTGGTGGGGATGGAACCCAGAGCTTCTTGTATCTTGAGGCAAGTGCTCTATCTACTGAACTGCATCCCCATCCCAGGTTTTTTTATTTTCTTATGTAACTATTGAGGGATAGAACAAAAGCTCACATAAACAAAAGCCCATTGGGGTCCTCAGAAGGTTTTTGAAGTATGAAAGGGTCTTGAGACCAAAAAATTAATATCTCAGCCAGGCGTGGTGGCGCACGCCTGTAGTCCCAGCACTCGGGAGGCAGAGGCAGGCGGATCTCTGTGAGATCAAGGCCAGCCTGGTCTACGTAGTGAGTTCCAGGACAGCTGGGGCTACAGGGAGATCCTGCTTCAAAAAGACAAAAAAAAAATTAATATCTCTGGTTTAGAAGTGGGAAACTATATGCTTGTGATCCTGGCTGGGTCACAGTGCACTCAGCCCTTCCATGGGCATCAAGTAGGGGGCATGAGCCAGCAACATTGGCACTAATGGGCATTGTACATGTCCAACACAACCATGTAGCTTGGTGGGGTACGTGTAAGAGGAAGCTTGATTGATGGATCCATTTTGGTAGACAGGTATGTTGGTGCTGGGCTGTATAGTACTTCTCAACAATGGAAATTTCTGCTTTTCTGGTGTCTGATTTTACACACATTGTGGGCATGTCTCTGAATGTCTGCAGGTAAGAGTCACTGTAGCACATGTCCCTAAAGGTGGATGCGAAGCAGTTGGCCACACATTTGCAGCCTGACTGGAAGCTCAGAGCAGCCCCATCATCTCTGGACCCCCTCCAGCTTTGAGTGAGAGCCCCTGCCTCTCCACCTTCATGTGGTCAGAGTAATTTTACCAGTCTGCAGGCATGAGTAGCATCTCATTTTAACCCCTCCCCTGGAGAACCCCACCTTGGACCATAAGATTCAGACTGAATTGTAGGCAACTCAGGAAAAGTCCTTCCCTCAAGGAAACTTGTGTGTGTCTCTCTCTGTACATGTATGCATGCGTGTGTATGTGTATAAAGAAGTAGATTCTTGGTTGAGGAAGGAGTGAAAAATTCAGATACTACTCTTTCATTTAGATAGACACTTCCTCATTAGCTGGCCTTGTGGTTTTGCTGTGATTTGGTGCGCATAGGTCCTTGTTAAAGGTGAAATCATGCCTTATTCTGCTGTTTAATATGGGCTGGGGTTTGGGGTAAGGCAGTCTGAGGCATTGAAGTTTCTGGTAAATATGAAATATCTTCCCTCAATTGCCCATGTGCCCTCACCTCGGTCAGTCTTCACTGCAGGCTTGAAGCCAGGGTCTTTTTCACCAACCTGTGACCTGGTAATTGTACTTGTTCCTATACTCAAGAGCATGTGCTCGGTTTAATGTTCTGTTCTAGATGTCTTGAAACACAGTCACTTTTGGACCAAATGGTCTGTGTTTCTATGCTGCTGTGCTTCCTGCCTGTTATATAGCCAGTCTTGCCCAAAGCGTTTTTGTGTCTCTTCACCAGCCCTTACAGAGCAGTGGAGTTTCCAGCCCCCACATGCACATTTGCAGGTACAGTAAGCAAGGGGATGCATTGCCTCTCTTCCAGCTCTTCCGCTGTGATCAGATGCCCCTTTGTGGACTATTTGGTACCTGTCAACATGTATATGCATGCTCGCCCCCTCTCTCTCTCTCTCTCTCTCTCTCACTCACTCACACACACACACACACACACACACACACACACACACACGTGTGTAAGCATGCACATAAACCTTGCTGGTAGAGAGGGTTATAATCTGCAATTTTGAATCAGAGAACTTCAAACTTTTCTTAAAAGTATTTGCCAGTCTCTGCCTTTCTCATTGCCACCCCACCCCCCAGCCAGCAGTGTCCGTAGCCATGTTATCTTTTAGATGGAAATGCTAGAGGTCATCTGGTCCAACTCCCTGAGTTTACAGATAATGAAACCCATCCACAGAGGGAATACTGACTAACTAATGTTGCATGGCTGGGGCAAGGGCCTTGTGAAAGAGATCATAGCCCAGGTAATAATTGTTTAGTAATTGTTCTGTTTTACAATTGGATCAGGTAAGAAAAAGATGGTATCAGTTATGACCTGGAAACTTCTGATAAAAATTAATAGAACAGGCGGGAATATTGTGTATGTTATTAACAAAGCTAGGGAAAGATCTGGATAGAAGTTTTAGAATATTATCTAAGATGAACTGTCTTCTTTTCTAGAAGTATTTCATCTCTGCAGTCAAAGTGTCTAGATGTTTATAACATAGAAGGTCTTTAAATTTCTCATTTGGATGTTTCTCATTACCAAAATATTTGTTAGAATACATCCAAATGTGGGCATTACTTGGTTCTGACAGAACTTAACATAAATTTGAGAGCCAGGACATAAATTTTAAACAACAAGGAGTGGAGCGTGTCCTACCAAGCCAGTCAGGAAGCAGAACAAGCAAGGCCTGGCTTCCCACCGGCTCTGCAGAGCTAACCTCACTCTCCCCTCCCAAAGGGAAAGGAAGAAGGCTGAGTCAAGATAAAGTGTCCATCCTCAAACAAACTGTGGCTCATGCTTTGGGTCCCCCATGCACTCCCATTTCCTGTGGCTAAAGTTAGGCCTATTAGATAGGAATTTCATTTTTAATCCATGACTGAGCAGACAGGGTTATAGACCTCTCCAGAAAGGATGGGAAAGGAAAGAGGCCCTGTTTGGCCATCCCAGGGGAGAGGGAAGGAGGGAGTTGCCCTTTCTGTACATGAGCAGTGAGATGCATGGGACAATTACCCAGTTACTTTGGGTGACAATTAATTACAAAAGGTAGCTACTGCCAGGAAGGTGCTTCCTAAACTTGACTCCTTTGTGAATCGCCCTTGCTATAGGCCTCAAATTGAGACAGACTGTGATTTTCTATAAAACAACATACGGTTTCCCTTGATATTTGTCTTTAATGGACAGTTTATATTACTAAGATAAACAAAAATCCAGTATGCTTGCCATAAATAGGATATAACTATTAAGATAAATAAATGTGCCCAAACAATGTGATTAAATTCTAGCTAGATGCTCTGTCCTGAGCCTTTTTGTGCTCAGAAAAGAGACTAAGGTTGGCAAACATTTAGTAGGGTATTAAAAGTGTAGTAACTTCACTGGGCATAGTGGCGCATGCCTTTAGCCTCAGCACTCCGGAAGCAGAGGCAGGCGGATCTCTGTGAGCTTGAGGCCAGGCTGGTTGCCATAGTGAGTTCCAGGCCAGCTGGGACTGCAGGGAGACCCTGTCTCAAAAAGACCCCCCCCCACTAAAAAAAGTATAGTAACTTCTACAAAGAGATCCTGTCTCAAAAAGACTGAATAAATAAATAAATAAATAAATAAATAAATAAATAAAAAGTGTAGTAACTTCAATTTGAGTCTTTCTCCTGGATGGATTAAGGATGGCAATGGATCAAAGACACAGTAACTATTATTATATGAGTTGAGTCTGGGCAAAGGGTGTTACAGTTATCATAAGATGTCAGGAAACATTAGAGGTTATCTGGGCCAACTCCCTAAGCATACAGTCAAGGAAGCATCTGCAGAGGGATCACCCACATGAACTGTGCCACTCACATGCCTTCTGCAGGGTCTCCTGCCATGCCTGTCATTTCCTGTGTCCTACCTGAGAAGGTTTCCATCCAAGGCAGCCTGCATCCTAAGAGCCTCCTTCTGTCATTGAAAAGAGGAATCAATGGATTGGGCATCTTCCTCTCTTCTAGTGGAGACTTACGAGCAGTGTTTTACATACAGAGGGTCCCGAGTGAGCAGGACTCTGGCCGGCCCTGGCTGTTACCTACTTGCTCCACACACTTTCCCTCCTTTCCTCCATTTCACCTCCTCATGCCTACCAGTTCTTCCAAGGAACCCTCCCAAGAAAGCAACTGCTGATCCATAGTACTACAGTCCCTTTTTGCTCCTGTAAAGCCTAGGTCAGCCCAGACACTTCAGCTCCATGACATTGGGCCGTAGTGGGATTTTCTGACCAAAAGTAGCTGTCTTCCAAAGAAAACTGGAAGCTCACAAGAGGCTGGCAGTTTATCCTTAAAGATCTTCCTCTCAGTCAGTATGGAAGAAAGAACTGTAAGGAAAGTAACTACTAATCAACACCCTTCCCATCTGAACATCAGGTCCAGCCATGTATCTTGTAGTCCTCTGGAGGTTGAGGCAGGAGAATCGGGAGCAGCCCAGGCTGTGCTTAGACAGAGGCCCCACTCCCAACCCCTTCACCCCTGCTGGGGGCAAGGGGCCCAGGGTGATGGTGACTCACAGGAGAGCTCTTGGCAACAGTCTGCATAGAAGCAATCCGAACAATAGCTGGACAGCCCGTTAGCCATGCGCTGTCTGGAAAGCTGTCAGCTGTGATTACAGGGGCATTATTCTTCTGCAGCTGCCCCTGAAAGTGGAGGAGGGGCTCAACGAAGACCACAAGCTATAGGGAGGAAGGCAAAGGGCCCCAAACACCAGGGTCATGTAAATCTTTGGAGCATCGCTTCTTCAGTGACCTCATCATGTCCTGGCAGGTTTTGAGTAGAGTTGAAAGTTGAGGTTAGTGGTTTTGGAGATCAGAAGTGCCCGGTGCTACACTTTCTAATCCTGGATCTTCACTTCAAAGTCCACCTCAATCCCTTTCAACCTCAAGTATGAAACCAAGGCCTAGATTGTACAGAATCAAGGCATATTTATTCAGCTTCTAATCCATTCTCCAGGAAATGAATGTTTTACTAAGATTACAATTCTTTTTTGTACAGAATGTCTCTGGAAGTGAACTCATTTGCCCACAAAATACCAAATACAGATCTACAGGAAATTATTTTTAGGGAAATTAAATGCCAAGGATACCATTTTTAATTGGGGGGACCATGATATTCCTGAATTTTGAGGATAGAGACCCAAGATAAGAGGCCAGGGAGGTGGCTTAGTGGATAAAAGGGCTTGTCACAGAAGTCCAAAAATCTGAGTTTGATCCCTGGAACCCAGGTACAAAGCTAGGTGTACACATCTGTAATCCCAGCACTCCGCCAGTGAGATGTAAAGTGGAGACAGGAATCATCTGGAAGCACGTGGGCCAATTAGCATGGAGTATGCAGCACAGTGACATAAGCAAGAAGAGGCAACCAAACCCCCCAAAAGTTTCCTCTGATCCCCATGTGCGTGCCATCGCATGTGCACACCTGCACTCTCACACATAGACACACAAAATCAATAAAATTTATAAAACAAGACCAGGATAAACGTGACTCATGAATTGCACTATATAATTCATTCATTTAACAAATTATTGAGTACTCTGTACCAGGCAATGTGTGTGTACTGCTGAGGATACATTGGTTAAATGCTTTCAGGAGTGTAGTCAAGTCTAACCAGATGATCTGTGTATATCACAGACTGGGACCCTTCCTTAGACTCCCTCCCACCCCCCAAGCATTATGACACTGCAAAATATATCTGCCAACTTCAGACCGTCTATCACAGGGTAAAGGCTGTGCTAATGGCTCTAATCCTGTTTCTGGCCTGTAGAAATCTGAAGTGGGGATGGTTCAGTGGTATCTGCTATATAAACAGCTGGATCTAGTAAGAAATCTTTTCCTTTGTACAAAGATTCACAGAGTGACCCTACCCAAGTCATTTAAACTCTTTAAACCTCATTTTCCTTATGTCTAATAAGGGTGGTTTCCTTGTACAACAGAGTGAAATGCACGTAGAAGGCCACGACTGGCCAAGCTTTGGAGACTAGGAGACTACAGAGTGTCTATGTCCCTGGATAGGACTCACTCCTATATTAAACCTCACCTATACCTGGGACTGTTGCAGAAGAGGGGGCAGAAAATTGTAAGAGCCAGGGCTGGACCATGAAAATAGGGAAACAGAGGCTTTTAGGTCACTGGAAGCTTGCATGTGTGAACTTGTGGCAATGGTGGAGTCAAGCACAGGACCCAAGCAAACACAATCAGACAAAAGCCCAGAGTGGAGCGAGGGAAATGGGCAGTGGGCCAGCCCCAGCCTGGGAACTGTTGGAGACTGGTTACTACTGGGTGAGGGAGAGTAGTAGACCTTACTTACAATATCTAGATAGGCTGACTAGACTCCAGTGGATAAATTTGCAGCAAGACACATCTGGGTACAAATGCTTGACTGAATGGGACTTAACATGTATGATGGAATGCATGAAGTTCAGTGGGGTGGGGTGTGGGGAAGGACATGGATTGAGGAAGGGGTCTAAATTTGATTAAGAGCTGTTGTATGAAATTTACAAAAGCTCAATAAAAATTTTTTAAGGATTTTATTATATTTTAAATTTTAGAACACTTTTATTATTCCAAAGAGAGGCAATTTTTAACACAGTTTTCCAGAAATAACCTGAAGCAGGTTACGTGTGTGTGTGTGTATAAAATGAAGTTTAAGGGGGAAAATAGGAATACGAAATCAAAGACCAAGGGATTTGCCAACATCAGGTCAGCTTTGGTGGAATAATGAAGGTTTCCATTAGCTCTGTTCTTTCTTTTTTTTTTTTTTTAAATCCTAACAAGGTTATTGGACTTGCTAACAGAGCAAGGGTGGGGGTTTATTTACAGAAGAGTGGGTCCCCCCCCCATTTACCACTGCATTGGAAAGTCCACACTCAGCTACAGATTCTGTGAATTCCCGACAGCTGCACAAAATGGCAAGAGAGGTGCCTCATGGCGTTCTCGGCTTATATATCCTTAGCCCTTCCCCACATGCAACTAAGGATTCCTTGGTGCAATTATAGCTTGCTGGCATAGTGGTTGGAGGACACTTCCAGGTAACACTCCACACCTTCCTCCGGCTCATACATTCTTTTCGCCAATCTCTTCCGAAAAAGTCCCTGAGCCTTGGAAGGGGTAATAGGTGTGGGATGATCTTCCTCCCATTAATAAAAATTTTTTAAAAATGTTAGGTATAATACATGTAAAGCACCCAGAATATAATAGATTCTATGTGTGTGTTAGTTTGAAACAGTGTAGCCCAGGCTGGTCTAGAACTGGCTACGTGGCGCAAACTGTTAATCCCCTAATGCTGGGATTATAAGCCGTACCAGTGCCACCACAATGGGCTCCTTTTTTTTTTTTGAGACAGTCTCCCTGTAGCCCCAGCTGAACTCCCCTATGTAGACAAGGCTGGCCTTGATCTCACAGAGATCTGCCTCCCGAGTGCTGGGTGCACCACCATGCTCAGCTGGGTTCTTCTTTTTTCTGAGACAGGATCTCATGTATCACAGCCTGGCTTCCAACTTGCTATGTAGCAGAAGCTGGTCTTGAATGCCTGTGCACCACCACACCTGGTTTCTGCAGTGCTGGGAACTGAACTAAGGGCCTTGCACATGCTAGGGAAGCATTCTACCAACAGAGGTCTATCCCTAGCTCCATTGTGGATTCTTGATAGATAGTTGTCCCAGCAAAGGGAAGGAGGGCGAGTGTGGCAGTTAATCTTGATTGTTGACTTCATGGGACTTAGACTCATGATGGAAACAAATCTCTGGGCATGTTTGAGGGATTTTCTAGATAAGGTTAATTGGGATGGGAAGACCCATCCTAAATGTGGGTGGTACCATTACGTGGGTTGGGGTCCCAGACTGGATTAAAAGGAGAAACAGAGTTAAGCATCGGGATTCATTGCTGTTTCCTGAGTGTGCATGCAGTATCTGCCTCACACTCCTGCTGCCATGCCTTTCCTGCCACGATGTGAGCCCAAACAAACCCTCCTTCTTTAAGTTGTTTTGGCAAGTGTTTTGTCACAGCAACAAGAGATGTAACTAATAAAGAGGAGGAGGAGAGAACTATGGAAGTGGCCAGAATACTTCAAAAAGAAGCCAACTTTGGCCATTTAGGTTGTGAGTTACAGTACAGGAGACAACACCAAATGGTTCTGCAAGGTGGCCTGTTGGGTTTTCGTTTCTCAGTGTTAGGGATCAAACCCGGGGCCTCATGCTCTATCACTGAACCACATCCAGCCACGAACTTTTTGTTTATCTCCGTCCTGATCTCCAGGACAGCTTGGCAAGCATTGCCCATCCCTCCAACATTTCTCTTCCCTACCTTGTGGGGTCTGTGGCCCTGAGGCATCAAGATTCCAGACATCAGGGTTGGAAAAAAGCCTTATGTCGCTGTGGCTGAAGACTTGTCTATTGGCAGTTGGGGAGCTGCTCATGAATCCTAGGGAACTGTGGTGGATGAAGTGTCCCTAGCTCCAGGAGAAGCAAACCTGAGAACTCTCCTTGTTCATTCAGCTGTCTGTAGACAGTCACGTTTGGCTCTGAATGATGTAGTGATAAGTGGTCAGTGGCTGTTGGTTCTCTCCTACCATGTGGGCCCTGGCGATAGAATTCAGGTCCTGAGGCCTGGTGACAAGTGAGCCATCTCACTGGCTTGGCCCTCAGTGAAGAGTTTTAATAGAAGTTTGTTAAAGTGTTTGAAAAAAAAAGGGCACACACACAAGGCCCTAGGTTCAAGTGTAAATATTGCGAAAAAAATTTTTTAATAAAAAAAGAAGATAAACAAACAGGGCCAGGGAAGTACCAGTGATAACTGAGTTATAAATTAAGAGTTGTAATTAATCTAATCCTGTGCACCTGAGTGCCAGTAGAACTAACATAAAATAATTACAGTAATTTAGAAGGCCTGGATAGAAGTGCTGGCTAACTCAATTTTTTTTTGTTCTTGTCACAGCTCATTGTTGAAAATCTTGTCAGATACAAACCCTTTCTCCCACCTCCACTGTGCCTGGATGAGTTTCTGTGAGATAGTGTTTCTGGGCTTTCTGGGCGTTTTCAACACTTTCAGCATTTCCACCATGAACTTCGCTCTGGTACTTTCACTTGGCTGTTGTTGTCAGCACAGATAATAGTGCATATCTGATCATTTACCCAGCACCAGGCATGGTGCTGAGCCTTGTACCCACAGGGATCTATCAAATACTCACAAGCACTTTACCAAGGAGGTGCTGTTAGCACCCCCATTTTATGGATGAGCAAACAGGCTCAGAGAGGTAGATGATACCTAAGGTGTCTGGGCACACATTCATATACTGTGTTAGTTAAAATGTTTGAGTCAGGCGTGGTGGCGCACACCTTTAATCCCAGCACTCGGGAGGCAGAGGCAGGCAGATCTCTGTGAGTTCAAGGCCAGCCTGGTCCACATAGTGAGTTCCAGGCCAGCTGGGGCTACAGGGAGACCCTGTCTCAAAAAGACCGCCCCCCCCAAAATGTTTGCACCAGTAGCTCAGAGAACACTATGAATCCCAGGTTTTCTACCATGTGAGCATCAGATGGAATAGTCTAGAAAAAAGGACCAGGGTTCCAGTATGCTGGAAAAGAGACAGCATCTTAAAAATAGGAGAGGAAAAAATAGCCTTGTATGAAATAGAACAGGGTCTCCCTTGTTGCTCTTCACTGGTAGAGAAAAAAACCAAACCTGGGTCATTTTTCTACAACGTCAAGTTCCAGTTAAGGGCAAGCACAAGAACACAGAATCCTTTTGCTAATCTTTCCTGAAAGAAGATGTAGATGAAAGGCACAGCATCAAAGCCTCCGAAGCCACCAAAGCTGTTTGCCAGTGAGGAGCTAAATCAGAAAGGCTCAAGATCAGGTTCAAATTGAATAATTACAAACAACTAATCAGGAACCATTTGCTGTCAAGTCAGGAGCTGCACCCTCTCTGTCAGCATGTTTTTGCTGCTCTGATCATCTGGTTATTTAATAGAAAAGTCTATGATTAAATAACAGGGCTGTTCCGCCACTAATCAACTTAATCTCCGCCATTTAAAGTGAAGCCAGACTTCCATTTGCCCTTGTCTCTGAGATGGGAGATGGGAGGACACAGTGGATGAAACTGAAGGTATCAAAAAGGGGCTCTAGGGGCAACCCCATGGGGTCTGGGCAGTTAGGAGAGTCAGGCTGCAGCCTGGGATTCTTATGTGTCATACGTCAGGCTTCCCTGTTTCCCAAACCTACCCTTTTACATTTATTTTACTTGTATGTGTGTGTGTGTTTGTGTGCACATGCCACATACTTGTGGAAGTCTGGAACAACTTGTGAGAGTCACTTTCTATGTAGACCAGGTTGGCCTGGGATTTGCTCTTCCCTCCTTTGCCTCTTGAGGCTGAGATTACAGGCATGCATCCTCCATGCCTGGCTTATTGTTTTAAGTAAGTATACAAATGTATTTTTATGCCATTTTCAGATACTAACCTAAAGGAAACACATGGTATTTGTAGACAAAATAATGAAAACGTAGCATTGTGTGGGAGAGCGTCCCACTCTGTGAAATGAATCCTGCAGTGTGTACGTAAATGGGGAAGAAGCAGCTAAAGGAACACTCCCTTGGCTCCTAGTAGATTGGGAGCTAGGCCAGGTGAGGAAAATGGATTCAGACTTGGGCCAGGATAGGCTCTTCTGAGATTCTACCAGCTGAAGATTGGACTAGTGCTCTTTATAAACAACTTTCCCAAGAACAACAGAAGAAGCAATTTGTTTATGGACCATTTACCAAAAGAATTTAGATTCTCTGCCTTGAACCATTTGAAGGTAGCCAAGCCTAAAAGGAGATCACCCTGGAGCAGTCCGAGGGACAGTAGCCATTACGAAAGCAGTCCAGAGGATGAAAGATGAGAGCTGACAGTCACAAGTCTCTGGTGTAGATCACTGGATCTGTCCAGGTTTACACACATGGCCATGACATCTCACTGCTGAATATGCACAGGATTCTGCTCCATGGCAGGTCACAAAGGGACCTCATGGTGTTTTGAAGAATAGGAATAGGAGGTGTTTCCAGCCCTCAACAGCCTCTAAGTATCTCTGTGAATGCTGTTGCCTGTAGCACTTGGAAACCAGATGCTACCCCCAGGCCCAATGTCCCCATAGCCTCCTCTGTCACTGACTTTCCTTTCTACCCCCAGGAGGGAAAACAGAGTTAATGTGCTCCTTATAGTCATTTGTGGTTGGGGTCAGCTGGTTGGTTCCCTTCCACTCTGAGCCGTTGGCAGGTTTGGAAGAACAGAGACCTTGTCTTCGGATTTCCCTCAGGGCCCAGGCATGGACAGCATCATGGCTCCAATGTCCCTTTCCTTGAGTGCATTTGAGTTTCCTTCTTGCAAGAGTCATTGAGCTTGCCAATGCCCCACTTGAACCAATGTCTGAACTGCTACAATTACCTTTAACGTGTTTATATATTTTAAGGAAAATCAGTGCCCCCACTGGTAAGGGAAAAATGCTCTTTCTTATTTGAAAGGTGAGAACCTAAAATTGAATTGGCAGCTTTTAAGTCTCCAAGGAAATTTGAGGTTGAAGAATTTCAGCCTTCAGTGACCTTGGCTTTTGAGGTTTTGATTTAATTTTGGCAGCCAGGTAGTTAGCAGAAGGGACGGGGGTGTCACCTCAAGAACACTGGCCTTTATTCATTCCTTTTCTTGTTTTGTTTCTTGAGTCACCCATTCGGAAATTATTCACTCAGCACAGAGCTCGGGAGGAGCCACAAAGTTATTTGCTGAAATAGGAGAGCAAACTACCACAGTTACTGAACTCACCCACAGGCCTTTCTCATGGTAGAAAGGGAAGTGGACAGTACATTCGCTTCAGTAAACTTGACAGGAATTACAGGGTGGGACCTTGGCTTCTCAAATCGGCTGGAAACTCATCAGAGCAAGTATGTAAATGCATAGTGCAGCCATCTTGCCTGGACACTCCCCCCAGATAACCTGTCTGTGACTTGTGATGTGCCGGGGAAGTAAAATGGTTATAGACCCCATAGGAAGCAATGACAGTGCTTAAAACTAAAACAGACCGAAAAATGGCTTCGTGTGGACAGCGAGCTGGGGTCTCTAAAGCCTGGAAAATAACCCTGGAAAATAACCACAAAGGAGTCTCCTTAGTCCTCATGTACCTCACATCTCTTACCTCCTTCACAGGCCACATGTGCAGTCCCATATTTGGGTGCAGTACAGCATGAGAGATGGTGACTGTGGAGCTTGGGTTCAGGCAGACCTGGGTTGGATCCAGACTCTGCCACTTGCTGATTATAAAACCTTGAGTGGCCAGGCATGGTGGCGCACGCCTTTAATTCCAGCACTCGGGAGGCAGAGATAGGCGATGTCTGTGAGTTCAAGGCCAGCCTGGCCTACATAGTGAGTTACATAGTGAGTTCCAGGACAGCTGGGGCTACAGGGAGACCCTGTCTCAAAAAAAAAACAAAACAAAAACCATGAGTGAGTCTGTGCCTTCTTAGAGCTTCTGCAGCTGTCTTGCAGAACAGAGAACATTCCACTTCCCAGCTACCTGATGTGGCTGTAAGGATCAGATGAGATCCTGCAGATATATGTCTGTCTGTCTGTGAGAGATGTATAGTGAATGTGTAATGAGGGAATGCCATCCTTCTTACCAGTCTGATTAGGCAATCACTGATGGATTCTCTCAACTTTCCGAGTTCTTGTGGGTACCTCTCTGGCTTGTTTCTGGCTGATGATGTCTTCCATGAGCTGTTCTGTAGATCATTGGCATGGCTTCCCAATTGAGGAAGGTCCTGGTTAGATGTGTAGTGCCCTTGTGTGCCTGCTTTACAGCACACCCTTCGTCACCAGGGTCAACTGAGCAGGATGGCTGCCCATTCTGTCCTTTTGCTCTGTCTAGCTGGATACCTTTGGAGTTGGGGGTCAGTGAAGAGGTCAAGTTTTCAGAAGGTACAGGACTAAGGGCATCAACCAACCAGTCATTCAGAGAGGCAAACAAATAGTATTTTGAGAGAAGCTGGCCATGTGCCAGTTACTGAACCAAGCTCTAGGATTTTGACTATGACAGACCATATCCTTCCTTCACTGGGCTCAGATCTCATGAAAAGATAATATCTGGAGCTCCAGTTTCTTTCTGCTCCCACCCACCCCCTCCAAGATCACATGTGTGGGACTGCAACCTTTAGGCAAGAAAAGCTAAACTTAGGGCATGGGTTCCTCTAAGCAGCCAGATCCTCCTTCAGCTGTCACCCACATCCTCACCCAGCATATGTTGCTTGTTGATCATACTTCTACCTCAGGACAGCGCTCCAGGCAGAAGACACTACCAGACATCCAGGTGGCAAGTGAGACGTGAATTCTTGCCACAAGTGCTGTAAACTGTGTTTGCAGGGTTTTGCCTAAGGAATCAGAATCCTAAATTTCGAGTATCACATTATAGCCAAGTAGCTTCCAGCTAATTGCTAGTCTCTGCTGACCTTAGTTTATTTACCTGTACAATAGGAACTATTCCTTGCTATACCTGCCTCAAAAAGTTACCATATTAGGAGGATGTATAGGCACACACCGATAGCCCTAGCTGTTTGGGAGTCTGAAGTTGGGAGGATTGCTTGAGGCCCAGAATTTGAGTCCAGCCTAAGCAACATAGTTAGACTGTGTCAGACACATGAGTGTGTACATACACACATGTATACACTCACACACACACACACACACTCACCATATAAGCCAATGAATTGGTTTCTCTAACATCTTGGTGCTGTTTTTAACTGTACCTGCATGATCAATCAATAAGGATCAGTCTCTGTACACATAAAGCATCCTCAGACACAAGTGTGCGTGAAGTGCCTGTCAGCATCTTCTTCAGTATACCTCCCTCCCCCAGAGACTCAGTGTGGAATATTTGACCTCTGAGTGTGAACATTATCCAAGAATGGCTGACTCTGCATCCCTAAGAGGTGTGTATGTATGTGTGTATACTCCTGGTCTTAACATCTCTGATCATTCCTTATCCTATAACCCATACCACTTCTGTGGAAAAGCTTAGGGGACCTGCATCCCCACTGCTCTGGAGGCCTGTGCTCATCTTTGGGAGTATAAATATCTAGATAGCTGGCTTTGTAAAAAGAAAGCCCAGTCCATTTCCCATCTTCCTCTGACACTTTTATTCACCTTATTAAAGTGCCTGTTTCTCTGGGAACACCACCGTCACCATGTTTCCAGAATCCTCTGGCCCACTCTGCTACAAGGTGTATTGCTGTAGGAACTGGAGATAGAGCTCAATGGTGAAGCACTTGCTTATTATGCATAAGACCCTGGGTTTGATGCTCAGTACAAGAAAAGAAAATATAATTAGATTTATTCCCCTCTCTTTGAGGTTGATGTCACCACCACCCTGCCATCCCAACCTTGGAGTTAAGAAAGAGAGATTCAGAGGAGTGAAGTGACTTTCTCTAAGATCTGCAAATTGCATTTGCTGTGTTTCTCTGTTGTATGAGTGTGAGTTCTTAACCATGGGAGTTGCTGACCCATGTGTTCCTTTCCTGGAAGCAAACACAGAGCTTGGCCCATAGTAGAGATCCGTTCAACAAGCCTTTGTTAAAGTGATTGTGGATAGTTATGATTGCTGTCCAATCTCTGTCTTTGTTCAGACTCAGAATTCTGATAGAGAAGGAGGTGGTGGACTGGTTTGGATGTTACACACTTCAGATGTTTCCAGACGGTCCCATAACGTCATGCTAGTGCCTCTGGGTTTTTGGTAGTTTTCTGTCAAATAACATTGGTGCACTTGGCAAGTCACAACTTTGAGAAGGACCCAAGGAACACTTGACTGGTTGTCTGAGCCAGGGATGCAAAAGAGAGATGACTATATCTTTGATGTGCTTTATTGTGGTTTAGAGATAGAATTACTTTTTTTTTGTTGTTTTATAAAGGAGGAAATTTTTTCTGCCTCTAATTTTATAAGCTGCTGTGGTTATTATCTAAATTAATTTCAAATATATGTGGTTCAAAAGTGGTTTTTCTAAGTCTGAATGTGTGTGTGTGTGTGTGTGTGTGTGTGTGTGATGCTGGGGGTCAAATCCAGGGTGTTGCCCATGCTAGGCAAGTGTTTTACCACTAAGCTATATCCCCAGTTTTTATGGCTACTCAGTGGGAAGTCTGAAGACAATGTCTAATGGTCTTTCCGGCATTGTGGCTTTTTGATTATATCAGGACCCTGTAAGGTTTAGACCAGATACTTCCAAGGGAATTAGATTTTCTTTCTAGTCCATTCTCTTCTTCCAAGTCACTCAGAAGCGGACCCTAGTATCTAAATTTCTAAATGTTATATGGAGGCATTTAGGAGGGGAAAAAAAGAAATATAAAAGAGGCTATAGCAGCCAAAATAATAATAACGCAAACTTATTGAGCTTATTAGTTCCCATAGTTCCTAGACCCTTTCCACCTTGGTTAAAGCTTTCGGGCAGCATGGTAGACATGATAAGGATTTATGTGCTGTTTAGTTACTTGCTTTCTTTTCTTAATCAGAGTCTCAATCCTGTTTACATTTGAACTTCGTTTTCTCGTTTGTCCTGCAGCGGAAACGGAAGCAGAGTGCCCAGGATGAAGATGCCGTCAGCCTGTGCAGTCTTGACATAAGTGTGAGTTCAGTCTTTTCTGTCTCCCATCGTGCTCCTGCCCACCACAAGGGCATCGCTCTTCTCTGAGTATTTTTTGTCACTATGCCTGTGCTTAAAGTGGGTTTCCACCATCTGGCTGTGGGTCTGTGACCTGGAAGAAATCTTAAAAATGTTTTCATTTTACTGAAGAAAGTTGTGTAGCCCACCTGAACTTCCAAGCCAACTTGTTTATTGCCTCTGGCTTTTCTCTCATACAAAGAATTATAAACTTGGGCATCTGGGCAGAATCTAGATAAATCCCACCATGCCATTTGAGAGACTGGTTCTAGATGATGGAGCAGATGTTTTTCCCTTTTGGTAGGGGAGGAAGTTAGTGGTTTGGCACAATCAGCAGCTGGATAGCCCAAAGGTTGGAGGAAGACTCCTGTGTGCAGAGTGGCTCTGGGTTCAGCAGATCTTAGGTTAAGTCAAGATTATGTACTTAGCATTTATGTGGCGTGATTCCACGTCTGGAAACTAAGGCCAAAAAGACTTCACCTAACAGTTTTTTGTGTGTGTTTTGAATAAAACAATAAAAATGAGAATACTAAGCACAGTACCTAGTACTTACTAAGCACCCAGCAAACATTAGCCTCATTGTAATTTTCTTTAAAAGCAAAAGTTTGCAAAACGGACTCAATGATTTGCTGACTGAATGCCGGTGAGACAGAGGTGTGCAGCTTCCTCAGGTTTCCCAGATGTTTTATCGGCGACTTCCTGTGCATGGGCTCTGGTCTCCTCACGATTCAGTTGAGAAGCCTCCCAGGGCATGTGCTGCCCCCTCTTTTCAGACTGGAGACTGGGGTGGAAACAGAGGCCTTCCTGGGTTCTTCCTGTTCCTGGCTCTTCCTCTTAGATACTTCCTTGGAGTTTACCCATCATGCACTGCAAATTCATGTCATATTAGGCCTTGTGGTGTCTCTTACAGAGATCAGGAAAGAAAACATTCTCCTGTACTTAAGAATGGGGCCTTGGGGGCTAGAGAGATGGCTCAGAGGTTAAGAACACTGACTGTTCTTGCAGAAGACCTGGGTTTGAATCCCAGCACCCACGTGGCAACTAACAACTGTTGGTAACTACAGTTCCAGGGGATCCGACGGCCTCTTCTGTCCTCCATGGGCGTTGCACGTCACGGGTGCACTTACCTACATGCAGGCAATACACGCGTACACATAAAATAAAAATAATAAAATATTAAGAAGAAGAA
>NW_008352327.1:876396-995256 GCF_000622305.1 Nannospalax galili
GAGGGGGAGGGGGAGGGGCGTGGCCTTGGACAAGCCACTCCCCTCTCTGTGCTTCAGCTTCTCCATTTAGTAGAGACCGGGTCTTCTAAAATGGTTGTGGAAGCCTGAAACTCACTGACTATAAATGAACTGGTCCTCATCCAGGGCCACCTCTTTGCCACCGTGAGCAGTACTTTTAGCTATTTTTAATCATCACTGAATTTCCTGATGTAACAGCTTTGGTGGAGCGAGCCTGAGCTGGCTACTAATCATGTACTCGAGCATCTTTATTTAACCATATGGTGTTTATCTGTTCTAGTCTTTTGGAGCATCAGATTGATGAAGTTCTGCCAGTTCACCAGGTTGCCATGGTAACAGGACAGCAAGACAATGTTCTTCTAGAGTTTTCCTTACTCATTTAATATTGTGTTGTTGATAGGGGAAGCTGTGGAACTTGCCTCATCAGCAATAAGATTGTATGTGTTTTGGTATTTTTAATTTTCTATAACTTTACTTATAGAATCCAAAGACTTTTAGGACATAAAGGGTCCTTAGCTGTGGTTGGCCATAGTGGCACACCTTTAATCCAGCACATGGGAGGCAGAGGCAGCTGAATCTCTGTAAGATTGAATCCAGTTTGATCTACATAAGGAGTTCCAGGCCAGCTAAGGCTACAGGAATTCATTCATATTCTCTCTCTCTCTCTCTCTCTCTCTCTCTCTCTCTCACACACACACACACACACACACACAAACACACACACACAGAGTCCTTAGCTGCCTTGTGATCCAGTGCCCTCAATTTGCCAAGGAAGCAGTAGTCCCCCAGGACATAGGAACGCAGGCAAAACTTTAGACCAGGCAGCATCATCACACAGCACAGTCTTCTCAACTCTGCATTGACATTTATTTTCTGAAAAGCATGTCTCTAAATGCTTTTTATCAGAGAAATGCTAAATTCTGATTAGAAAAGGATTACTGGCAATTACAAGTTGTAATTTGGTTTTTGTCTTGATTAACATTAATGGCCTTGCCTTCTCATTGAGGTCACCTAGGTCACAGATAATGAATAATTTCTAAAGAGTGATTTTCCCCCTGTGCAACTGCAGATGTTCCCCCTGATCTTGGCATCTCACTTTATAGGAGAGAAATCTACCCCATCACCACCAGTGGGGCTATCTGAGGGGCTCAACTACAGCCAAACTAATTTCTGATTTACTTAGCATTTTTCTTTCTGAATCTTGGCAAGCAGATCTTCAGAAGCTGGGCTGGGTTTCCTCTGTTTATCGTTACATAGTATTACAATACTTGTACAAACTAGAGTTCTGGAAGCTGTTGTGGGGACATGAAACTGCTGTGTTGCAGGTTCCTTTGGCCCTTAGAGTCATGTGGAGGTAACAGGAAGTGTGGCAGAACCAGGTGTGGCCAGGAAGGTCTCTCACTTCAAACCATCCCTCAGCTCGGCAAAGATGAACTGAACTAAATTAAGTAGTGGGTGGTAGGTGGAACCACTCATTAGATGTTTTGCCATAAATGCAAGAATGTCTAAATAAATATCTGAGCTCAGTGAATTGATTATTCTAAGAAGGAAGTGGCCTTTGTGGGTTAGTCACTTTGTACTTTTGAATGGTGATACCCTGGAGAATCCCTTCAGAAGCAGTTATAGGAGAGATGTTTCTCTTTTGTTGCTGTCTTAAATGTTGCTCAAATAGGCCTTAATTCCCAAGACTCAAGCCATCCTCCTGTCTCAGCCTCCTCAGTATCCGAGACTGCAGGTTTGTGCCACAAGGGCTGAGTAAAGAATTGTTTTGAATCTATTATTATGTATAGTGGAAAGTATGTGGAAAAAAAGATAGGGTCCAATTAGTGATTTATAGTGGAGGACGTGAGGGTTTAGGAAAGTGAGATACAAACCTCTCAATTTTGATTTCACATCCCAAGTGCAAAAACAGCCCTTAGAGTCATTTGGAGGTAACAGGAAGTATGAAAGATCACAGCACACTGTGCATTGAACAAGAAGTTGCTAGTTGAGGGGGTGGGAGTCTTTGGGGATGATGGTCAGGTTCACACTGAATATCAGCACACTGCTGGGGACACAGTGGGCTCTTGGTAAATACTTACTATAGAATTTTTTTTAATAATATGCTTTATGGGGCTGAGAGATGGCTCAGCAGTTAAGAGCACTGGCTGTTCTTGCAGAGGACCCAGGTTCAATTCCCAGCACACACATAGCGGCTAACAACCATCCATAACCCCAGTACCGGGGATCCAACACCCTCTTTTGATCTCTGCAGGCATTGCATGACACAGATGCATTTACACACATGCAGTGAAACACTCATACACATAAAATAAAAATAATAAAAAAATATAAAAAATAATGTAACGATGGACAAGTAGTGGGGAACGGCTGGGGTACCGACAACTCAGTGGACAGTAGCAGGGATGACAGAGTATAAGAGCTCTTGTGGCAGGGGAAGGCTATGGGAGGGTGCCATCTGGGAAGTGGGTGAGTAGATGAATAAGATGGTTTGGGATGTTCTGTGTGATATACACACAAAAAGAAATCAACAAATTTTTAAAAATGAATTATATTTGAGGAGGAAGCATAAAAATTTATGTCATGTTAATTAGTAGAGGTGATAAACATTACCACTGAAATCTACCCGATGACTTTATAGACATACACAGATGCCAAGGATCTGAGTGCAACTGATTATGACTAGCAATAATCAGATACATACAGATTAGAGACGCATGCACCAACATCACAATGTTATTAGCAAAAACAATGTCTTTCTGTAAGAAAGAGTATATTTTAAAATGAAATGGAGATCTTTTTTAAGGGTTGAAAACTTATTCAATTTTATGTCTTACAGGGTTTATACTGAGTTCAATATTGTAGAACTGTATTAATTCAATAATGAACCCAAAAATTTTATAGCCACTTTTGAAAGAGATGTATCTTTGCTCTGGAAACTGTCATTGAATATGTTAAAGCTGTAATGAAATGCTTCTAAAAAATAAAAAAATATATATGTATTTAAAAAATAATGTACTTCCCCAAGGAGTAGCCCTTTTAAAGAAACGTACCTATGATGTGAAAAGTTAGAAACTGTTAACACAGATGATGAATTCTCCTATTGATTAAAAAGCGTCAAGCTGAGTGTGGTGTCATACACAAGTACTCCCAGCACTCAAAAGGCAGAGGCAGGAGGATTATGAGTTTGAGACTAGCTTGAACTACATAGTGATACTTTAAATCATTTGTGATTTCAGGACATTTGTGGCCCCCAGCAAAGCCCCTTTGTTAATTGTTTTTTTAACAGAGGACATAGGTATGGAAGCCTGGGGAAACATAACCCTACTCCACGGAACTGTTCTCCACACCATCTCTCACCCTCGCATTTGGTGAAAAATAGATTGAAACTGAAGAGTCTCCCCAGTTGACAAAATAATTGGTGTCTATTTTTCCCACCACTTGAACCAGTCCATCTCCTGAGTCCTGAGCTTCCAGGCAGAATAGAACACAGACTAGTCCAGAAACAACAACAACAACAAAAAACAACAACAACAACAAAAAAAACAAAACAAAACAAAAAAGGTAGCTTATATTTTTGTGAACAATTTGAGAGTAGAAAAGGCTCCTGGCAGCTGCCTCCAAATCTCTTCTCACGTCAGAGGATAGAGTGGGCTGCTTGTGGGGAGATTGCCTCCCCCACAGCGCTTGACTGTTTAAAATCCTTAGGGGTGAGGAGCTGCTAGGTTCCTGACGCCTCTTGAAGGTCTAGCCAGGCCTTAACGGAAGAGACAGCCATGCCCCACACAAGGACTAGGCTTAGCAGGAAACAAATGAGCCCTGGGTAGGACTTTAAAAAGTCCCCAGTGATGACATGGTCTGAAAAGTGAAAGGGAACACATGTTTGTTGGAGAAAATTTGGGAAAATCAAAGAATTGGACCTGACAGACACACCTCAAAGCATAGCTATGTTTTGATGTACTGTCTTCCTGTCAGTATGTACGCTTCCTTGTTAATGTTTCCATTGTAAATATTTCAGACATACAGAATAGTACAAAGAGAAAAAAAAATATATATATATATATATATATATGAGAAGCCCTACGTAGCAACTGAGGAAATACTTCCTTAGCAGCAAAGCCAAAGACCTTTGCCAGCCTGGTGTGCCATGAAGCTTGCTGTTTAATTTATTGCTGCCTCTGAGTCCATAAACTTGTTACATGTGTATGTCCCCAAATGGTATCTGTTACTTTTAGCCAGCTTTAAAGTTTATGTAAGCACGTACAATTTAAATTTTTTGTTACATTTTTATTGTGTGTGTGTGTGTGTGTGTGTGTGTGTGTGTGTACATATGCACATACATCATGACGTGTGTGGACGTTAGAGAACAATTTCTGGGAGCCGATTCTCTCCTTCCACCATTTGAGTCCTCGGGATCAAATTCAGGTCATCAGGCTTGGCAGCAAGTCCTCTACCCTCTGAGCCCCACCTCACTGGTCCATACATACTGTGGTTTGAATTGCCATGCTGGCACACATTAGTTTATTTCTGGACTTTATACTTCCTGTTTGAGAGCACGTCTCTATATCCCACAATATTCTTCGACATTATTTAAATGACTGTATAGTATGTTGTCAAATGAAGGCACCAGGTTCATTCAACTCCTTGCTTCTTGGGAATTTATACAAGTGTAGACTTTTCCCTATTATAAGCACCATGCATGGATATCCAAGAATACATTTGTGTAATCTCTTTAATCAGCAGGATCAAGTTGAAGATAGGAAATTCCTGATTTACTGGGTATGGAGGGTTCTTAATCCCCTGGACAGCTTTATGTCCCTTCTGGCAGTGGGTGGTGGACATAAACCAAGTCTAGAGCTGTTGAGTATCTTCTGTGGAAGCTGGCATGAAGGAGTCATTCTCAGCCTTCTCTGGCCCAGCCCTCTTCATGCTGTGTCACCAGTCCCTTGCTAAGTCTGTGATGTGCTAGGAACGTTTGTCCCTCTTCTCACCTTCAGAGAGCCCCTCAAAGGGCCCAGGCTCCCTTCTTGCCTGTAGTGAGACTTCCTTTCCATGCTGGTGGGGTGTCCCCATGGGACCTGAGATGGGACAAGATTGGAGTTCATACTCTCTGGTATTTTCTTTACTGGTTCTCAGGTACCACCGTGAGCCCTACTGAAGCTTCTATGAGGAATCCCTGGGGTGAGTGTGCTCACACCCCAGTGCTGTTGAGATCCCTCAGTCATTGGGACAACACCTCCTCTGTCTCCTGTGAGATTTCTGAATAGAAGTCCTTATGGCACCTGCTCAGATATTGCCTTTTCCCTCTCCCAAGGAGAGACAGGAACAGTTGAGCTGCAGCCTTTGGGCAGGGGAGTAACCTTCTTGGGGCTCCCTTCTTAATAGAGCCCTAGTCAGTGTACATGGGGCCTCCTCACTGGCCTCCCTGCCTCCTTCCAGCTGTCCTCCACATGCAACCAGGTAGTCTTGTAATCCCCACCTTCAGTTCCCAGGCACCTTGTAGTGCTTCTGTGAGTGGCGGCATCTGAGTTCCGCTCACCTCCGTCTTAAACCACTGCCTTCCCCCTGCTCCACATGCCTAGAACAAGCCATGCTAGTTCTCTTTCAGCTTCTCACAGCTGTCATGCTCCACCTTGTCCCTGGACCTTTGCACATACTACCCTGTGTCTGAAATACACACTATTCTCTCAACACTTGACTCGAACCCATGCCCACTTGTCCTTCACATCCAACTCCCCACTAGGACTTCCCAGGATTCCCTCGAATTCTGCTGTCTAGCCATTCTGGATTCCATCACTCCATCCCCATTGTCAGAGACCTGTGTTCCTGTCGTAGCCTTTGCCCCTCAGTATTGTGATGCCTGCTTGCTCAGGGCTCTTCACAGGGAAAGCTGTATTCTGTCACATACTCAGCAACCAGCATAGGCCTTGACCCGTAGTAGATGCTCAATAAATGCTGGATAAAGCAAGACTTAGACACTCTTCAGTGTATGAATTACAGAAAGGAAAGGAAGGAGAACGAGGCACTGGAAACTCAATGCATTAAGAAAGGAAAGGAGGTGGAATTTCAAAAATCTAAGACAGAAGATCAGATGAATGTATTTTTCCCAGATGTATAATGCCAGGAAATCTTTTGGACTCCGATCATTCAGCAGGCTGTCCTGAATTTATTACAGTATGTAGTACAGTCATGCTGTGTTTACAAGTTCACTGATAACCTGTGAACTCTGTCAAAGTAAACAGTGTTTGTCATACCAGCTCCATAAACATGTCTGGGTGGGATGGACAAATGAGTGAGTGAATGAGTCTCAGGCTGGGCCCCTCAGAAGGGTGTGTTGCAGTCAGTCCATCTTATTTTTATGAGTTTCCTGAGGTAAACATGAATCAGAATTTCAGGGAAGGAGGACTGGACTGACTTGCTGGGGTTCTTCCCTGGTGACTGATTATGGGGACCCGTTAGACACAAATGGCGAGGGATGCCACTACGTGCTGCCTGCATGATGGGCATGAGGTTGTCTCAGACTTCACCTCATCCTTACATTACTCCTTTAGGATGAGGCAAATGCTTATGCATAAACTTGCCTGAGGTCATGCATAAACTTGCTGTGATGGCACACGGCACTGTGGCTGGGCCTGCCCTCCTGATCCTGGTGCTAATAGACTTATTATTGTCATAGCAAATAGCACGACTTTTGAGAGGTGAAATGGATTAAGCATTCATGTGCTCTGTGGTTTCCTAATCTCTATGACCATGGGTGGTATCGAATCCTTTCTGCAGATGAGGAAACTGAGCTTCTAAGACAGGGAGTCATAGCTTGTAGATTGAAGCCCAGGAGGTTGTATTCCAGAGCTTTCTTGCACTACTGCAGGACAAGAAAGAAAGGAGAGGAAAGCTTTTGGCTTTGTGGCTGGAATGTTGGAAGATTGACAGGGCGTTCAGTCCATCATCTTAACACCCCAGCTTGGAAGTGTGTGGCAGGAATGATCACATTTTCATTACCTGGCAGTTCCAGTTTCTTGTACTGCTGTATGGACATAATGTATGTGCTGATATAGAAAGGAGAGAATGTTTTCCCGGCTCTGTGAAACTAAGTCCTGTTTCACTGCTAGATACGTTCAACCAGACACAGTAACAGCAGGATTATTTTATCTCTGCCCAGCAGAGTCCAGATAATTTAAAAAGATACCAATTCTACAGATTCGTTTCTTGCAGGCTGTTCTGGAACTTGCTAACTGGGGAGATTAGCTTTGCTCTGACCAGCAGGAGGCCATGATGAATTATGTGGGAGATTTTAATAATGCTCTTATCACCCAGGAGACCAGGCAGGCTATGGAGATTGGCCTTTGTTAGCACAGGCTCATGTGTAATCTGTGGGCATTCCTGATTGAATGCACGATTGTTTATGCTGCCTGACAGGTCCTTTGGGCATAAGGTAGCAGAGACCCCACCTTCAGCCTGAAGGTTATTTTCAGACAGCCATCTGAGGTCAGTTTTGACCAGTGTTGACATAAACACATTTTGTCTTACTCTTGGCTCAGTTGATTAGGTTGCAGGACCAAGAACTGCAGGAGCTTTTTCAATGACAAATTCCAAGGACCTTCAAGACATGTTCAGCTCAGAAGTTACTGGCTTCCCAGAGTGCAGGTCAGCGTGGGTGTCTTCTATAGTTCCCAGTGAGGCGACATCAGTGGGCCCAGGTTAAATGATTGTTCTTGAACTCTCTATAATATTTATTTGTTTGAATTTATGACCAGAATTACAAACTTTGGGAGCGTAGGGGCAGAACTCCCCTCTGTGCTTCAGTTTCTTTACCTGTTAAACTAAAATGGTAACGATGTCCTGTCTTAGAGTTATGAGGATTGAAATGTGTTAGTTCACACGAAGAACTTAGCTCCTGCCTGCAGTTTGCACAGAAAATTCCAGCATCATTGCTGTTGGTTTTGTGGTACAGAATTGGCTTGTGGTTAAGGATGAGGACCTTTATTGTTAACCCCAAGTGCTCCATAAGTTGAATTGATAGTGAAAATTACAAAACTATGGAAGAGCTATGTACAAGTATTTGCATTACAGCACTGTAATCATTAGAAGACAAATGGCATGAATGAGCACTGTAGACACATGTAAAGATAGGGCAGGGTAATAAATGTAAACTGTGATTGCAGAACACAGTACATACAGACTCATGTGTTCACATACATTTTTCCATGGAAATAAATAATCATGGAAGAGAACACACTGTGGATAGTAGTTAGGTTGGGAGAGTGGAATTATGGGATTGAGGCATTTAAATACAGGGAATTATTAACCTTTGACATCTTGTGAATCAGATGAACACCCCCTCTCCACAGGAACATTATGTGTGCTTAAAACATGCTAAAAATCATAAGATCAAACCAGTTATGTTAAAATGTAGTTGAGAAGTATTTAAAAATCAAATTGGTGACAATAGCCTCACATGAACTTCTTCATTAAGTGATGGCTGCTGGAGGATGTGTAACACTGAAACACCTTCAGTGAGATGGTAAGAGTGAATGATCTTTTTTAAAAAAATATTTATTTATTTATTTGTACATGTTTGAGTGTCTGCCTACATGTAAGTGCACCACATGTGTGTAATACCCACCAAGGCCAGAAGAGGGCATCAGATCCTATGGAACTGGCTTGAACTCAGAGATCCACCGACCTCTGCTTCCTGAATGCTGGCATTAAAGGCTTGTGCCACCATGCCCAGCAACTTCTAAATTTTTTGCCTCCTCCCCTGCTCTTTTACACATAGACTTTATTTATTTGCCTGTTTGTTTTGAGGCAGAGTCTTGCTCTGCTGCCTAAGCTGGCCTTGAACTTCCTCAACCCAAGTGATTATCCTTCTTCATCCTGGTGACTACATTCACTGCTAACATTCCTCTGTGCTTTTCTCTGCACTGGCCTCTGGCAACCACTAATCTTTCTACTGTTTCCATAGTTTTGCCTTTTTCAAAATGTCCTATGGTTGGAGTCTTACAGCATGTGGCCTTTTTTCAGACTGCTTTCTTTTGTTCTTGTATTAGTTCCTTTTCTGTTGCTATGATAGAAACTCCATGACCAAGGAACTTATAAAATGAAGAGTTTATTTAGCTTATGGTTCTAAAGGAGCAAGAGTCCATCACAGTGGGGAGCCATGGTAACAGAGGTGGCTGGAGTAGGAGCAGAAGCTAAGCGCTCACATCTTCAAGCAGGCACAGGAAGCAGAGAGCGATTCAAGATCGGCAAGGCTTAAGAACTCTCTAAGTCCGCCCCCAGTGACATTCTTCCAGCTGCATGGTCACACCTTCTAAGACCTCTCAAAACAGTGCCACCATCTGGGAACAAAATTTCCAAATACTTGAAGCTTATAGGGGACATTCTCATTCAAACCACTACAGTTTTATAAGTTTGTTTCCTCTCAATGTCTTTGGAAACTTACCCTCTCACTACTTTTTTATAACTGGAAAATACACTGTATGGATGTACCACAGTTGGCCTCTTCCCCACCCACCCTGAGAATGCTAAGTCGCATTCTTTTAAATTGTTGTTTATTAGTACATAAAACATTGAGCACCATTTTTGGGTTTTTTGTTAAAAATTTTTTTAAACCATGATTCTGTAGTGAGGAACACTTTAGTTGTGTTTAACATTTTCCAGTTCTAAGCAATGGCCACCTTCATATTCCAGGCATGCAGTAATGAGGAAAAAAAAAAAAAAAGAGGACATTCTAACTTCATTGTTAAGATGAACGTGATACTAAATTTTGGTTTTTGTAGTTCCCTGCTTATGCTGCTTTGTCCTGCTTCAGTCCTGACCACGGGAAGAAAATCAAATGAAAGCGAAACCACTTCCAAGGCAGATCTGACCAGGCCGTAAGGGGGGGGGAAGCCTCCCTTTACGTAAGGCCTGTGTCTGCAACACTGTTATCATTATAACATTTATTTGTGTATGTGTGTGAATATGTGTGTGCTCTTGTGTGCTGTGGCATGCATGTGGAAGTTAGGGAACAACTTATGGAAATTGGTTCCTTCCACCCTGTGGGTCTGGGGATTAGAACTCAGGTCATCAGACTTGGCAGCAAATGCCTTTATTGGCCGAGCCATCTCACCTGCCCCTATGTCTACAACTGTTAAACTTATATTTCCAGAAGTATATCCCCTCTTTTGCATCCAGTGTTTTATACACATGTACTCTCTCTCACACACTACATACATATACATACATAAATTATACTCTGCTTATGTTTGTTTTTCTTTTTTTCCCCTTTTCCCCCTAGACTATAGCTTGGGTCTATCCACCCGAAAATCACATAAATAAGCTTGGTTAGAAAGTGCCAGCCAGGCTTCCTCCCGTTTCTGGCTAATTGAGTTTCTCCCCAGATGACTTAAGTAATTGCATCCAGCCTCTTCTAGGGTGGGTTATGTGTCCCTGGTTTCACTAGCATAAGCGATTTTCCTTCTCTCTCTTTCCACTTGATTGTGCCTGACACCTCCTCTCCATGAAGGAAAGGTGCTTTTCCTTTTGTTTGTTTATGAAACAAATGTTGCTTTTCCTTTTGTTTATAAAATACTGAGATTTGAACCCAGGGCTTCACATATGCTAGGCACTTACTCTACTGCTGAGCTGTACCCCCAGCTCTATTTGTAACCTTTTTTTTGAGACAGGTTCTCAGTCTGGCCTTGGATAACAGTCATCTTGTTTCAGTTCCCCAAGAGGCGGGTTTTCATGCCTGTACCACCATGCCCAGTATACTAGTTACTTTTCTTCCTGCTGTGACAAAATACCTGACAGAGCAACTTAAGGAAGGAAAGGTTGACTTTAGCTCACAGTGTGAGGGTCTGGTCCACCATGGCAGGGAAGGCACGGCTGCAGGAGTGTGAGGCAGCTGGTCACATGGCATCAGCATCTAGGAGGCAGGTAGCGATGAACACTCAAGCTCCGCTAGCCTTTTCCTTTTCATGCAGTCTGGGGCCCAATCCCAAGAATTGCTGCCCACATTGAGGGTGGATCTTCTGACTTTCATTAACCTAATCTAGATAATCCCTCACACACCTGCCCAGAGACTTGTCTCCATGTGATTCAAGTTGACCCATCAGTGTTAACTGTTACACCAACTAAAAGATTGTTTTTAAATGAGCCTCTTCTATAAGTAACAATTAGCAGGAATATTTAATAAAATGTCCCTGCTGTTGGTTTGATTCTGAAATTCAGGTGTTCATGATCAGTGGGTGAGAGTTGATAACCCCCAGTCAGTTCTGCCCTCAGACAGAGCTAGACACACTACAATCACCTGCTCCAGCTGGACCATTATCTCCATCGAGAATGGGGAATCCCAGGGCCTCCTGCCCACTTTCCCTGCTTCTACCGTTGACGCCATTGTCCCTCTAGTCACAGCAGCTACAGGCAATCACATGCTGCTCCCTACATGGCTTTCTTTGCTTTAGTGGTATTGACACATCCTCCTGAAACTGAGTCCCAGCATGATCAGAGTATACTGCCGCTTTTGGAGTGGATGCCCTGTAATTCACCCCGTTTTCCTGTATACTGACCCCCAACCTATTCTTATACCCTTGCACCTCAGGGCTTTTGCACTTGCCAGTTCTATCTATGTAGAAAGCCCTTTTAGACCCATCTGCCTGTTTTCTTCAGGTGTCCACAAAAAGTTTTTTCTGTCCTTTCATGCAAAGTAGCACATCCATTCTACTCTTCATTTTAGAATTCCCTTCTTATCTGGTTTAGTTTTTCTTCAGAACCTTTATCTTCACCTCCCCCATATTATTTTATTGTCTGACTCTCCACACTAGAATATAACTATGTCTATTTTTGCCCCATTCCCAACATCTAAGGCAGTGTCTGGCATAGGCTAAGTCTGAGAAGCGCGGTTACATAAATGAATGGCTACCTCATTGCTTGTGTTGCCTCTGAAAGGCTACTGAAAACAAGACTGGGTTTTTCTTGGCGGCAGTTTAAGAATGTCTTCCTTCCTCTGTACACATCCTTGCATTCCTTTATTTTTTCATGAAACAGACAAAACAAGAGGAAAACTGAGAAGTACCTGAACAGACTTTGTGGCAAACAAAGCTAGATTAGTGAAAAGAATGCACACTTTTCTGAGCTGGTAGAGGGAGTCAGCCAGGAGATGGAGGCGTAGGACCATGAGGCCGAAAGGCCCAGCAGGTGCACACACTATCACGTACAGGGTTGAAGGTTTCACCTCTGACTCAGACTCTCCTTGAAATTTTGCTTAGGATAGGCAGTTTTCCCTCTCCAGGTCTCCCTTCCTTTGCATTTAATGATGACACCGTCTTGTGTCTCCCACATGGTTCCAGGGTGGGATAGTTGTGAGGAGCTGTCCATCAACACCTTGCTTACCCATGATCAGGGGAAGGAGTCAAGCCAGTGGTGCAGTGCCAGCACCTGGTTTATATCTGACTCTGGAGTATGTTCTGGGCATTCCCATCCAAATGTGAGAGATCCTTACTTCTCAAGCATTCTCAACACAAAAATGAGGGACCTACTTTGAAGAGATGCAGTCTTGTAGAAGTTGGAAATGTACCTGCTTCTCCCAAATGTGGGGATGGGCTTCTTCCCCAGTGTCCTTCCAAGGTTAACAGAAGAACGACCCCCACCCCCCATGAAAGTACTGCAGAGAACCTGCCAGGCTGATCCCCTACCTGCCTTGTGAGATTAGTTTACTTAGAAAAGGAAAGGTTTGGGCTTAGGATGCCTCATGCCAACTATAAGCTTTAAAGTTGATAGAAATCTCTAAAAAGTATTGAATGGGCCTCAAAGGTACCTGAAGTCAGCAAAACTATGCCAAACCTAAAAGAAAGGTGTGCTTGTCTGTCTAGCTCTCTGCCTGTTGCCTGCCTGCTGGCCTGTCTGTTTAAATTAGCAGATAACCCCCAAAGCACATGATTCACTAACAGAGACAAGTGCACCTTAAACAACATTCCATTCAGGTTGCTTAAAAAAAAAAAAAAGACTGGCAGCTTTATGAACAACTGATCCAAGATCAGGGGGCTGCCTGGCTGGGTTCTGAAGGGGTTCAGGGTTACAGGCTGTGAGTTCCGTGTGCTCTTACATGGCAGAAAGAGAATGAGAGTTCTCTGTGATCTCTTTAATAAGGGCACTGATCCCATTCATGAGGGCCCCTTCCTTATGACCTAATTACCTCCCAGAGACCCCCACCTAATACTGTCACACTGAAGGTTGGATTTTAGTTCATGAATTTTGAGGCGACACATTCATTACTTTAAGTATGTATTATAGTTTGAAGCTGAAAATGTCCCCCATACGCTTTGTTTTGACTGCTTGTTCCCCCAGCTGATTGTGCTATTTTGAGAGGTTCTGGAAACTTTGGGAGATGGGGTCTTAAGAGGAGGAAGTAACTGGGTGGTGGTCCTTGGGAATATTGTACCCTTACCCATGTTCTATTTTATTCTATTGCTTCCTGGTCCACCATGTGCTGCTGCTGTGATATGAAATGTAAAGTAAGACCTGTCTCTCCCACTACCTCCCCGAAACGATGGACTGAAACTCTCTGAAACTGAACCAAAACAAATCTTTCCTTTCTAAGCTGTTTCTGTGAGGTATGGTGGTCACATCTGTACAGAAGAAAATAATGCAGCATCCAAACTCAGTCACTCCTCACCAGCTCCCTGTCTATATGTCATTAAATCCACAGGCACTGATCAGCTTCCACAGAGAGAAAACCAAACCTCCTTGTACCTGGATTGAGCATAACTGGTGTTTTCAATTTTTATTTATTTATTTATTTATTTTTCTATCTGGCTGTCAATATTTAATTATATTAAACATGTTCTACAAAATGTACCAAGAAGTAGAATAATTACTGTATTTGTGAACTGCAAATAACAAAACAAAGGGCCAAGAAAGCTAAAGTCTAAGCTATAATTTACACATAAAGTATACACAGTCACAATATACAGAAATATGACAATTCAGTCTGTCTCAGGTTATTTTCAGTAGCCTGTCACCTAAAGTGTAGTTCCCTCCTGCTGATAGGCAGCAGCCTACCGATACCCATGAATTTCTTAAGGAGTGGGTCTACTTGACAATTTTTTATTTATGCGTACGAGTGTTTTGCCTGCTTGTACATAAGTGCACCATGTGTCTGCAATGCCCATGGAGGGCAGAAGAGGGGCATTCCCTGGAACCATAGTTACAGATGCTTGTGAGCTACCATATGGGTGCTGGAAACTGGACCTGGGTCTTCTGCAAGAGCAGTCAGTGCTCTTCACTGATGAGCCATCTCTCCAGCTCTCTGCAAATTTAAATGTTGTGTTTAGTTTTTTTAAAAATGCCTTGTGGAGCTAGAGAGATGGCTCAGCAGTTAAGAACAGCTCCTACAAAGGACCTGGGTTTGATTCCCCAATATCTGCATGGAAGGCTAACAAACTGTCCATAACTCCAGTTCCAGGGGATCTAACCCCCTCTTCTGACCTCTTCGGGTACTGTATAACACAGGGGCACTTACATACATTCAGGCAATACACTCATACACTTAAAATAAAAATAATAAATGAACAATTAAAAAGCCTTATTTAAAGCTTAGTGATTCTTGCCATGGGCTATATAGACAATTTATCAAGATTATGAGATTCTCGGGGCTGGCGAGATGGCTCAGGGATTAAGAGCAAGCACTGCTCTTGCAGAAAACCTAATTTTGGTTCCCAGCACTCACATCGAGTGGCTCACAACCTTACTTTACATTTCACATTTCATATTGTTTCCCGTTCACATAGAAAATGGGCCTGGCCATGCCCTGCTGAAAATGTAATGTACCTAACCTGAAATCCTAGGGATAAAAAATAAGGCACATTAGACAAGGTTTTAGGGGAGTAGTGAAGAATGAATACATTAAAAATACATTGTGTTATGTTTGCAATTCTCAAAGAATTAATAAAAATACTACATTTGAACAAAAGGGGTCTGGGTGGTACACAGGCCTCTGAATTCACGGTGATGAGGCTTGCTCAGTTGCACTCTCTCTGCCTAGTGGAATTGCTCCTTCCAGCATTTGTGCCCCACCAGATTCTGTGTTCTGCTACACTGCAGTTTTACACATTGTTGTGTTCCTCAATGACAATCTCACTCCAACACAACCAGAAATCAAGACGGAACTTTAAATGATTGCCAGACTGCGGAAATAGGTCTGCCTTGTGCTCGCCCTTCCCACAGGGAAGTAGAGTTCCTGAAATGAGAAATGAGCTGCTCCTGGGGCCTGCTGAAGAATGTGTCTGCAAACTGGGGTGGTTGGAGGGAGATGTCGCTGTGTATTGCACATGATGAATGGGCACCTGGGAAACCAGAGTCAGGAACAAAATTGCCTCAGGGGCCTTGGAAGTTTGTTTAGTTTAGGAGATTGTGTTTGACTGAAGGTTTCATATTATTGGCAGAAGGGAGGCGTTTAACTGAGTAGACTTTGAGATATTGTCATAGTCCGTGCGATGTGGCCTCAGAGAGGCTTATGTCTTCTGTGGGAAGAAGGGTTTCCAGTCATTGCATTTCAGCTCATCTGTGGGAGGGGTTTCTGAGACCCTTTCCTTTAGGAATGTCTCTGTTAAGTGACATTGATCAGTGACTAGCTTCCGGGCTTTTTGCAACTTGGAGTTCATTTCTAAACTATAAAGTCCCTGAGGGCAATACCTGTATTATTTTATAATAATACCACAAAAAAACTTTTGAAACAGGGTCTCACTGTCTTTTTTATTCTGTTTTCTTATTCTTACTGATTGAGCATCTCCTGTGCTCTCACTGTGCTCAGGATGAACAAGCCAGGTTACATTTTATGTTAGCTTTTCATTGCAGATAAAATGCCCAGAAAGATCAATTCAAGGGAAGGCAGATTTATCTTTGTGCCTGGTTGCAGAGACTTCAGCCAAGGTTGGTTGGAACGATTGCTTTGAATCTGAGGTGAGATTCAAACATGTGATGGCAGGGAGCACGAGGTCAAGAAAAGCTGCTTACCTCACAGCTGCCTGGAGGCTGTGAGAGGTGGATATTAGCAACTTCTCTGTTGCTGTGATAAAACACCATGACCAAGGCCGCTCATAGAAGGAAGAGTTTACTGAGCTTATTGTTCTCGAGAAATAAGAGTCTATGCTGGCGAGGAGGTATGGCAGGAGGCAGCCAGAACAGAAAACTGAGCGTGCACATCTTCAAGCACACAAAGGAAGCGCAGAGAGAAAGACTAGAGATGGGGCTAGGCTATGAACTCTCAAAGCCCACCCCAAGTGACATGTTTCCTCCAGCAAGGCTCCACCCCCTGGACCTGCCACCAGCTGGGGCTAAAATACTTGGAGCCTATGGAGGACAGTCTCATTCAAACCACCATAAGGAGACAGATGACAAAATAACATCTCTGAGGTCATGTTCCCAAGAACCTACTCCCTTCAACTACATCCACGTCCTGAGTTTCTGTCACCACTCAGAAGCTCATCAAATTATGGATCAGTTACTGCACTAATCTCTTGATGAGGTTAGAGGACTCATGGTCCAAACACTTCCTCAAAACCCATCAGCCAGCAGCCATGGCTTTAGCATATAGCCTTTGGATCAAATTTTTGACTCAAACTGTAACAGTCCAATGATGGGGAAAGTTTTATTCAATGATCACAGTAACCAGAATATAACAACAATGGAACAAGAGCTTCAAAGTTAAGGGAAACATGCTGCTGAAGACATTTAACCAAGGACCTAGTCGTGAGAGGTCAGGGATGTCTTCTGGGAAAGTGGGAACTGGAAAAAGAAAAGGTGTTAGCTAGGTCTAAGGGGAGAGGAAAGAGAGAGTGACCATGGGAACAGCATGTGCCAGGGTCTTGTAGTAAGATGGAATGGGCTGCTCTGAAGGCAGGTGGGGCTGGCAGGTGGTAGATAGGAACCCAGCCATACAGTTTTGAAGGCCATTGTTCAAGACTTTGGTCTTCCAGAGCAGCAGGAAATCTGTGCTAAGCAAAAGTGTGGTCTGTGTTTTGGAAGATTCCTCTGGTTGCTGAGTGGAGAATCACTCAGAAGAAACCAGTAACAGATGGGGATGACAAATCAGAGGCTGCCTCTCCCTCCTGGTGACAGTTGACTGTATCTTGGATTTAGCTGGCTAAAGGACAGCCTGGTTTGAGAGATGTGTGTGGCTTTGTGTTTGCTGGCTAGTTTGTGAAGGGCACTTAGGAACTAGTTCTTACCTAGGCCAGAATTGGGAGACTTTTAGGGCTAATGTTGAATTCTGTCGTCGTGTGGCTATCAGACCTCGTATCTGTCACTCACCTATCTGGACCCAAGTTGCTGTATCTGTAAAATAATGCCTTTGGATCCCATCCTTTCATTGGGCCTGCAATGGGTTTTTGAGGTAGGCAATTAGGAAGCAAATGTGTTGCTCACATAGACATCTTGCTTCAAGTCATTCTCTCTAACTCCCGGGGTAGTAAAAGATATATGCAGTTAGAAGCCCTACAGTGTACATTGCCTTTCTTATTATGGTACACACAAGACTATGCTTTAATTAGGATGCCTTTCAAAGCCCTCCTGGTCTGAGTCAATAGAAAAACCAAACCTCACAGATGAGTGGGAGTGCATCAGGCCAGCCTAGATGCAGCGGGGAAGGCTAGAGGAGGGGGGTTGGTTCCGAGGGCTCACTCGATTCTGTGATGTGGGAGTCCTTGGTCAGCAGTTGTCACAGGCACACTCAGCTGTAACCATAAAATTTTCAAGTAGAGGAGTGTTAATAACAATTTCATTGACCTTAAAAAAATCAAATATCAAGGCCAAGTGAAAAATAAAAAGTCTTGGTCAGCTGCCCCTAAGCCACTTGGTCCCATGTGTGTTCTTAAGCAAGTTCACATTGGCTTGGGGTTCCCCAGGGGTTGGGGGTGGCATTGGTCAGCTGTGGCTTCATAGAGCCACCATGAATGAAAACAGGGCTGCTCCCCTGTGTCCTGAGGATACAAATAGACTGCTTTCTCTGTACTGTGTCGCCTAACAAATTTAAGCTGATGAAATCCGTTAGTTTAGCAGCGAAGAGAGCAGGCAGAATGGGGACAGCACTTCCCTGTCCCCCCAAATGGTTTCAGCAGTTCCCTAATAGCTGTCTGTAGACCTGGATGCAAAGAGGGAACCCTCTGGATTGTTTTAGAGTTCGAGCAGCATCTCTCACAGGACAGCCTGCTCTGCCCTGCCTGCCACATCCTCTATGTGATTCCTTTTAACTTCCCAAATGGCTGGTGGAAGGTGAGGCTGGGGCTTGCTCTTCCTTTTGCTTCATTTCAAGCAGTTTCACTTGGCCAGACTGGGTTTTAGATTTTGAATATTTGAGAAACCGGTGAAGTGGGGTTTTATTTTGCTTTTTACTGGACCTAGATGATAGAATTAAATTCATTTCCTTCCAGTCTAAGTTTCTAAGTGGTCTAAGGCCACCCCGTGATTTTGGCAGGAGAAGGTGACTCCTGAGACTCTTCAAGTTCCACTGGCTCTGATATTGATGCCAAGGTCCCAGGAATAAGGTACCAAAGGGAACTAGACACTGCCCACCCTCCTGGAAAGCTCTCTAGGGCTTAGTGCTTGGCCCAGAGGCCCCATCGGTCCCCCAGAAAGTTAGCCAGGAAGGAGCTCTCCCTCCTTACAGCCATTGGGAAGCCCAGGCTGGTGACATCTTTCCTCACAGCCCCTTGCAGTGACTTTCCCTCCCTGCAGCAGCCTCTCTTTGCCCTTTAGCAGCAGTGAATCAGGCCGAGCCATAACCACTTCCACAAGGAAGTCTCCCTTCCTTCTACCTTTGCCAGCTTCTGCCCTGGAGATGACCTTGGCACCTGACATTGTTTAGTCTCCGACCCTGTCTCTACCATTCCTTAGGCCTGTCATACACACACACACACACACACACATACACACACAGAGAGAGAGAGAGAGAGAGAGAGAGAGAGAATATCATGTTATGCCCTTAGTCAAACCCTCCACTGATATCTGGGGGGCTTCATGAGATCTGTAAAAAAAAAAATCCTGTCTATTTTTACTAATTTCCAATAGAAGTATAATTTTCTTCCTATAAATGAGAACCACAAACCATAGCAATATTAGCAGTTACCTGTGACTTTGTAACAATGCCATGATATTGTCTGTTCCTGTTATACTGATGCCTATGTTTCAAAATATCACATATACCACCGATTATTCAGAATGACAATTGTGATTAGGTCCACCACCACGTATGTTCAGAGAGACCCATGTGGTAAATACTTTTTAATATGTTGATAGCTTTCTTTCAAAGTAATAGGCTTTTTAAAGGAAAAGTATGTGAAGGCAGGGTGGGAGAGGGGTGCTGGGAGTGGTCAGCCCTGGTTCAGGCAAGAAGGCAATATATAGGTTAAAGAATTGGAAAACAATGACGCCAACCTAACATGTATCCACTTTCTGTTATCACTCTAGGCTGCTACCACTAAATAACTCCTGTGAGGAAATAGTCTTTCCTGCCAGGATAAATTGTTCCCTCACTCCCACACCCCATTCTTGGTCTTTCATAATTCTATTTTGTTTGTGTTTGTTTGTTTGTTTTGAGACAGGATCTTACTATATAGCCCTGGCTGGACTGTAACTTGCTCTGTAGACCACACTAGCCTCAAACTTGTGGTGACCTTTCTGCCTCTGCCACCTAAGTGTTGTGATTACAGATGTGTGTCACCACACCTGGCTGTTCTTGTTTTGGGGCATTTAGAAACATTTTGTAAAAAAGATGTCCATGAGCCTTAGCAGGCTGCTCTAGAGTTCCATGGCACAAAGATGATTATGAATCTGTGACTTAGAATAAAGTATAGATACACTTTCCTGATTTTCTAGGGCCCTGTGTGCCTGGGCGCCTACCCAGCTCTTGCCCTTCAGTCTCCCATGTTGGTATCTTCTGGTAAACCAAAACTTCCTGATGCGACTGAAACCAACCAGGGCCATCCTCGCCTGCCTTCTTCCCCCAGATCTGGTTCCACCTTCTAACGTCAGGCAGGTATCACCTGCCCAATAACTCTGGCCGAAGAAACCAGTGCTTCTTCCCAGCAGCTGCTGCCATCTGTTCCCTGCAGTCCTTATTGACTGTCTCTGCAGCCTCACAAGTGCAGACGGCCTACAAGACGCTACATCCCCAATCATAGAACTAATAAACTTCCACGACCACACACTCATAATCATATTCTTAATCAGCTCAATAGTATTATACGTGATTACAGCCATACTTACCACACACCTAACACACACTAGTACAATAGACACCCAAGAAGTAGAAACAATCTGAACCATCCTACCAGCCGTTATCTTAATTTTAATTGCCCTACCATCTCTTCGAATCCTTTACATAATAGATGAAATCAATAACCCCGCTCTTACAGTTAAAACTATAGGACACCAGTGATACTGAAGCTATGAGTATACAGACTACGAAGACCTAAACTTCGACTCATACATGATCCCAACATCCGAACTAAAACCTGGAGAACTTCGACTCTTAGAAGTTGATAATCTCGTGGTCTTACCAGTAGAGCTACCAATTTGAATACTAATTTCTTCGGAAGACGTGCTCCACTCATGGGCCGTTCCATCCCTAGGTTTAAAAACAGATGCTATCCCAGGGCGACTTAACCAAGCCACAATCACATCAACTCATCCAGGGTTATTCTACGGACAGTGCTCAGAAACCTGTGGTTCAAATCACAGTTTCATACCAATTGTACTGGAAATAGTGCCACTAAAGCACTTTGAAAATTGATCCTCAACGATAGTCTAAGCATTATGAAGCTTTCAGCGCTAGCCTTTTAAGCTAGAGATAGGGAGTTGTCTGTCACCTTGAACAGTCACTGGCAGCTGCTGTGTCTTCAGAGCTTGGGTGCGTGCCTTGAAATGTCCGTGGTGGACATCACTGATCATAGATGTCTAATCATTAAGCTTGAAACTTTTGCCATTCCCCCAAACCTAGGAAAGTGTCTCAGCTATAAAATGATATGCATACAGTGAGTGGCTAATACAACCTCTCAGCATGTAATTTTTTGGTTTGAAAATGTCACCAAAGCATCCCCCTTTTTTGGTGTTCATTGGTTGGGAGAAAGAAACAGAAATCTTAGTCATTCAGCTCTCACCAAGTGCTGAGGTCCTTTGCGTCTTCCTAAACTCTCCATCCCGGTATTTGGGCAGTCACTCACATTTGCAGAATGGCTTCCAATAGCCACTGGGGTGATGCATTCACTGAGTGCGAGTGAATGTGCTGGGTCCCAGGAACAGCACTGGGCTAGAAATATGGAGACTGGTGCAGACTGAGGCACAGATGAGTAGGGTGACTCTGTAGAAAGGGAGAAAGGGGTATAGAAGACCACACACAACATCTAGGTGGACTCATTTTAAGATCAATTTTCTAGTCTTGAAAAATAACCAATTAGAATGACTTTTGATGAAAGCAGTTCTAATATTTTTTGTGTGTTTTCAAATACATGGAATTTTTCTTCGAGATTTTTTTATTGAGGTGTAGCATTTATTTATTTATTATTTATTTATTTATTTTGGCCAGGTAATCTTCATTAGATTTATCATAATGTCTCTAATACATCATTAATCTCTAATAAATAGATCATGCAAAGTATTTGATAGTAAGTCCCCAAGGAACAGATTCCTGGGGAAAACCAATCCACGGATTTACCCAAGTTTGAAAGATTATCTTTGTATTAGCCTTTGCTTATCATCTGCTAAAATTAGATTGTGAGACTTTCTATTTGGAAGGAAGATATTTTTTCATAGAATTTCCATGATACATCATTAAATCCATGCTTCATATGTTAAGACATCAACATATGCAGCTTTAAAACAGTTTCAAAATGAATTCAATGCATTTTACTCAAAATGTATTTTAAGAGAACTAAAGAAACAGGATTTCTTTAGATTTTTAAAAAATAGTTGCCTTTACCTTGGCCTTGTCAGTCATGTGCTCTGACAGCTGAAGAAATATTCCCTATGGCTATGCTGGGATGTTCCTGTCCCAGACTTTGATCTCTCTACTTAGACTTGTTTGTTTGAGACAGGGCCTTACTGTGTAGCTGTGGCTGGCCTGGAACTCACTATGTAGGCCAAGCTAGTTTAGAATTCAAAGAGATTTACCTGTTTCTGCCTCCCAAGTGATAGGATTAAAGGCAGGTGCCACCACACTCAGCTCTCCATAGTTAGTTTTAAAGGAAATGTATGGGCTAGGGATCTGAGAGAGCACTAATTAAATTTTCAATGATAACACTGCTCAGACCTATTTAGATTATGAAGAACAAGTCAACCTTGAGAAGCAGAGTGAAGTCTTACTGTGCTCTGGAAAACCTGTAGGTTTGTTGCTGTTTTTTAATTCCAGTTTTATTACAGGAAATATGTTAGCACTGCCTTGATAGATGCTATGAAATTAAAAATAAAAACTCTCTAGATGGAATAGAATTTTATTTGTATTGGGAAATTTTAAGACAAAAGCTATAAATAAGTGAGGGATGATAGAAATGTCTGGAAACAACACTACCTGTTACTTTCTTTTGGTGGGGAGCCCCCTGAGGATGGGAATGGGGTTGGGTGTTAGAACATGATGGAATGGAAGGATGTGGGAGAGGAGCCCAAGGGGACTCAAGCCATGCCTGTAGAAAGGAGGTGTATTCATGAATTATCAATATAATAAACACTTGTAAAAGACAAGGTGGTGTTGGGCCAGCAACATAGCTTGGCAGGGAGAGGCACTTTCAGGCAGGCTCTTACAGTCTTTCCACCCCCTCTTCCACAATGATCCCTCAGCCTTGGAATTCAAGGGTTTGATACAGACATCCTATTCAGGGCTAAGCACTCTACAGTCTCTTATCCTCTGCATGTCAACTAATTGTGTATTTCTGTGTTAATCATAATGGGCTGCAAGAAGAAGCTTCTCTGGTGAGAGCTGAGAAATCAATAATCTTTGAGTGTAACAAGTCACTGTTCTCACTTTGACTCTTTAAGTATGCATGTTTCAATTGGAAAAGTCCATAGAGGCCAGGAGACTAGTAAGGGGCCATGGATGGGGGTGGGCTTCAAGGGAGAGGAGATAGAATGCAATATATAAAGGAAGAAGGGGGAGTAATGGAATAGGAAGGATTAAATGGGGTGGGGAATGAAAGGGTAGGGTGGAGAAGAGAGTATGGGGAGGGAGGGATAACTAGCTAAAGGCCTTTTGAAAAAATCATGGAGAGGCTGGAAAGATAGCCCAGTGGTTAAGAGTACTAGCTGTTCTTTCAGAGGACCTGGGTTCAATTCCCAGCACCCACATGGAGGCTAACAACCATCCATAACTCCAGTTCCAGGGGAATCTGATGCCCTCTTTTGACCTCTGCAGGTATTACACTCAGACACATAAAATTTAAGAAAAAAAGAAAAAGTTATGGAAACCTACCACTATATAGAAGCCTTTTTTTTTCTTTCTCTTTTTGAAACAGTGTCTCACTATATAGCCTGGACTGGCCTGAACTCACTATGTAGACCAAGTTGGCCTCTAACTCTTAGAGATCTGCCTGCCTCTGCCTCTTGAGTACTGGGACTTTGGGTGTACACCACCATGGCCAGCTATAGAACCCTTTTTAAGTATATATATATATGTAGGTTAGCAAATAAAAAGCCCAGTGCTAGGAATAGACTCCCTTTTAGAAGCTGTTAACTAGAGGTTCCAGAGACCTTCAAAAAACTACTAGCTGTTGCCCTTGCTCTTAGTTACCTACCAGAACTTGACAGTAAGACCCTCTTGCTGAAGACAGTAGATATATAAGTTGTAAAACAAGCAAGAAGAAATGAACCTGGTACTGACCTCAAAACCTTCATCTCCACTGGCTAGCTTTCATAGTGCTGGAAGGTGCTATGTATGCTATTGAAAGAGAAAAGTAATAATCAACCTTGCCCAGCTGTGAACCCTCCGAGCTATAATCACAACTGGCCTGGCAAGATATGCCCTCCACTGCAATAGTGGCATGGATGTTATATAAGTAACTAGCCACAGTTAAAGTCCCTCTCACAAGATGGAGACCATTCTTAGCACTGACACCTCCTACTGTTATTCCACTAAATGGACAAATTGCATTTTCTTTTATCCTCTGAATTTTGTGCCTTGTATATGACTTCATGCTTTCTCCCTGGTTTGGTACATTGTAGACTCCAACCACCCAGCCCCTCAATGGGCATCTCAGAGACAATGGGGCAGGTCCCCAGACCACGTCTTCCCTCTAACATCAGGGCCCCTGCTGTGCTGCAGCCCATCTCTTCCACTAAGAGTGAACAAGACGCAGGGACACTTGTCTTTTTTTGTAGAGGGAAGGAGCACTGGTTTAAACAGTTAAATTTCCTTTTATCTTAGAATGAAGAAGACATGTTCCTTTTCTGTTCATTTGTAAGATCTGCTGGCCAAAAACTCATGATCCTACTTCAGCCCCTTGAGGACTAGGTTCACAGGGGAGTACTGCTGTGCCTAAGTCAACACTCCCTTTCTGATGGAAACTGTGCCATCATCTGTGTTGTGTGTGTCACAAATCTGGGAATCTTGTGGTTTGAAGTTAGAACTTGAACCCTCGGGGTCTGTAGTTGGTGACTTCCCTCACTCTCACACAGAGGTGTACCTTCTGGAGGTTTTTCCACAGGAACCTGCATTTTCATTTGCAAGTAATAGCCCGTGATGCCTGGCAACACTTTCCTCACATAGTCTACTCACAAGGGAAAAATAAAGATTCGTGGCATGTAGAAGAGGCTCTGCTTTTGTTAATGCATGGTAAAAATTTAACAAAAAACAGTGACTAACAAGATAACTAGGTTATATTTTTGAGGGTAGAAAATGTAAACTTCCTTTTACACAATCCCCTAGCCTGTTTTCCTGAGGACTTTTGACTTGCCACTACACGGAATTTTCCTCTGCCATTAGCATATTGCCTTTTCCCTTACCCTGAGGTACTGGCGGAAAGTGCCGAATTAAAAGAAATTAGAAGTACAGTTATCGTGTGTACAGGTTTCTGTCTTTGGATCATAGTCAGTGTTTAATAATCTGCCATTCTGAGAAGTCTTCTTTTCTTAAACACAAACCCCCTGAACTCTACATTGAGATTCTGAACTGAGGCACCTCTGGCTGTTCTTAGCCTTGACTTTCACTCATCTCTGAATGTGATCCATGATCTGTGCATTCCCAGAGCAGCTAGGCATCCTCTTTGGGAAGCAATAATTCTAATGAGTCGGGAATGTCTCAGAGGATGAAGTAGGCTTGTCAGATCAGGGTTCGATGAATCAGCGGGCCCAGCCAGAAGCTGGAAAGATTAGCAGCTGCGTGCTTCACATTTTCTTTCCCTAGCTGAACATTAAAAATGCCATATTATACTAACGCATTTTTTGAAATATATTTTTTGTTGAATTTTTGTGTTTTGCATATACAACATCATCCTCTTTATACCCCCTTCCCCATCAGCACCCTCCCAATACCACCACTAGATTTCATGCATTCTGTCATTTATGTTAAGGCCTACCCAGTCACATTCGTATCCCCTGACGTCTCTCAGTGCAAGTCCATCCACTGGGGATCTAGTCAGCCTAACTAATGGATTTTTTTAGGTAGCATGTGAAACAACTTGTGACAATTCTATAGGGCTTTAACAAGGATCTGTGATTTGGGTCCATAGACTCTGTGAGTAGCTCTTTGGTGATGCATCTACGAAAACAGCGAACATAGGGCTGGCCAGACTCTGCCTCCTAGGGCCTGGTATTACAATGAAGGTCAGAACACTGTTGGTCAGAGTGGTGAGTTCACAGGTTCTCTTACTTGCAGAGTTTCAACCTAAAGAAACTGTCTGAGGAAGGACCAGGGGAGAACATACACCCGGTCTGCCTCCTGTGTGGGAAAGCAAACAAGTGGGGTAGCACAGCCAGGACACTTAGGTGGCCTTGGAGACCCTCAGAAGAGAGAAAATTATTTGTTTCTACAGAAGTTGCTTCACTCCCAAGCTATACTCTCTCAGGGGCTTTCCCTGCTGGAGACCGGGGCTGAGATATTTTGTGGGGGACACTCATGGGCTTTCAGTAGTGACTGCCCCTCAGGGTGAGGCCAGGTGGCAGGGCCCAGGGGCCAAAACCACAGAACTGGATAATGCCAGTGGCATTAAAGCTTTCTGTCTAACCGGGTGATATGTGACCTGATTTGCCTCACATTAACTCTAAATCTTTAAGAAAAAAAACAACTCTGTAGATAAATGGTGAGTGCACTATTGTTATTATGTATTTTATAGATTAAAAATAGGCAAAATCTGGAACAATTTGATGATGAGCTTATCTCTGGGGATAGCTGGGGGAATTGAATTTTCTTCTTTCTGCCTTTCTATATCTCTTGATTTTTCTGCCACAATTCTGTGATACTTATAAGAAAAGTGCTTCTCGGAAGAAAGACTGGAACAAGGAGACCCCGTTGGAAGGGGCTACCGACAGTCCAGGTGGGGACAAAGGGCTGGAGAGGCATGAACTTCAAAACTGAATCTGTAGTGTCCGGGTGGGGCTGCAATGAGAAGACTCAGCAAATAGCTTTTGTCCTTAACTGAAGCTGGGAGGAGGAAGGAGGGAAGGAGAGGGAGGATCTGCAGGCATGGAGGAGGTGGGGCTGCAGAGCGTACACACCTACCCCTAGCACTTAGCTGGGACCCTCAGGGGAATCTGAGGGAATTTGCCCACCCAGAGGCAGTAGTGTAATAGAAGATGCAGGGCTGGAGACCAGGCTGCCCATTTCAGTTCCCACCCTACTACTCAGCTGCGTGATCGTGAACAAATTCCTTCACCTCTCTGTGCCTCATTTTCCTTTTCTGTATTCTGAGGATAATAGTAATAGTTGCCTCACAAAACTGATTTAAGAACAGGATGAAATGAGTTTATATGGGTGTGGTTGTCACAGTACCTGGCATATAGTAAGTGCCATGTAATTTAGACTGACAAACAAAATGAAAACCCAAATTTGAGCCCTTGAAGACCTGGAAAATGTGCTTAATTAGTCTCTCCTAAAGTACTTCTCAGAATATCAGGCCATAGTCCCAAGTATCATGGGACTCTGCTTATAATTGCCAAATAAATACACACATGACACTCAGGTTCCTATAAACCTCAGATGACTATTTCCTATAAAACAAAGAAAGCAGAAGAGAGAAACAGAAACTTAATTTTAAGTTCCAAATAATCAAATTTATTTTTTTTCATTGTTAAGCAACCTTTCATTAAATAGGGACTGCCAATGTTGTTTTTCCAAATTTCAGGAGCTACAATGCCTTGTACCTGTGTGTGATGGTTGATGGCTTGGGGAAGCATCAATTAAGCAACAAAGAAGGGCCATGCATACCTTTAATCCCAGCATTCCTGAGACAGCGGCAGATTGATCTCTGTGAGTTCAAGGCAAGCCTGGTCTACATAGTGAGTTCTAGCCATTCAGGGCTATATAGTGAAACCTTGTCTGAAAAGGGGGGGGGGCGCAGGTGGAAAGAAGGCTCAGCTATTAAGAGCACTTGTTACTCTTGCAGAGGCCTTGGGCTTGGTTCCCAGCACCCACTTGGTGACTCACAACCATTTGTAACTCCACATGTGGTACACATACATACATGCAGGCAAACACATACACACATACAATACAATTAAAGGTTTTTTAAAAAAGAAACAGAGCAGGCATGGTGATGCCCAACACTTGAGAGGCAGAGGGAGGCAGATTTCTGTGAGACCAAGACCAGCGTGGTCTACATAGTAAGTTCCAGGCCAGCTGGGGCTACAGGGAGACCCTGTCTCAAAACAAATGAAAACAAATAGGGGCCGGACATGATGGCACAGGCCTGTAATCCAGTGCCTGGAACTCAGGAGACTGAGGCAGGAGGATTGGGAGTTTGAGGGCAGCCTGGACTACTAGTAAAATCCTGTCAAATAAGGCTTAGAAGCATTGCTGATAACTCTGGGGTAATGCATTAAGGGGTAGTGAGGGAGCGTGGATTAAAAAACAAACAAACAAACAAAAAACTCAAAATGTTTAAAGCGCCTTCTTTCAGAACCATAAACTGGAATCACTAAGATCTGCAGTTCAAGGAATTCATTTTCTAAGACAGGCTTGCCAAAAGGCCCTTGTAGCCCCCCTGCCCTAGGCAGGGTGAAAGGCAGCTTTCCAGAGGGCAGCAGGGAAGACAAATGTAGTGTATTTTTAGAATACATTGTTTTCTGAATTCTAGAAACAGTCAACCTAGGAGAAATGTGTTTTCAGAGACACTCTCCGGATCTGTGCTGCTTTAGGATTGTATCTAAAAATAGAAAGTGTGTTTTCTTTGGTAATTGAATTTCTTGTTGTTTTACTTGGAGGTGAGGAGGGCTCCTCTATTTTGGGATAATAGAGTTGGGAGGGCATTATCTGTAAGATGTGCTTGAGGTCAGGGCACAAGGATAGCCCACCCCCCCGTGTGTGTGTGTGTGTGTGTGTGTGTGTGTGTGTGTGTGTGTATACGTGTGTGCAAGTAAGTGTATGTGTACATGCATGTGTGCACATGGAGGCCAGAGGTTGATGCTGGTTGTCGTCTTCAATTGCTCTCCACCTTATTTTTTGAGACAGGACTTCTCACTAGACTGGAGCTCACCGATGGGCTGGACTGGCTGGTCCAGGGATCCTTCTATCTAGTTCCCTGCCACATCTCAGCCCAATGCTAGCATTACAGGCACTCCCTCATGCCCAGGTTTTATGTGGGTTGGGAATCTAAACCCAAGTCCTCATGCTTATTTAGCAAGCACTTTATTGATTGAGACATATCCCCAGCCTCCTTATTGAACTTCTACAGTGTGATCACAATATTGGTTCCCATTTTACAGATGAAAAGAATAAGGCCAACAAAGGCAAAGACACTTGATCAAAGCTTTGACTCTATGTGGCTAAGATGAATCCAGAGATAAGTCACATTATATGTACATTCATGGAACATGTGTTATTTTATTTTAAATAAACCACTGTTGTACATGTACTCATGTAGGCTCATGAAGAATTATTAAGTTCCTGGGGTGGAGTAGGGACTTACTGATTCTGCACAGGACACTGTGGTGCTATTTTGTTTCCCCCAGGATCATACAGAATAAAGTGGCTTCATAAAAGGCTTTCCTAACTGCAGGAGGCAAAGGATGTTTGATTCACTGCAATTAAGATAAAAATAAAGCTCTTTGAGTGGTTTACTAAATAAAGAACTGGATACCTGCTGATAATAATTACTGTTGAGTTCAGTCTTTTTAAAAATGCCACAGGTACCTCAATTGTGCTATGTCTTCTGGGAGAGTTGGATGGTGACTGTTCAATCCACTCAGCCCCCAAATAACTTTTATTATGAGAAAAACAACTACGTATTGCCAAGCTCCTCCATGCTTTCAGGAACAGTTCTAGGCCCTTTACCTATATTTTATAATCTTATCATTTAGGTCTTTAAAAAGCCCTCTACAGAGGGTATTGGAACCATTTGTGGAAACTGAGGCCACAAGGAATTAAGTGAAATGCCCAAGACCAGAGCTTGCATGTCTTAAGATTGATCCTTCAAACATTTTCCTTTTGTTTACTTTAGGCATTTTGAGCCTACACAGAATTTAAGAGATGGATATAATGGAGACCTACATGCTGATCACCCAGCCCTGGTGGGAGTTATAATTTACCAGTTTTCATTTACCCACCCTCATCCATACACTTGATTTTTTTTCATTATCTTAAAGGAAACTCTGTCATTCATTCCACAAATAAAACCCAAAGATACGTTTTAAAAGATTTTGTTATTTTTATTTATGTACATGTGTCTGTGTGAAGGTATGCCATGTGTTTGCTGGTAACCATAGAGGCCAGAAGAGGGAGTTGGATTCCCTGGAGCTGGAAATACAGGAGGTTGTGAGATGTCCATATGTGTTGGGAACCTAGCTCTGGTCCTCTGGACCCATAGGAAGCACTGTTAACACTAAGCTCTCTCTCCAGTTCCCCAAAGCTACTTTAAAAATCACAAAGTTAACATTTTTGCTTTGAAGCTACTTATGACTGAGGTCATTCAGAGCTAGCCCTCTTGCCAACAGAGATCTATTCTATGATGGGGTTTGCTTGCCCATGTTCATGGTATTTATGGTGGTGCAGTTGATGCCACTGTGTGTGTGTATGTGTATGTGTGTGTGTGTGTGTGTGTGTGTATGTGTGTGTGTGTGTCCGTCCCTGTCACTGATGCCTCTCAGACTCCCTCAGGGCAGGTGCTGCAGCATCCTTCCCACCATGTGCAGCCCTGTGCTTTTATAAGTCAAGAGTAAGATGATCCCAAGCAAGAACTTCATAACTTCTAAAAAATGGAAGATATTGGTTTCCAAGAGCTATTAGAAAAGCAAGAGAGTTTCTGGAGGATGAGGTAAGAAACAGCTTCTTCCTAGCCTTCTAAGAGGCAAGTGCCTTTCCTGAAGAGTGCAGGAGGGCCCTGTGTTTTTGAGGGAAATGAACTAAAGGTACAAAATGAGGTTGAGTTCTGGGGAGTTTGTGCTGTTGAGAGTCAGAATTAGGCCTCAGTTCAGGTAGGCTCCAGCTGCTTCTGAGGCAGAAGCAACTGTCTTCATGCTCTAAATTCTGGGAAGCTGGGAAACCACCCCCCCACACACATACATACACTTCCCAAACTAACATTCTCCTTGCATAGGCCAGTGATTTGGCTCAGTGAGTAAAGGTGCTTGCCACCAAACCTGACAACCTGAGTTATCCCCAGGATCCACACAATAGAAGGAGAGATCCTACTCCTGAAAGTTTCCCTCTGACCTTCATACGTGTACCCTGGTGTACACACGTACACACACACACACGTACACACACACACACGTATACACAATGCACGTATGCGCACTACATTTAATTGATTTTTAAAAAAAGAAGAAAAGATTCTTCTTGTGAATCTGTCTATAGACGTCTTGCCTAACAAGCAAAGGCCCTGAGTTGTTCCTTAGTCCTGGGGAGGGATTCTTGGTGGGAATATTAGGAACTTGGGATATACAATCAGAAAACCTGGGTTCTAACCAGCCCCTGCTGCTGTTTCTAGTTTACTGTAGAACCTTTGGCAGGTCACTTAACCTCTCAGCCTCAGTTTCTTCACCTGATCATTCACTGAGTGCCTATTATGTGCTGGGTACTGAGCACTGACTGAATAAGGTGGTGTATGTACAAGTAATGTGTAAATAAGTTTCGTGATAATTATGGGATGCTTGTTATGCAGAGTCTATGGGAGGAAACAGCTTGGGGAGTAATCTGTCTATGTGGGAGATTCTTGGCTTTTAGAGCTTTCATGGGAGCAGGACACAAGGCTTTGGAACCACTGATGGCAATGGTTCCCAGGCTGGATATGAAGAGGGGATTGCATGGGAAAGATTGTGAAGTTTGTACAGGAGCAAGCTTTGTTGTAGACCTCATCCTGATCATTCAAAGCAGCAATAGCAGCAGCTGAACTTACACTTGTGCTCTGAGCCCTTTGCCACCCGCCTCCATCAGCACACTTCTCAGAATACACAGCACATTTTAAAAAGTTTTTTACTATTTTCAATTTTATGTGTATGTGTGCATTACGTGCATATATGCAAGTGCACCCATGTCATTCAGCGCCTGCGGAAGACAGAAGAGGGAGTCAGATCCCCTGGAACTGGAGTTACAGACAGTTGTTAGCTGCCATGTGGGTGCTGGGATTCGAACCCAGGTCTTCTGCAAGAACAGCCAGTGCTCTTAACTGCTGAGCCATCTCTCCGGCCCCTTGTCCTGTCATTTTCATCTGCTCTAATGATGAGCCCTCCCAGTCTGCTTCAGTATCTACACATAGAAGATCAGTCCCTGGTATTTTAATACAATCCCAGTTTCTTCTACCCCGAGTATACTAATTTCTGCATTTCTTTCTAATTGTGTTTGTGTTCCTTGCTCCTTTGAGGCATGGAGTCAGGTCAAACAACATTAAATGAGAGACACGGATACAACTCCTGGGGTTTTAGCAAAAAAGGATTGTTATGGACCCAGGTGGGAATTATAGGGCTGTTAAGTAGATTGTGTGTTATCCTGTTCGCTATTAAATGTTATGATGTAATGGGTGGGTTATAGGCCCTGGAAGGGCTGGGATCTTTCTTGGGTAGCTCACCCACTAAATCTAGGGCCACTGAGGTAACACAGAGACCCTCCGAGCCGTGGAGAGTGAGCAGTGGTGCGCTCTTGTTCAGTATCACAGTGGAAGTCCAGGGGCAGCTGAAGTGTGAGCACCATGCCAGGCACTGGGAGACAGATGTCCTGGACATGTGAGTCAAGCTCTAGTGATGTGTGGTTCCCCCATCAAGGCCACCATTCAGTTCTGTTTCACTCAACAAACCTAGCCTTGGGCCCCTTGTAAGGAGTTGGGCTTTGATTCTCCAGGCTGTGAAAGTTATGGAAGAGGGGCACGATCTGACCCAGATAGCCTTTTAAGATGGTTAAAGACTGAAGGAAGGGCCTAGCTTCATCAGGGCCAAGTGACTGGTAAATGAATTAGGAAGTCAGGAAGAGCACCCAGGAAGTTCATCTGTTTATAAAGTAACATTTTACATTAAAATGTATGTTCTCTTTCATTGTGAGCAAAAAGGAAAGACCAAACACACACAAGATACAACTCTAGGTTTTGCAGTGATTCAATAAGGCTTCTTTTAACTTGGGTATCACCAAACAGACCCAATGGCCCAGCTCTGGTGTGATAGGAGTTCTTCCTCCTTGTCCCCAGAGAGTCCAGGCCATGATTCACATAGGGAGGCAGAGGTCAATGTGATCTGTTGATTATCTCTAACAATATTAGCTACAAATTTAGAGTGTCAATGTGGCACTCTTATGTTATGATGAAGTTTTTGCTGATGAGGGTCTGACTTGGCTTGACTGGGTCTTCCACATCAGGCTCTCACAAGGTGTCGGCTGGGACCATGGTCTCATGCAAGGTTTGGCTGGAGAACTCTGTTCCGAACTCATGGCTGCTGGCCATATTCAGTTCCTTGTGGCAGAAGGACTGAGGATTTTGGCTGTTGCTGACTGGAAGTCCCCCTCAGCTTCTTGTCACGTGGCTCTCTCCACAGGGCCTCTTGTATCTTGTAATGCCAGTGAAGAAGAAAGCTATCTCAAAATATGCATCACCCATTTTAGCTGACTAATCAAATATGTCCCATCCTATACATCCTGTCACTCAGATGTATCTGCATGACAAGAAACAGAACATTAGGTCCATAGTCTATACTCAAGGGGGGGCACTCACTCAAGGACAGGGACACTTTTACAGGCTGCCACCATATGTGACAGGAGTGGTCTGCTGGAGGTGATGGAACAGGTGAGAGGGTGAAGGAAGCAGGGCTCGCAAAACCCCCAAACTATTGCCACAACCCCCACCCTCTGTTTTCCTCTAACAGTGTAATCTTGTGGAGTGAATCCAGACACACTGCCTCAGCAACCCCCTACCTGCAGGCAAGTAGTTTTTAGGCCTCTTCCAAAGCATTCTGCACATTGACTGGAATGCTGGTGACCACAGTTGGTGTTGGCTTCATGTTCTTTTTTTTTTTTTCTTTTCAGTCTTTTTCCTTGGCCTGGAAGATTTTGTTCCTTTTATTTATTTTTAAATAGTCATTTGTGGAAAATTAAGAGACAGGCAAGATCCCAGACAGCAGATTTAGAGGGTTTCGGGCATCAGTGTCAAGCATTCTGTTTATTAACTTAATGATTAGTCCTGCAAAAAGGAGCTTAGCAGCTCTTAGAAAAACTAATCCTGATAGATCTACCTTGAGTGTCTCTCTCCATCGCAATTTCCTGGCCTATAAATCTAGGGTGCGGTGTCCATACTAACAAGATATTCCAAAGGGAGCTAGTCCTTTTTCATTCTGAACTGGAGATTCTACACAACAGAAATAGATTTGCATTCTGATTTGTTTAGCAGACCTCTACCAGGAAGTCATTATCATATACTAAGTGCACCATGACCTGGGTCCCCCACTTGTTGTCTTCTTTAACTTTGCAGATCTTGATGATGACCTGGAAAGGTAGACAATATTGTCTTTAGTTTTTTAGCCATGAAGCTGGGGTTCAGAGATGAGTCCAAAGGCCACATAGCTGAGTCGGGACTCTGAAGACTTTGTGTCCTATTAACTTGACACCATATGAGAAATGGTGGAACTAAAGCCAGGCTTCCTCTCACATTGCCATCTATGTATGTTCTTACTGAAACCAGTGGTAGTTTTCTAGAGACCAAGAGGGGAGAGTTAAAGAGAAGCTGCCGCTTTGAGATCTTGGTTGTCCAAGAGAAACATGAAGAGTGCAAAGACTGAGTGGTGTGGAATTTCCACCTTGTGAGATACAAAAATATATGTCCACACATCAAAGTATAAAATACTATTTGCACTGTGAAAAACAATACAGCAGTGAGATAGAGAAGGTGGGACGGAGGGAGGGACGGAGGGAGGAATGGCGGGAGGGCAGGAAGCAGATCTACTACTGAAAGTTTGCTAAACCAGACACAGTGGCACATTCCTCTAATCCCAACATTCAGGAGGCTGAGGCAGGAGGATGGAGAGCTCAAAGCCACTTGGGTTGTGTGGTGAATAATATTAACTAACTAAATAAGGCATGCTCAAGACTCTAATTTTAATCCCCAGCACTGTAAGAACAAAAGATTGTCAAGATCTTATTATTGAATGTTAAAAGTTCCAGAATTTGATTATGACACTGTTAGAGTCCTAAGCTAGCCATAAAATATCTCTTTTCAGATATAAATGCAAAGAAAGTCATCCGAAAGGAACATTCTAAGTTCATTAAAATAGTCTCCTCCAAGGAGGAGCCTGGCACTGACCCTGGTGGTGGTCTGGGAAGAATTTTAATCTTTAGAAGTTTTTATGAGGAGACAGTATATTCACATATTATTGTGTCATTAGAACTTTGTTGTTGTTTATGAAATATAGAACACCAGCATGGCATCCCTCATGTCAAGCCACAGTCAGAAGTTGTAGTTTTTTATGTCAGCTCAACAATAAGGAAAAGGATACACTAAAAATACTGTAGTACCAAAAGGACTTCCCTCCAGGGACTTTTAAAAAGATTTTATTATTTATTTTATGTGTATGTGTGTATTGCCTGTGTGCAGGTAAGTGCACCCATGTCATGCAAGGCCCGTGGAAGACAGAAGAGGCTGTCAGATCCCCTGGAACTGGGGTTACAGACAGTTGTTAACTGCCATGTGGGTGCTGGGATTCAAACCTGGGTCTTCTGCAAGAACAACCAGTGTTCTTAACCGCTGAGCCATCTCTCCAGCCCCTCCAGAGACTTCTAAATCAGCAGGACTTTAATATCTGGCCATGTCTGATTGGGGCATTTGCTCAGGGATTGGGTCAGCCATGACCACCCTAGGGAGAATTCTCTAATGAGCTATGCTGGGGACCAGGGGTGGGGGACTGGAGAGATGAGGAAGTTTGGAGGGGAGGAAAGGGAGTGTGCAGGCATACGTTGCCTCTGGATGTCTCCGTTATCCCTCACTTAACCTTGTGTTAGGTAATCTTCTGAGACTCCATAATTGTGTCTGTGTGTGCATGTGTGTGTGTGTGTGTGTCTGTGTGTGTGTGTCCCAGGGTCTGCGTGTCTTTGTATGCAGGATTTATTTTAATCCATATTAAAATAAGCACACACACGTATGTAACCATTGAAATATAAATGTATGCAAATCTTGCATGTGACTGCTGATGCCTGGGCTGTGACAGAGCCAAAGCTTCCATAGGCTCAGGCTTTGAAGTAGGTTTGAATGTAGCCTCCACAGCTAACCTAATGGCCTGGAGTCATAGTCTTCTTAGCACTAATATCCTCACTGCAGAATAGACTTTTCTAGCAGTCCTTATCTCTTAAACTTTGTGATATTTACCTAATGACTATAAAAGTGTAACAGTGTCCTGATTACAAAAGAGAAGTGTTCTTTTGCAAATAATAAAAGAAAGGTATTGCCCCAAAATGGCCTCTGTAAAAATTACTGCTGTCTAGAGCTGGGCATGGTGACACATGCCTTCAGTCCCAGCACTTGGGAAGCAAGGGCAGGTGGATCTTTGTGAGTTCAAGGCCAGCCTGGTCTACATAGCAAGTTCCAGGCCAGCTGGGGCTACAGAGAGAAGCTGTCTCAAAAAGACAAAAAAAAAAAAAATCCATCCTTTACTATTGAGTCTGTGCTCAACTTCTTTTAAAAATTTGTTGTTGTTTTGCTTGGTCCATTAAAATTCTTTTATTTATTTATTTTTGCATTATGAGTATTTTGCCTTCATGTATGTAAGCACACAATATGTATACAATGCCTACAGAGGCCAGAAGAGGGTATTGGGTCCCCTGGAACTGTAGTTATGAAGGTTGTTAGCTACCATGTGGGTGCTAAGAACCAACCCCAGATTCTCTGCAAGAGCAGCCAGTACTTTTAACCACTGAGGCATCTCCCCAGCCCCAATATTTGGTCTGTTTTTTAAATGAAAACTTTGCCTATAATTTGTGGAAGTACCTATTTCAAATCAGTCTTTGTCTAAAAAAAAGAAGGCATGGAATCGGAGTGATTACATAGCTACTCTGAAATGCACAGAATCATGCCCAGGAATTTTTCTAATTAAGTGGTCACTGTGGGAGTGATGTCCCTGAGACTCTATAACTAAAGCCTTAGAAACATTCCATCAGATTGAGAGTGCTTATGTTGAAAATTTATATCAAATACATGCTACAGCTTTAGTGCTTACTGGGATAATTGTGCAGGAAAGTGAAATTCAACCACTGGCTTGTCAGTGACCACCTAGATGGAGAAAGTCAGAGCAGGACACACCCAGTCATGGTAGTGGATTGGGTAAGTTGTGTCTATTTGGAAGAGGTGGACGCTCTCATGCAGCATGCAGTGGCCACAAATGAAGCCAACAAGTTCTTTCCACCTCTCTAGAACATTGGTCTGAGCAACTGGTCCTGCTGTTTCTGCTGTGACTGCTTCAGGGAAAGACTCAAGCCAACAGTGGGTCTTGTCTTCTGTTCTTGCATTGAGAGGACACAGTGGGCAGGTCTAGAGATCTCCATCATTTGCCATTCTATTTGACCTTGACCTTGAACAGAACAGCTAAGGATCTGGTGGTATTCTAGTATATGGGCAGAGAGAAGGGGTTTTCACCATCTTTGTATCTGGAGTGCTAGTGTTCTTTTTTTTTTTTTCTTGAGACAGGGTCTCCCTCCCTTTAGCCCCAGCTCACCTGGAACTCTCCTTGTAGACCGGGCTGGCCTTGATCTCACAGAGATCTGCCTCCTCTACCTCCTGAATGCTGTGATTAAATGTGTACACTACCATGTTTGGCTAATTTAAGTATTCTTAATGTCAGGTAGATGAGGCTCCAGGCTTTCTTTGGCATTGCTTAATCTTGTGTTGTTTATAACATGAACTATCCTATATTGATCTCACACTTAAAGAAAACATCTTCTATCTCAGTAAATCTTCCCAACTGTGAAATTTAAGAGGCAGCATCCCAGAGTTTTTTACCTTAGGGGGAAAAAAAAAAAGGAAGCATTTTAGTCTTTCTCTCTTGAAAGGAGTAAAAATTTTTTAATTTCAATAAATACTATTATTACTATTATTATGACAGTATTAGGAGTTGAACCTTGGCCCTCACACATTAGGCAGGCACTCTGCTATGGAGCTATATCCCAATCCCAGTTTTTAATTAAAAAAAATTCTTTAGACAGGGTCTTACTAAGTTACCCAGGCTGACCTTGAACTTACTCTGTCCATAGCCCAGGCAGGACTCAAACCTATAGTATTTCTTGCTTAGCCTCTTGAGTAACTGGGATTACAGGTGTGTGCCTTCAGACCCAACTGAAAATAAATAGTATTAATTTTATACTAAGGCATTGGGTGAATTTTCAATCCCACTCCTGGCTACTGCTTCCCAGTTTTAAAATTTGATGCAGTCAAGCTGGGTGTGGTGGCGCACGCCTGTAGTCCCAGCACTTGGGAGGCAGAGGCAGGCGGATCTCTGTGAGTTCAAGGCCAGCCTGGTCTACATAGTGAGTGGGCTACAGGAAGACCCTGCTTCAAAAAGACAAAAAAAAAATTTTTTTTTGATGCAGTCAAATGGTCCCCTGAAACGTGAATCTGGGCAGAGCTTCCATTCTGGAATCTCAAATGGACTTTTACTGACTGCTTATGGTGTTCCCTCACAGTGCTGCACCAAGTCCCCTAGCAGACACACACTGTTAACCTCAAATGAGAGACAGATGGATAAACAGCACACTGTGCTCAGGAATGTACGTTATAATAAGAATATTTTTAAATGCAGGCGTTTGATGCAAGCATATTTGAAGCCTCAATCCTCTTATCTCTGCAACGTGGGAACTGAATGACATCTCTACTACTTTTCAGCTCTGCAACTCTGGAGCCTATGGCAGTGTAGGCCAGCCCTTGTCCTGGGACACTGGTTTTGCAGGAATACTGAGTGATAAATATACTGTGGGACGTAGTAAATATTTACAGCCCCCTGAATTGGCTGGGGTTTTTGTTTTTAATTTTTTTCCTGTTGTTGATCACTGTTGTCTGGCTACCCTAGATATTGCATGGCTTTTGTTTTGTTTTGTTTGACTGAGTATAACAGAGAAAGTCTAGGGTGCTTAAAAAGCATGCCCTTTCCTGGGTGCAGTGGTGTGTGCCTATAATCCCCACTACACTGGAGGCAGAGGCTGGAGGATCACTTGAGCCCAGAAGTACAGGGCCTGCCTGGGCCACATAGTGTCACCCAAATAAATGACCAAAAGGAGGCAAAGAGTACAGTTTAATGGCAGGGAAAAGAAAAAGAAGTTAAAAAGAGGAAAGGGAAGGGAAAGAAAAAATGCAGGAAGTTGGGGTCTGGAGAGATGGCTCAGTGGTTAAGAGCACTTGTTGCTCTTGCAGAAGACCAAGGTTTGGTTTCCAGCACCCACGTTGGGCAGCTCACCACTGCCTGTAACTCCAGTTTCAGGGGAATCTGATACCCTCTTCTGGTCTTTGGGGGTTTACATGGTGCACATACAGACAAACAGACACATATAGACATAACATAAAAAAATCAATAAATCTGGGGCTGGGGAGATGGCTCAGCGGTTAAGAGCACTGACTGCTCTTGCAGAGGACTTGGGTTCGATTCCCAGCACCCACATGGTGGCTACAAACCGTCCTTAACTCCGGTTCCAGGGGAATCCAAAGCCCTCTTCTGACCTCCACGGCACTGCAAGGCACAGGTGCACTCACATACATGCAGGCAATACACTCATACACATAAAATAAAATTAAATTAAAAAATCAATAAATCTTAAAAAAAAAAGAATGGAGGAGGTAATGAGGAGTGGAGGAGAGGGGAGGAAAGAAAAAGGTCTTTTCTTAAAGTGCTAAGTATTTCTACCCCAGAACAAGGTGGGCTGAAGGAACTGTGTCTCCTCCCCATTTCCTCTTAGCAACTCGAAGGAAAATGCAGAGGATGACCCAAGCCAGGATGAGATAATGCCTGGGATCTGGTGGTTGAAGTCATCCCTGACAGGCTTCCTGTGAGAATGAGCACTTCCGGGCCTGAGAGCACCGGGATCCTGAGGGGTGAGGGGCTGTACTGTTTTCTTTCCCAGATTTTGCAAACCCAGCAACCACATCCATTTTCTAACTGTTCCAGGTGAAAAGAGAGGCAGCAGTGGGGGAACCATGGTCCTTTGCTGTGAGCTGATAGGCTCTAAAGGCTGGGGGTCTTCTGGGACCAAAGGGTCCTTGTGATGCGAAGGAGCTGCAAGCAGACCCAGAGAGTGAATGCTCATCTTCCAGACCCTGGGGGTTCGGGTTTGGGATGCAGAATATCAATGATCAGATCAGATACCCAAGATCTTATTCTTTGTTTTGTTGTTTTCTATATTTAATCAACTTTAATCTTGGAACAATGTTGGGTACAGAAAAGCTGTAACCACAATACAGAGAGAGTTCAGAGAATTCCTGTATACCTTCCCCCAGCTTCCCTTGTGTTAACCTCATCCAACACATGTCAACATATGTCAAAGTCAAGGATGTACTTTGGGTATCTTACTACTAAGAACGTGACAGGCTCTGTTGGGACTTCACCATACCTTCATCTATTTATTCATCTTTTATTATTTATTTTGAGACAGAGTCTCACTATATAATCCTGGCTGGCCTCAAACTTACAACTCACATTCTTCTTTAAAGATAAAAGTTTAACCCAGGTATAATGGTGCAACACCTGGGATCTCAGCACTCAGGAGGCTCAGGCAAGAGCATCTCAAGTTTGAGGCCAGTTTGGGCTACACAGTGAGATCCTGTCTCAAAGTAAATAAATGAATAAATCTTAAAGCAACTAAATCTCTCTCTCTCTCTCTCTCTCTCTCTCTCTCTCTCTCTCTCTCTCTCTCTCACACACACACACACACACACACACGCTTGGCTGTATTGTGATACCTTCTTGGTATTTTGGACTAATCCACCCCCAGAAACATGTGCAATTTGAATTCTCAGGTCAGCCCATCATAATTTTTAGCTCTTCTCTTGGCTAAGCTGACAGTCATTGTTTTCCTGTGCCCATGGCAGAGCTCCTCACCTCTACCCTATACTGTTGCCTTATTGAGATATTATACCCTCCTCTGGGGCTCTGTGGAATTATGGGAGGAAAGATACCAGTCGATAAAGTTTATGGATTTATATTACTCTCTGGATCTTATACTTTTTTAAAAGACCTTTTTATTATCTTATATTTCCCAGTTTCTGGCAAGGTTTTGATTTTTAAAAGAAAAAGTAAAACAGTGAAAAATTTAATGATAATTCAGATAATATCTATATTTTAAAATTGTATTTATTTATATTTTATGTCTATATAAATGTTTTGCCTGTATGTATGTAGGTGTACCACATGCATGCAATGCCCATGGAGGCCAAAAGAGGGCATCTGATCCCCTGGAATTGGAGTTACAGATGATAGTCACCATGTGGGTGCTGGGAACTGAACCTGGGTCCTCTGCAAGAGCAGCCAGTGCTCTTAACCACTGAGCCATGTCTTCAGGCCTTCAATCTAGATTTTAATAACAAAAAGAAATAGGAGTGAGCATCTGTCTTATATAAGATTTATACCAAAAAAAAAAATCCACCGTAGTGTTGTTTTTTTCAATAAATTGAAATTGTTATTTAACGCTGCTCTACATAAAATTGTACTTTACCCCATAGTGTTTTTGCTGCCTTTCGAAAATAATGATTTACTGTAGAAAAATTGGGAAATACAGATTTTTTTCCATGTCATTACTTTTAAAAGCCATATGATATAGTTTATGGTTATAGTAGTTCATAAAATGTATTTAATTCCTATTTTTTAAATAAAACCTATCCTGGGATGAGCAATTTTACAGATGTACTTTTACCCACATCCAGGAGGTTATATTCTAGAGAATGGAATTATTGAGCCTAAACTGTGTACTTGATGGCTCTTAGTGGCCATGTCAACAGTTAACACATTGTAGAGATATCGGCTTTTCTGGATGCTTAAAGAAGCTTAGAGTCCTGAGGCTCTGGGGTAGCATTGTTAAGGTAGCTAGCACACGGAACATGTTGGGTGGATTCAGACAGCAGAGCTAAGCCTTGTCAGGTAACTTATCAACTTCTGGAGGTAAGGACTTGTCAGGACCTGTTGCAGTTTGTTGTGACCTCATCTGCTGAAGGTGATGGCCTTGGAGTGGAGGATTTACAAGGGAGCAGGCTTGCACAGGCTCTGCCCCACACAGCATTCCTTGCCCTCCAGCTTCAAGTAACTTCACAAAATAGCCTGTTTCATGAGTAGTCAGTCAGTCTCTTCAGTTCCCACTGGTAATTACTGGACCAGCTTTTATCCTTACGTTTTCTGCTTGATGAACCATCGAGCCAAACCCCAGGTCAGGGTTTTTTAGCCAATTAAAGATGGAAGGCTAATTCCACTGAGCAGCAACCAGCTGATGGGACTGTAGCACTCACAGAAGACCACGGGGCGTGGGTTTCAAGCTGCATAGCCAAGGCTGCCCTTGCTCTTTGCAGAGTCCAGCGGCAGAGGTGGCAAGTGTCTGGATTCTGCCTGTGCTTCCTCCCTCTCCCTTTTATGTAGAGTCTAGTTTAGGGACTGGGAGTGTAGCTCAATGGTAGAGCACTTGCTAGCAGGCTAGGGGCTCCAAGTTTGATCACCAGTACCCCAAAAAAGTAAGTCTTCATTACTTAAATTCTTTGCTTGGAATATAGGCATTGCTGCTGTTTTCGAAAGCTAAAGACGTATGTTTTGAACCTCTGACTTGGATCCTGACTCTTCACTTGCCTTAGAAAACCATTTGTTTATCACATAAAGCATACTTTCTGCAAATTCTGCATTCGGAAGGGATGATTTCATAAGTGGGTAGAGGATGGGAGAGAGTGAAGACTAAGGATCTTTAGAACCAGTTTGGGCTGAAACCACATTGTCAGCCCCAGACACAGGATTGTGTCTGATCTTTGTGGGGACTTTGTGGGGGAGTAAATGGATCATTGATTAAGTATATCAAGGAAGGAAGGAAGGAGTGCATGAGGCAGCTATTTAAAGTAATCCACAGTGCGATTTCTAATGTTTTGGAACCTGACTATTTCTCATTTCCTCAAGAATTGTACTAAATTGAAGTTAATAGGGAGTCCCTTTGTGCAAAGAAAGTATGAAGGAACCCTAAAACCACACACAGAGAGGAGATGGCTTTGACTTGTTTAGGAGTCTCGCTTCAGGAATTGGTTGAAAACAAGCACCTGGTTGTCAGCCTGCTCCTAGCCTGGCTTACTCAGCCTGGTGTGGTCCTTGGGAGTTTCCTCTGAGGCCCAGCAGGAGAGGCCCCGGAGAAGGTGAGCAGGTGCCTCTGAGCAGGTGGGTGCCTCTGCTAGGGAGCTGTGTGAGGAAGGACAGTTTCTGCTACAGAAAGGCTCACATTGAACGCTAAGAGTCTTCCTAAGAGACACACGTTTTCTCCCTTTGGGCAAACTGAAAGGGAAAAAAGACAAGTCATTTCCCCTCCCTCTTGGAAAATTGAGGAAACAAAACGAGTCACTTTTTCTCTCTTTTGAGAAACTGAGGAAACAAAGCTTTATGTCATTTCTTGATCTATGAGAAATCTTTTTTTTTTTTTTTTTTTTTTCCCGTTTTTCACTCCCAGTATGATGGTTTTCTCCTATTTCTCTGTGGTCTACAGGATGTGAGAAAGACATCAATTATTTCTTCTTTGTATAAGGAAAAATTGGTTGACATGTTTTTCCTCTTTTGTCAACAAAATCCTTTCAGTCTTAAGCATGTCCTTTCTACAGGAAGCCTGTTTGGAGGTGGGTGGTTCCGTTTTACTTTTCTTTTTCTCCCGAGGTCAGAGTGAGCCACGGGTGATTCAGCTGCAGGGCACTGCATTTACCCGGCCCCAGTTCAGCCCTCCAGCCCGAATGGGCTGTACGGCTGGGTCGTTTCTGTGTAATAGAAGATTGTGCCTTCTGAGACGGACCTGTGAATGCTATACAGTCCTTTCAAGCAAAGAATACGGTCCTTCTAGGTGGCTTAGACCTTTGGAAGTAGAAGTAACAATTAATTAAAATGTTAATTAACTCTGAGGCTTCTATACTGGCATTCAGTTTTCATATCTCTCTCTCTCTCTCTTTTTTTTTTTTTTTTTTTTTTTTTTTTTTTTTTTTTTTTCAAAATAAAAAAAAAAAAAAAAAAATCTTTTCGCTCAATAGCTGTTTTTTATGATGGCCTGCCTCTGCCTCCCAAGTGCTGGGACTACAGGTGTCCGCCATCATATCTCTTAAAATTCTTTCTTTTGAACATGGGCTATTCTTTTTTGAAAACACAGCTTGGGTGAAAATGGGGCCTCCAAGGCTTGTCTCCTAAGCCTTTCTGCCAAAACAGTATAGTTCTTTTTCATGGGAACAACACAATTCTCCAAAAATTTGACAACAGAACTGGGCATGGTGGCACACACCTTTAGTTCCAGCACTCGGGAGGCAGAGGCAGGTGGATCTCTGTGAGATCGAGGCCAGCCTGGTCTACATAAGGAGTGACAGGCCAGCTGCAGCTACAGGGAAATCCTGTCTCAAAAAGACCAAAAAAAAAAAAAATGACAACAGTAAAAGGTTTCTGGCTGTACAGCTACCAAAAATGAATTACAAATTAAACAGGCAACGAAGCTGAAGTGTTTCTGCAGGACTTCGCTGTTTGCATCGTGTGACTTCCCAGCAGGCTTGGGCCTTAGCACACAAGCATTACATATGCCCTCATGCTTTACAGTACAAGAGCTGCAGGAAAAACCTCAGGTTCTAGAAGATTCCAAGCTGTGAATTGTGGTGTTTTTATGATCATACAACATTTCTGCTCTAATAGAAACAATGAAATCCAGAAAGCAAAGGTTGTTTTGTTTGTTTGTTTAATTATTTTTCTACCTTCATTCCTTAGAATGTAAGTGTCAAATCAGCATCAGGCCTGGAGAAGTGGCTCAGTGCGTATTGCTCTTGCAGAGGTTTTGTTTGATTTCCAGCATCCAGGGTTACTCCAGATCCAGGGAATCTGATGCTCTCTTTTGGCCTCCACTAGCACCTGCACACACACACAATTCAGAAACTAAAATATCCAGGCTTGGTTGTGCACACCTTTAATTCCAGCACCCAGTAGGCAGAGCCAGATGAATCTCTTGAGCTCCAGGCCAGCCAGGGCTACATAGTGAAATCCTAATCTCAATAAAATGAAATAAAGCTGGGCGTGGTGGTGCACACCTTTAATCCCAGCACTCGGGAGGCAGAGGCAGGCGGATCTCTGTGAGTTCAAGGCCAGCCTGGTCTACATAGTTCCAGGACAGCTGGGGCTACAGGGAGACCCTGTCTCAAAAAGACCAAAAAAAAAAAAAAAAGAAAGAAAGAAAGAAAGAAAATAGTTTTAAAAATTAGTATATCTTTGAATTATTTTGTGTTAGAATGTTTGATTTTTAAAATGTTCATGTTCATGGCTTGAGTTTCATTTTTTTTTTAATTAAATGAAGTTTGGCTTGGGAATAGCACAGAATTTCCAATAATTTTTGAAATGGCCCTAAACATACTTCTGCCATTTTATGCTATGTATTTATATGTTCTCTGTATTGATGATTATAAAGTCAAAATATTGATCAGATCTGGAAAGCACTGGAGGTACTCTGCACCCTGCAGCATCAGATACTCAGCCAAGATTTAATTCTTTATGTAAAAATAAACTAGCACAGCCATCTCATTAGTATGCAAATTTGCTTTCATCTTCAATAACTGGTAAATTATATGCATGCCAAAGAATAATATTAATATAAACGTATTTATAATTATCAATAAATGTTTGATTTATATACTACCTATATATCTGGAGTTGTGTAAAACTTTATCATATGAGGAGCTGGGGCAACAGCTCAATTACTAGAGCACACCTGTCTTGAAAGCCAAAGAACCTGATTTCAGATCCCCAGCACCTATCAAAAAATTAGGTGTGGAGGAACACATCTGTAACCCAAGCACTAGGGAGGCAGAAATAGGCAGATGCCTGAAGTTCCTTGGCCAGCCTAGCCAAATTTGTGAGTTCAGTAAGAGACCGTGTCATAAAAAATAAAATAGAAAACAATCCAGGAAAATACGTGACATCAACCTCTGGCCTCCACACACACTTGCACCTGCACGCACATGTGCACATACACCAAACACACACACACACACACACACACACACACACACATACACAGAGTTCTCAGATGAAAAAGGGTTATGTTTGGAAAAGTTTAAACAACTCTGCTTAAAACACCAAAATTAAGCTGGACTTGGTGGTGCACACATGTAATACCAGCACTCAGAGGGCTAACGCAGGAGGCTCATGAGTTTGAAGCTAGCCTTTACTACATAGCAGCCATACATAGTAGAGCCCTGTCTCACAAAAAACAAAAATAGTGCTAAAATTGTGAACATACACAAAGACAGGGAATCCAGAATCAAGGCATCATTTTTAAAAGATTTATTTTATTTTAAATTATTTGTGTGTGTGTGTGTGTGTGTGTGTGTGTGTGTGTGTGGGGGGGCACTTGTATGTCATAGGGAGCACATGTGGATGTCTGAGGACAACTTGCAGGAGTCGGTTCTTCCCTTCCACCATGTGGGTTCTGGGACTGAATTAAGGTCATCAGGCTTGGCAGCAAACACCTTTACCCACTGAGCCCTGGGCCACCAATTTTGGGATCTCATGCAATAGTCTAGGCTGGTTTCAAACTACTGTCTCAGCTCAACCTCCCATGCCATGCCACAGAAGTACAGGTGCCCACAGAGGCAGAAAAGGGTGTTGGAACCCCTGGAACTGGAGTTGCAACTGTTGTGAGCTCTTCAACATGGGTGCTAGGAACTGAACTTGGGTCCTCTGAAAAAGCAGTAAGCACTTTTAACTGCTTAGCCTTCTCTTTAGACCTTAAAACATCGTTTCACAACTGAGAGTTGCCCTCTGTGTTTTGGAGTGCTGTCTTCCTGTGTCGTGTGAACGTTTGTTTCTCAGTGGTACACATTGACATCAGCCTTTTTCATACTTGTAACTGGAACTTGTTGCTCTTAATAGGAACAGAATGTTTTGGGTGGCATTTTTTAAAAAATAGGGTATGTATAGCTCAGTGGTAGAGCTTTTTCCTGGTATATACAAGGCCCTGATTTCAATTTCTAACACTGGGGTAAAAAATGAGCAGTCAGAACTCTTGAGCAGTTACCCAGCTTGTCGAGTGTGTGGGAAGTGTGTGGGTGTAATCTACCTTGGGACAGAGGACTCTCCTGAAGTGTTATCCAAACTACACTTAGTTCCCAAGGACACATGAAAAAGAAACCATACATCTGGTAAGATTGTCAGTGTGCGTGTCCCATGAGCCTGCCTTGCACGTCTGAACCTTAGAAAAGCATCTCATAATGCAGAAGGCAAGGAAGTGTGACACATTTTATAGCAGAAAAACAGCAAAATTTTAAAAAAAAAAAACAGGAAACATAAATATCCATAAATAATACAAGGCCGGGTACAGCTAAGCTTTGCATTTAGATCTGCACCAACACAGAAGAAGGAGCTCGGAAACACACCGAGAAGAAAGTAGTTACACTTGGAAAATAATAGTGCATGCTGTTTGTGGATTCCTAGACTAAACAGAGAGGTGAAAGTGATTTTAAAACATCTTCAAAGAAGATACACAAATGGCCAATAAAAAGGTCCTCAGTATCGCCTCTCACACATCAAAGCACAGTGATACACCACTCAGACCCCTAGGATGACCTGACAAAGGAGGTGTGTGGAAGATAAGTTGCTGAGGAGATGGAGAGATCAGAACCTTCACCTACCACCAGCAGGAGTGTGAGCAGTGCATTCAGTGCACATGCGTTCAGCAAACACAGACTTGCCATGTGATCCAGCGATTTTACTATTGCACAACCATTACCACTAATACTAGAATATTTCCCAAAAGAAACCCTAAAAAGTAGACACCTGTAACCTCAGCACTTAGGAAGCTGAGGCAGGGGGATTGCTTTGAGTTGTACCAGGCCAGCCTGGGCTAGACAGTGAGCCCCTCCTTAACAAATCTACTTTCTATCATAATGGGCTTTTCTATGCTGGACAATCCATGCCAAGAAGTAGAGAATACATGAGCTTGTGCATCTCACCTTTGCTTAACATGTTTAGGTTTCATCCTTTCATTTTATGACTGAATAATATTCCATTGTTTGGATATACTACATTTTACTGATTCATTCATTAGCTGATAGATGTTTGAGTTGCTTCCTTTAAAATCATTTTTGGTTATTATGAAGAGTGCTCCTATAATCAAGTATTTTTGAATACCTGCTTTAATTCTTTGGGGTACATACTGAGTAAAATTGTTGAGAATGTGGCTCAGTGGTGGAGTGCTTGGCTAGCGTGCGCTACTCCTAGGTTCCATCGCCAGCACCTGGGGTTGGTGTGGGGGTTATGGGAGGGTTCTGCAGTAGCTCAGACCCCTGCCTGCCTCCTCAGACCCCGTTGGACTTTGGTGCTCTAGTCTGGGCACTCTTCTTATGTGGTCTCCTGATCAGAGTTGTCATCACACTCCCGATTTAATAGGAATGTTGGAGTTCCCCCCTTTCCTGGTGACTCATCCCAGTCCTGAGCCTGGACACAGGCCTCTTTCTTGCCTGTTTCTCAAGAATCCCTGGCTACCACACTCATCTAAAGATTGCTGGAGTTTAGTTTCATAAAAAACAGAAGTGAGTCATTTCTGTTTCGAGAATATGGTGACTGGTTACCATGAAACTGGAGAGAAAACTTTGACCTTTCTTAAAATACTGGTTATTCTGTTAGGAAAGAAGAGATCATCACCTCTGATAAGCAAACCTTGTAAGAATGAATGGTAGGTGAAAACTACGCCCTTCATCCCCAGTGGTCTGGTACAGGTGTCTTCAAATTACAGTTAAATCTGGCCTGCTGTCTGCTTTTGTAAATAAAGTTTTATTGAAACATACCACATTGTTATTTACATTTTGCCTATGGCTGCTTTTGTAATACATCCATGTTTAGGCCTACAAGCCTAAAATGATGATTATTTGCCTGTGATAGCAGACATTTGCCAGCCCTTTGTTGTGGTTTAGAATGTAGGTTTTTAACTCCAAATGTCCTTGAAAGTCACTAAGAGCCATGGGAGATCCTCCTAATTTCTTATTTGGGGTAAAGATGACACTGGAATGCAGAGAAAGGTGCAGAAAGAGTCACAGAGCTGATCATATGGAGGCTAAGAACAGGGGTTCTGGGCTCAAATGCCACCTACAGCCATATGACCTTGGGTGTGTTACTGGAATTATGGGCTGTTACTTCACTTTTAAAGCCATGTTCTTGAGAAGAGAAAATGAGATGACTCAGCTATTTCATCAATAAATATTTATTGAGCTCCATTCTGTACCTGGGCAGTTTGATAAAACAATGAACACAAGGGACAAGCTCTTTGCTGTGTAGAACTTGAGAGTCACTAGATACAATCTAGGCTTGAGATGACTAGATCAGGGTGGGTGGGGACCCTGGGAGGGAGACAGAAGTTAAAGATCTGCCAGAACTATGAGAAGGGTCCTTGAGCCTATACCTTCAGGGCAAAAAGGAGCCAGTTCTGCAGAAACTGGGGAGGCCATGGAGACAGCCATAGAAACTGTCTACCCTGGCTGCATCAGGAGGAACAAAGAGGAAAAGCTGGAACACAGAGGGTAAGGAGGTGAGGTTTGAGAGACATACAGGTTCTGCAGGGCTTTATCCCTTATGGTAAGGAATTAGGATTTGCCTAATGGAAGCTGGCCAAGAATTTCAGCAAGAGAGGGAGGTCCTATGATCTGAGGCTGCTATTCAAAAGACCCCTTTGACTATCGCTAGAACTACCCAGCTATATCACTCTTGGACATATATACAAAGGACTCTGTAGCCTACCACAGAGATAACTGTGTATCCATGTTTTTTGCTGGATTGTTCACAGTAGCAAGGAAATGGAGCCAGCCTAGATGGCCATCAATGGATGGATGGATAACGAAAACATGGTACATATATATGATGGAATTTTACTCCACTGTAAAGAAAAATGAAATTATGAAAATTTCAGGGAAATGAATGGAAACAGAAATTATTACATTAAGTGAGGTAACTCAGAAAGACAAATATCACCATGTTCTCTCTCATGTGTGGATCTTAGCTTCTTAAATTTTTGTGTATGTGTAGTTAACACAAGAGTGAGTGTGGTTAGAGGTCATGAAACTAGAAAGGGGCCTGTGAAAGGGGAAAAGAGGGGGAGGGAAATCAAATACATGAGATTTGAAAGCGGAAAGGGAAATACTGGGGGTGGAAGGGTACAGCAGCGAGTGGGGTGGTAGAAGTAGAAGAGGGTCATCAAACAAAGTGTGTATGAAAATGCTGTACGGCAGGCTGGAGAGATGGCTCAGAAGTTAAGAGCACTGACTGCTCTTGAGAGGGCCCATGTTCAATTCCCAGCACCCACATGGTGGCCACAACCCGTCCTTAACTCCAGTTCCAGGGGAATCCAAAGCCCTCTTCTGACCTCTGAGGCATTGTACGGCACGGGTGCACTCACATACATGCAGACAATACACTCATACACGTAAAATAAAAATAATAAATAAAAAGAATTGCAACTATTGATCGATCATGTGATTTTAAAAAAGAAAATGCTGTAAGAAAGCTTGTTACTTTGTTTAAAACAAACAGAATAGATGACTCAGTACTTAACAGCACACCCTACTTTTCCAAAGGACCCAAGTTCGGTTCCAGCACCCACATTGGATAGCTCACAACCTCTTGTAACTCCAGCCTCAGGGGATCTGATATCCTCTTCTGGACCCCATAGGCACCTGCTGACTGCCCCCCCCAACACACACACACATAGACACATAATTAAAAATAAATTTTAAAGCCAGGCATGGCAGCACACGCCTTTAATCTCAGTACTTGGGAGGCAGAGGCAGGCGGATCTCTGTGAGTTCAAGGCCAGCCTGGTCTACATAGTGAGTTCCAGGACAGCTGGGGCTACAGGGAGACCCTATCTCAAAAAGACCAAAAAATTAAAAATAAAATTTAAAACATCATTTGGCTGCTGTTGCAGGGAGATTGCGTAGATGCTGTTTACATCCAGGAGACCAGCGAGCAGGGTATTGCATTGGTCCCAGTAACAGCTGATGACAGATTGGGCTGGGCTGTGCTGGTAGCAGGGACACATAGTGAAGAGAAGCAGATGGACAAGATAAAACTAATGGGACCTGCAGAAGGTCAGTCTCAATGTGAACCCTGCTGTGATAGTCCCTGGGAAATACTTAGCCCAGGCTCAGGGAGATGGTGCCACCATCAGTGCTCTAGCACCATGTCCACCACTGTCATCACCCGAGACGCAGGGCAGCATTGGGATTCTGAACATACACTCAAGCTATACTATGTGAGTTCAGACCCCAGCTTACTTACTGACCAGCTTTGTGGCCCAGGCAGATAACACCTCCTCTGTGTATCTCAGTTAACCCCTCTGCAAAATGGGTGAGCACAGTACTTTCCTTACATGCTGCTGTGACGTATAGTAAACCCTGAACTCTGTTTGTGGTCATTTGGGAACTGGTCTGTGGTTCTATACTAGATTAAGATTTGGTGGGCATGGCTACGGAGGTGACAGTGCTGTGAACATCCTCCTCAGAAGTTGGAGATAAATCTCTATGGAGTTCATCAGCAGATGAGGCTGATGGCCGAGGCTCCCTGCCTGACCTCTGAAAGGTTGTAGGTACAGAAGCAAGCCTGCTGTCTGCTGGAACATTTCAGCTGCAGGCCATAAGCATCCTCAAGACTTAAGGGCAAAGAAAACTCAGATTAGAAGTTCCACAGAAAAGGGGCTGGAGAGCTTGCTCAGCGGTTAAGAGCACTAACTGCTCTTGAAGAGGACCTGGGTTCAATTCCTAGCACCCAGATGGTGGCTAACAACTGTCCACAACTCCAGTTCCAGGGGCATCTGACACCCTCTTCTGACCTGTATTCATTGCACGACACGGGTGCACTCACATTCATGCAGGCAATACACTCATACACATAAAATAAAAATAATAAAATATTTTTTTTAAAAAGTTCCATGGGCTGGAGAGATGGCTCAGCGGTTAAGAGCACTGACTGCTCTTGCAGAGGACCTGGGTTCGATTCCCAGCACCCACATGGCGGCTACAAACCATCCTTAACTCCAGTTCCAGTGGAATCTGAAGCCCTCTTCTAACCTCCACCACATTGCCCAACATGGTGCACTCACATGCAGGCAACACACTCATACACATAAAATAAAAATAATAAAATATTTTTTTTAAAAAGTTCACGGAAAGGAGAGAAGCAGCTCCAAGCTTTGGGTTGCAGGTGTATTATAGGTGTGTTGTCTCCTCAGTGGCATTTTCCTTCTCCTTCATTTCAGCTGTGGGGCTTCAGGCATGGTTGCAGTTCCCAGTGTCCCAGCTGTGGGCTTTGAACAACCTAGGTCATATGTCTGTTATATTCTGGGCAGGCAGGGTCCTGGAACCAGGGGACCAGCTCCACAAGGTGAGAGAAGCCTGCCAGCTACACACTCAGCTTGAGCCCAGACAGTCCCCTGCAGACACCACAGTCATTGCTGTAGACATGTCCCCACACGTCCCAAACAGATGATAGTTGTGCCATATCAAAGCCCCACACTGGGCCTCTTCAGCCTGTGTTTTAGGGTGATAAAAAATAAAATTGGGAGATGGCTTAATGGGTAAAAGAGCTTGCTGCTCAAGCAAGGGGACCAGAGTTTGGATCCCTAGCACCCTGGTAAAAGCTGGGCCTGGCAGCTTGCAGCTGTAACCCAAGTGCTGGGGTGGGAGGTAAGGGGAAGACAGGCAGGTCCCAGGAGCTTGCTGGATGGCCCACCTAGCGCAGTCAGTTAGCTCTGGGTTCATTACAGAGACCCTGTCTCAAAAAGTAAGATGGAGAGAAACAAAGGAAGACACTTGATATGGCGCTCTGGCCTCCCCGTGTACATGTACAGGTGAGCTCATCAGCACTCTCTCTCCCTCTCTCTCTCTCTCTCTCTCTCTCTCTCTCTCTCTCTCTCTCTCTCTCTCTCTCTCTCACACACACACACACACACACGCACTTTTTAAGAACAGCTCACACTCTCATACTTCATGGGGACTTTCTGCCTCTTGCTCAGGATAAGCCACCACGGAGCGAATCATCATTTCACTTCTGGACCAGAATCAGTTCCAACATCGGAGCACTGGGGTTTTTAGAATGCCACTCACGCTGGACATCTTTTCTGTTATTTTATTGTTTCCTTGTAAAATCCGAGTAAGTTAGCATCATGGTAGGATAATGAATGCTGATCATTTGAAGCCAGCTGTGGCCGAAGTAGAATTTTTTTTTTAAATGCGTATGAGTGTTTTGCTTGCATGTATGTAAGTATATCATATGTGTGAAGTACTTTTCAGAGGCCAGAAGAAGGGGTCATACCTTCTGGCACTAGAATTATGGACAGTTGTTAGCTACCTTGTACGTGCTGAGAACTGAACCCAGGTCCTCTGTGAAAACAGCAAGTATTCTTAACTGCTGAGCCATCTCTCTAGCTTCTGAAAGAGAATTTTAGCACTACCACCTTAAGTCACTGAAACCTGCTGAGTCTTAGCTTCTTATCTGTAAACTGGGAATTGTAATGCCAACCATTCGTAATGGTTGTAAATATACCTGTTTATGGAGATGGAAAGGAACAGGACCTCGTTTTTGTAGCAATGTCGTACTTGGTGTGCATTCTGAGTCTCTGCAATATTCAAAGATTAGGTTGTGTTCTTAATCTCTAAACGTGTTCTTGAATACCATCAGCAAATGCTTATTGAGCACTTACTATATGACAAACAATCAGTGCATGCATTCCATGTGTTTAATCATTTATAACAGCTCTGAGCAATGGTACTCCTGCACTCTCCGTTCACAGATGAGAAAAGTGAGGTGGAGGCAGGTAAGATGTTCTGCCAAAGTCACAAACAAGAACATGGGAGAGCTGGGATTTATGCCCAGACCACTCAGTCTGTGCTCTTAACTTCTAAGTACTCTGCCGCCCTTTAAATCCTTTAAAATATTCGTGAAGAACTGGCCTTGTCCTTGTACATGGTTTAATCCTGATGGAGCAGCTGTCAATCATTGAGAGATGGTTGGGGGTTCATTTCCCCCATGATTTCTATGAAATTTTTTTGTATTACAGATTTGTACTAGGTCTCGGTCTCTCTCTCTCTCTCTCTCTCTCTCTCTCTCTCTCTCTCTCTCTCTCTCTTAAAGATAGGGTTTCCTGCAGTCCAGGCTAGCCTCCCACTCACTATGTAATCAAAGATGACCTTGAATTTCTGATCCTCCTGCCTCTACCTCCCCAGGGCTGGGATTTTAGGAGTACAACACCATACTCTGTTTATGTGGTATTGGTACGTGAAGAGTATTTGGAATAGTGAATCCTCATTTAAGGAAAGAAATAAATACCACCAGGGGGCAAGTTGGGAGCACCTAACAGTTCTATTGGGAAACTTTACAAATTGTTACTGTTTTTTAAATATTTTCTTTTAAATTTAATGTTTATGAGTGTATTGCCTGCATGTATATAAGTGCACCTGTGTCATGCAATGTTGGTGAAGGTCAGAAGAGGGGGCCGGATTCCCTAGAACTGGTTGTTAGCTATCATGTGGGTGCTGGGAACTGAACCTGGGTCCTCTGCAAGAGCAGCCAGTGCTCTTAACCTCTGAGCCATCTCTCCAGTCCCAAATTATATTATTTTTGTGTGTATGAGTGTAGGTAAGTGCATGTGAGTGCAAGTGCTTGTGAAGGCCAGAAGAGAGAGAGCATCCATTCCCCTGGAGCTGGAGTCATAGGCAGTTGTGAGTGGCCTGATGTGGGTGCTGGGAACCAAACTCAGGTCCTTTGCAATGGCAGTACATGCTCTTTTTTAATATTTTATTTATTATTTTTAAAAATATTTATTATTTTTATGTGTATGAGTGTATTGCCTACATGTATGTGAGTGTACCTATGCCTTGCAGTGCTGCAGAGGTCAGAAGAGGGCTTCGGATTCCCCTGGAACTGGAGTTAAGGACGGTTCGTAGCCACCATGTGGGTGCTGGAATTTTATTTTATGTATATGTGTGTATTGCCTGCATGTAGGTAAGTGCACCCATGTTGTGCATTGTCCACGGAGAACTGAAGAGTTTGTTGGGTCCCCTGGAACTGGAGTTACAGACAGTTGTTAGCTGCCATGTGGATGCTGGGTTTCGAACCCGGGTCTTCTGCAAGAACAATCAGTGTTCTTAACCACTGAACCATCTCTCCAGCCCGTTAGAAGACTCAAAACCTGAAATTGTGACAGGGCCTTCCTGTCTACATAACTGTTAAGAGGGAGATTTGAACTCCTCATGGTCTCAGTCTTGGTATCCAGAAGCCCCTGGTGAAGCATCCTTAAAGTGTCCTTCTCGGCTTCTCTCTGACACTGTGATGAAATGATTCATCAGCCATTTTAAATTTAATGTTGGCCATGAAAAGTATGACTATAGATAAATGACCATGCTTGTCTCATATCATCCAAAAGCTTATAATTTTGTAGCAGGAAGACTGAGATACATAATTCGAGTCCCAAACAACCTAGGTAGTAAGAAAGGAAGGAAGCACTTTCGTGGCAGTGACTCTTTATGGGTGTTGAAATCAGAGCTTCTAGTTGCAAGTGACAGAAATACAACTCACAGTCCTTGAAGCAAAAAGGTGCTTTACACTTATGTAATGAAAGAGTGTAATAATTTTTTTTCAAAAAAGGGGCTACAGGATGACTCAGTGGTTAATAGCACTGGCTGTTCTTATAGAGGACCCAGGTTTGGTTTCCAGCACCCACATGCCTGCTAACAACCATTTGTAACTCCATTTCCAGGGGATCCAACACCATCTTCTGACCTCCACGAGCATTGCACACATGGATACACTTAAATACGTGAAGGCAAAACACTCATACAAAATAAAAATAAGGGGAGGAGCATTGGTGGTTCAGTGGTAGACTTCTCACCTCCCACAAAATAAAAATAAATAAAAATTGTAGAAAAGTATGTAAGGTATGAGTTCAGGCATGCCTGGATCCAGGTGCGCATTTTCTATAAGGATCTTTTTCTATTTACCTTTCAGCTGTTAGTTTCTTTGTTGCTTCTGTTTGTAGAAATAACTCCCTCACCCTGGTAGAAAGATGATCACCCAAAGTGTGACTTCCTAATTCTGAGGGATTTTCTTGCCAAGTTCTCCCTATAAAAATCCCAAACAAGGTTTTCATGACTGTTCTGGAAGTAGTCACTGTGACCAGGATGAGGTGGTTGCTGATTGCATAGGCCTGGAGTACGTGTATCCTCCAAGGGGACTTAAAGTGGGCTTGGCCTCACTAAAACCACACCCACCAAGAGTGTTGAAATTTCCTGAAGGAAAACTGTAGAGCTGTTACTAGAAGGAAGGGAATCTATGCTTAGAGAATTGAGCTCCCAGAATGTACTGAAGCATGAATTGCTATTTGCAATGCCATTAAATAACCAGCTCCATTTACCCAACTGCATGAACAAGGAAAATGGTGAATGGAGCAACTGGACCCTCTTAATTTTAAGCCTGTTGAAGAGAAGGCTCACAGAGCTGCTGTCCTGTCATCACCCAGAACAGAAGCTCTTGTCCGTTCTTCCAGCCTTAGAAACTAAAACTGAACAGCATGAAACAGAAATGATGCTACCACCTGTTGCTGGTGGTGGGTTTCAGAGGGTCTAGTAGAATTTTCCAGAAAAGGTACCATCCTGTCGTCAGCATGTGTAATACCACATCCTAGCAGGAAGGGATATAAAGAGGTATCCTTCCCCTCTTCTTGATCACTGACAGTGGGCTGGGAAAAGAGCAAGGACTCTAAGAGGGTGCGGTTCTGAAGTTGATGCTTTTGTATGTGTCACAGTGTGGCTCGCTCTATATACTTGACTGTTCTGTAGTTTGTGAGGAGTGCAGCATGAAGCACAGGGGTCCTGGAAATGAAATGCCAGGAGCCCTCTGTGTCAGGAGTAGACACTGATATCACTGGTATTCAGGTCATGCCATATGTCTTCCCTGTGCATGCCATCTCTTGCAGTTTCCTCTATGAAGAGGCAGCCTTGGCCATGTTCCTCATTCTTTTTCACAAGTGAGTATTTGATTTATTAGAAAATATCTCTATGGGGCTGGAGCAATGGCTCAGCGGTTAAGAACACTGGTTGTTCTTGCAGAAGACCTGGGTTTGAATCCCAGCACCCACATGGCAGCTAACAACTGTCCGTAACTCCAGTTCCAGGGGATCCAACAGTCTCTTCTGTCCTTCGCCGGCATTGCACGACACAGGTGCACTTACCTACATGCAGGCAATACACACATACACATAAAATAAAAATAATAAATAAAATTTTAAAAAAAGAAAATATCTCTATGGAGTTGGGCATGGTAGAGCACATGCCTTTAATCCCAGCACTTGGGAAGCAGAGGCAGGTGAAACTCTGTGAGTTCAGGCCAGCCTGCTCTACCTAGTGAGTTCCAAGACAGCTGGAGCTACAGGGAGACCCTGTCTCAAAAAAGACAAGAAGGGAGGGAGGGAGGGAGGGAGGGAGGGAGGGAGGAAGGAAGCAAGGAAGGAAGGAAGGAGGGAAGGAAGGAAGGAGGGAAGGAAGGAAGGAGGGAAGGAAATATCTCTAGAAGGGCTGGGGAAGATTATTCAGTGGATTAAGTCCTTGCTGTGTAAGGATAAGGACCTGCGTTCGAATCCCCAGAACCCATGTAAAGCTAGAATGCAGAAGCATGCATTTGTAATACCAGTGATGAGACTGGAGGTGGAGGTGGGAGCTCCCCTGAAGCTCTTGGGCCAGCTGGCCTGGTGTGTGCAGCGGTGAACAAGAGAATGGTCTCAGGATGGAAGGTGAGGACCAGCACCTGAACTTGTCTTCTGACCTCCACGCGCTCCGTGGCACACACTCCTGCATTTGAACACACAGAAACATATATTCTGTGTCTCTCTGTCTCTGTCTCCATCTCTCTCTCTGTCTCTCCCTCTCTCTCACCATACACCTATCATACATACACAAAAACATCTTTAAAAGTCTGTAAACAATGGTGGTACTGAGTGTTTTACTCAAGAACCCTGAGGAATATTAGCTCTTAATGACCATAAATAAAGAAAACCTCAGATTTTTCTAGGCCTTTCCTCTCTCCTTTTCTAGGAAATATTCACAGGTAGTACAGTGGACTAGGTAGTGAGACTTTATGTTCATTTTCTCTGTAAGTAGAGAGGCAAGGGGATTGGCCATCATCTCTGAACTTGACCCTTGTCCACAATCTTCAAGGATAGAATCGGTGTGAGACCAGGTGTCATGTACCTGTGTACCAAGGATTCAGAGGCCAGACTTTTAAGCAGATCTCTGCCATGGTGACCTCATAGCAGTTGATTGAATAAACCTCGGTTTCCTTATCTGTAAAGGGAGCCATTGTGGGGAGCCGCCTGCCGTCCCTGCAGACGCCATTACAAGATGGCGCTCACATCCAGTTCATGCTGAGCAGTAAATAAGTCAGTACGCATGCCCGAAGTAATTTTCCACCTTCTAGTCTCTGCCTACCTCGTGGCGTGATATGGGCTGATGAGTTTGCGACCAATCAAGAGTTGCCACGTCCAAGACGGGCTTACTAACCTATATAAGGGCTGGGTTTCCGACATTCGGGGTCTTCGCCCTGTAAGCTTATGCTCTCCCTCTCAAGATGCATTAAAGCTTTTCTGCAGAAGGATCCTGAGTGTGCCGCGTCGTTCTTGCTGGCGAGATGATAGCGCGGGACAAGCCATTAGTAGAACTGAGCTCCTGAGGTCATCAAGGGATTGAAGGAAATGACACTTTCAAGTGTGCTCAGCTTGTCTGGCAAGATGGCTCAATGGCTAGAGGTGCTTGCCACCAAGCTATAGAACCTCAGTTTGATTTCTGGGGCATACATGGTAGAAAGAGAAAACCCATTTCCACAAGTTGTCCTCTGACCTACACACACATACACACACACACACACACACACACCCCAAACAAATAAATGTAAAAAAAAATGGAGGAAAAATATGAAAATATAGAATGAGAAAATTTAAAGAAAAAAGTACTTAGCCCAGTGCTGTCCCTAGAAAATGGTCCCAACATGCTGACTGCTAGTCATGCAGCCAGTCACTGCTCTCTTAGTGTCACTATTATTTCCAGTCCATACAAGAAATAATAATGCCCCTCCCCCTCTAAAACACCAGTGCCAGCAGGAGAATCTCCATTTTTGTCACTGGTACTTAATGGTTAAACATCTTTTCTTTCTTTTATCTTTCTTTTTTTTTTATTCTTTATTTACAAGTCAATGGAGAAATGTCCTCTGTAAATTCTAATTTGGGACAAGATAAGCAATGTAAAGTCTTGATTCCTGCTCCACACTGCTGTGTGTGGGAGGAGTTCATACCACCATTTCTTTATACAGTGAAGCTGGGTGTGGTGGCACACACGTGATCCCAGCACTTTCAAGGAAGGGGCTGAAAGATAGCACATCTTAGAGGCCAGCCTGGTCTGCAGAGTAAGTCCTAGGTCAGCTGGGGCTGTATACTGTCTCAAAAACAAAAATAAAAGGAAAACAAGATATGCAATGATTTTGTTAAAAAACAAAACAAAATCCCATGATTTCTTCATGTTAGCACATATGAAAGAATTAAAAATAAAGACCTCATTTCAATTTGACAGTCTCTGGTCACCTGTGAGGTGACCAGGATATCACTTTCACTCAGTGACAGCCCTTGTTCTCCAAGAGCAACAGCCTCTGAACAAAGACTTAATACTGACTTAATACTCATCTAGAGTATCTGTTTGAGGAATGGAGAGGCCTGGTCTTTAAGGGCCTGAACTTTCAGCTTCTCTGCGTCCAGTTTGGTCTGCCATTCTACCCTTTGTTCTTTTAGGATTTCTTCAATAGATCTTGCAGGAGGGGAGTGTCACTTTCCTTTTCCAAGTCTTTCTCCTAGTAGGACCACATTTTCTCTTCTAACCACAAAGATCCCTCAAGGAATATCACCCTATTTTTTGCCCACATGAATACGCTCCACAGTCTGATGCAGCAGTAAGTTAGCAAACTGATCAATGCTTCTTAAAAAGCCTTTAAGTGTCCCTCCATCTCAAAGCAGGACCAAGTGCTTTTTGTCGATGCCCTTGATGAGACTGGTGGTGCTGGGCATGTAGTTCATTTTGAGCTACACAGGCTGCAGAGGCCAGGGTTGGCCAATGCTGGCCAGCGCGAACCCTCCCCGAGCCCATTGGAACCTGTCCTCACCTACCCAACATCTTTTCTTTGTAGCAGTTTTCAGAGAATCTTGCAATTCCCTCTCTTCCTAATTCCTGGAATTCTGTCAGTTTAAACTGTTGGCAAACTGTTTTTTGTGTTATTTTTCCCCACTAGTGTCCATAAACTGTTAGGAACAATATCCTTGCGTGCTCTCTGACAGAACACTCCTGGAGCGGTCTGAGGGTTTGGGGCTCCAGCACTCTGTCTTATCTGCTAGCCAGCTTTCTGGGTTTTTCCGTTTCCATTCTTTTCCCACAATCCTTTGTTTGTGTTCAACTTTTTAAAATGAAACTCTCTTGAAGGCTTTCTTAAAAATATTCTCGCCTCTCCTACTCATAGCTGAGCTGTTGTATGGGTAGCAAGTACTGAAGAATCCCACATAAGATACAAATGAAGGGTGGGGATATAGCTCAGTTGGCTGTTTGCTTAGCATGCGGGAAGACCTGAGCTCAGCCTTCAACTCTGGTTCAGCTGGGCCATGGATCCTCCTCTATGTAGATGATTTGAGATCAGCCTAGGCTATAAATGAGACTGTCTTTAAAAAGAATCATAAGTTGGGTGTGGTGGCACACACCTTTAATCCCAGCACTTGGAGCTGAGGCAGACACATCTCTGTGAGATCGAGGCCAGCCTGGCCTATGTAGTGAGTTCCAGGCCAGATGGGACTACAGAGAGACTGTGCCTCCAAAACAAACAAAATAATCACAAATAGTCACATGGTTTGACTGCAGGTTAATGGCTTCTACAAGTGATATTGACCTGAAGAGCAATTATAGAACCACTGTGATGAAACATTGATTATTAGCTGGGTGTGGGGGTGCACACCTTTGATTTCCACACTCAGGAGGCAGAGGCAGGTGGATCTCTGAGTTTGAGGCCAACCTGATCTACATAAGTGAATTCTAGACCAGCTGGGCTACATTGTGAGACCCTATCTAGGAAGGAAGAAAAAGTGATTACTTATGTTAGCCTTGGTTCTGGCAATTAAAATAGTCTAGGTCTAGCTAGTTTTTCTTCTTGTTTGTCATCGAAGCCTTCTCCTCCCCTTTCTCCTCTTTCTCCTGCTGCTCTTCCTCCTCCTCTTCCTCCTCTCCCCTCCCCCACCCAGGAGTAGCCCTGGAATTCATTTATGGCAAGAAGAAAACACAAGGGCACATATCAGCTCTTAAATCGGGATCTCCCATCTGCAGAGCATTTCACAGATTCCAAAGTTGTGTCTTTCCAGGGAAGGTGCAGGGGAGGCTTCTGCCTGGGGGAGTAGGAAGCCAGACTGTAGAGTGGAATTTGGAGGTGATTAGTAACTGGGGGATACAGATGTGATGGGCTAGACCATGATGATGTGCAGAATTGATCCCATTGTGCCAGTGGCAGAGGGGCTTCACTCAGAATCTCGATCACAAAACAATCCTTTATAGATTCTCAAAGCTGTTGTCCTTTTTTTTTTATTTTTTTTTATTTTTCCCTCTTGTGGTATGAGATGCTATCACACACTGTAATGTTTTACTACAGGATAATTCTGGTTCCTGATCAAAGCAGGTGAATTCCTAGCTTAGTCATTGGAAAGGTATTTGGGAGAGGAGAGGATCAATATTTCTTCAGTTGGTTTTGGCAGATTCCAAAGACAGAGGAGGATGAGAGTGAGGCAGAGGAAGAAGGGGAGAAATTGGAGAAATGGGTGGTACAATGTTCATGAAGATGCCACCACCAAAATGCCTTGGTTCTTCTAACCACTGTATGAGCTTTGACTCAGTTTCCCTCCTTTTTGTTTTGTTATTGGGCTTTTTGTTTGTGAACTGATCCTCCTGCTTCAGTTCTCCCTAATGCTGGGATTATAGACGTGAGCCAGCACACTCAATGCCTGTGGAGGCCAGAAAAGGCATTAGATCCCCTGGAACTGGAATTACAGTCATGAGCCTCTCTGTGGGTGTTGACCTGAACCCTGGTCCTTCATTTCTAATTCTAAAAGCAATATACTCACACAGCTATAATCTCCCTCCTCATACCACCATGACTTTCACCCTGTGAATTTCCCCAGCAAAGTCTTCTCACCTCATCTATTTCCTATGTCCTCACAACCATGCTTATTTCTTGTTATATTAACTTAGTATTTTCCCATGTTGCTTGGCTTCATAAGTACACATGTTACTGCATACACAGTGCTCATCCAGTGCAAGTCCTATAATTTAATTAAGTATCCCCTGTCACCTGCCACTGGGATTTCAGGGCCACCGGTGCAGGACTAAAAAGTATGGGCCCCAAAGCCACCTGACCTGGATTTCCTGTTCTGCCCTTCCTGGCTGTGTAATCTTGGAGACTTGCTTGTTCATCCCTGCCATGGGAATGATAATACTTTGCTCAAAGGGTTATTTAAAGGAGAATAATGTGTGGAAAACATTTAATATAGTTCTTGGAGTATAGCGTATGCCCTGTACTTAGTAGCTAGTCTGTTAGCTAGTCTGTTATTATTTTGAATTCATCACTGTGTAGATCGTGGTATCCTGATAATCTTTTCTTCTTTCGGAGCAGTTCTTTGGTAAATTCACATATAAATGAATACTGGCCAGGATATTTGTATATACTGACATTTCTTGATATCATGGTAGCTTTTACTGTCTAACCTTCCTGATTATAAGTGTGCCGTCTTCATTCACTATACCACCACCAGGACTGACCAGAACTTATAATTTTCTAAGTTGGATAATTTAGTGTATTAACTATGAATGTTGTGATCTGCCCACATTAGAAGAGTAGAGAGAATAGTATAATTAGACCCCACTCACCCATCGTCTGGCTGCCGTAATCACTGGCCTCTTCCCAGACTCACCACACCTTGCTTAGAGGAGTTTCTGAGCAAACCCCATGGCATACCACTCCCTTCATTGGGTCAGTGGTATACATCTCAACCTCATAGAAACCTTTTGTGTCTTTAGATAAACCACCTTGTCTTATCACACCTAAACAGACCAAGAGAAAGTCCTTCATAAGACCTAATACTCAGTTCCCACATTGGACTTGGGACTTCATATTAGGTGTTACAAAGGAATTCTTATTAACTTGCCCCCAAGAAGTTCTAGTGCAGTTGACTTATTTGACCTATCTGAATCTCAACATGGCCCAGCCATTTCTTTTTGTCATTCTGAAAAACTTCCTCATCTCCCTCCATACTTCCCCCCACAACACACACACACACACACACACACACACACACACACACACACATTGATTTTCTGGAAAAGCCAGTGTACTGCCTGAGAGAACATTCTCTGTGTTGGATTTGGGGATGGTTTTCTCACGGTATGATTAACATTTTTCTCTGACCCATTTTCTATAATCTGGTGAGTAACACTAGAGGCTTGCTAAGTGACTTCCTTTATTTTAGCATGAAGTGTTTTGAGGGGCAACACATCCTCCTATTCTGTCCCCAAGGAGTCTTAGACAGTTGACCTGACTCTAATGTGACTGACCTCCCCCAGCAATGAAATAGCACAAAGACTCACTGATGGTTAAATATAGGAATAAGGAATAATATTGGCCTAAAATGAGTCCAGCAATATAGCCAGTTGTTAATGTAGAAATCCCTTTCTTAGTCCAGTACCCTGAAAACACCTGGTGGAATATAATCAGTAAATGGTAGCAATAAGCTTCCTTAGCACTCAAAGGAATCATGTCCTTGAACTGAGTTGTTTTGCTAAAGCTTCTTTGAAGAAAGACTTGATCTGGGATGCAATAATGGATACTGTTTGAAAACATGGACAGACCTGAAAGAGGAGCTTTCTGGGTCTGAATTCAAAGGTACATGAAAAAGAAAATCCACCCCCACCCCTGCCCTACCCAGCACTAGTAACCTCACACATGCTAAACACAAGCTTTACCACTAAGCTGCATTCCTAACCCAAGAACATTTAAAATGTCAACCAGTAAGTGCACTTATGTTGACAGCCCCTTGGACATATCTTCTGAGACCTCTTTCTGTTCTTTCATTCAACAACTATTTATTAAACATCTATGCTGTGGCAGTCCTTTTGTGGCCTGGGCCACATGGCTCATCCAGCAGCCTGATTTGATGATAAACCATCAGCTGGGGGTTAGAAGTCCTGGATTAGTGTTAGGTCCTGCTTCACAGTTATTGGTACCTCTGTGTTTCTAGGAGTCTTCGGCTGACAAGTCTGAGGGTGAAGTACTGTGGCTCTTCCTAGGAAGAAAAGACTTCTCTATTTGAATAGTGGGCAGGAAATTCTGTCTCCCTCTGTCTCTTATTCTCTATCTCTCCCCATATTTTCCTTTGAATTAAATTTCCCCAGCAGATATTGAGTACTTGCAGTGTGCAAAGCTTACGAAGAGTCCAAAGATACACCACATGTGTACGTGTATTTTCTTTTTCTTACTCCTCTCCTTTTTCTTTCTTGTGGAAACACTTTATCCTCTGAGCTCTAAGAACTAAGCTGGAAACTCATGAAACAATATTTGCCACCACCCTGGGCAAAGATACAGAGGAAAACAAGAATTCCTTAGCTTCCAGACGGCTCACCTTTGTTCAGACGCCAAGAGTGTGGGACATAGTGGAGAGAGAGGTTTACCTATGGCTATCCCGCTGGAAGAGGGGTGCTGTTTGCCAGACAGAGAACAGATCTTGACGCAGAAAATGGTTTATAGAGAAGTGGGTAGCTGAATACAAAAGAAATTGCTAGCATTCTTGACATATCCATCCATACAGCTATAGAGCTGGCCCAGCTTGTGTCAGTTTGATCCAGATCCTTTTTCCTTTGACTTCAGTTCTCTAGGCATCTATTGAGTGCTTGCTGTGTGCAATGCCTATCATTTCTTAAGGAAGGAGTGTTCTTCCCTCCCCATTATCTCCTCCAACTCCCCTACCCTAAAACATCACAAATCACCTCAAAGGTACATGTGTCCATCCTGGCTCCTTTGCACACAGTTTCACTAGGAGTCCTCACATCTTCCTGACTTAACCAGCTCTCCCTGTCTTTCTCCTCTTCCTGTCATGCAAAATTCAATTGAATTTTAGAATTTTTTAAGATAGAAGGACCCAGTGGGGTATGGTGGCTTACAACTTTAATTCCAGCACTTGGAAGGCAGAGGCAGGTGGATCTTTGTGAATTTGAGGCCAGTCTGGTCTACATAGTGATGTCCAGGCCCACCAGGAACCCTGTCTCAAAAACAACCACCAAAAACAAAAAACAAAAAACAAAAAAAAAAAGAAGGAAAGAAAAGAAAAACCATGGAATGGACTGAGAGCCAAGAAGTATTCTCAAGATTTGTGAACCAATATTTTAGAACCAACTTCTCTTTTCTATCAGAATCTTTACAGAATTGTAGATAAGACTACAAGTCCTAGGTCCTAATCTAATAGATATTCTGTTTGATCAAAACAGGGCCCAGGAGGGTTAAATGGTTTGTTCATAGCATGTAGAGGCTGTGGGTAAAGAGAGACTGAAACCTAAGGTGCTCAAGCCCATGCCTATGGCCTTCTAAAAAGCTATGGCACAGCTATTGGGGGCTGCATGGTTAAGACTATCAGAATTCCAGAGTTCTGACATGGCTATTTAGTAGCTCTGTGACTTTGAGCAAGTGGCATAAACTGCTCTCACCCTCTGTGCCCTTGTCTGTAAAATAGAGCAAGTGCCAGGTGTGGTTGTACATACCTGTAATCCCTGGCTCTGAAGACTAAGGCAGGAGGATTGCAAGATTGAGACTAGCCTGAGCTCTAACCCAGTCTCAAGGAACAGGGCAGTGCCCTCTTCAGCAGGTTCTGAGGATTCAAAGGGAATAGTGTCATGTGCTTGTCTCCTAAGTATGGTATAGAACAAATTGCACCTGCCATTATTTCCTACAAGACATTGAACTCTGTAGATCACAGTGGTGACTTTTGTTCCATCCACAGTTAACTCAAACCTATCCGTGTTACTCCATTTTATGAACAAGAGTTCATGAAATTGTCGCCTGGGGGACGTGGTAGACACATAACCTACTCTTAGCAGTATTTGAGTGTTGGAGTTTCAGTGTCTAATTCTTTGGTTCCCAGCTTTGAAGATGTCCTTTCCTCCTCTGGACTTCCCTCTCAGCTCTGCATGACCCTAATAAACCCACTGCTGCTTATGGAATTAGCCCTGTGTATCAGCCCCTCAACCCAGTCTCTCTATAATCTTCACCTCCATCCTTTGAAGTCCAGGCTATAATATCCTAATTGCAGATGAGGAAACCGTGGCTTTGAGAGATTGAGTAACTTGCTTGATGGTTGCAGGTATTTTGGCGATGGGTGGTGGAAGAGTACACTTGTGTGCCTTGTGTGAGACTAGGGGCAGGGTGACTCTAGCCTTTGTGCAGACACCTGATGGGAACTGGAATGTTCATCCAACCCTGAGACTAACCAGCCAAGAAAGCCAGTGAGCAGAGATCCAGGACCAACCAAAGTCGGGTGGGAATTTGAGGCTAGGGTACCTTGGGCTCCTGGATTTTGTCCAATACTCTTTCAGTCATGCCAGACAAGCTTGGATCTTTAACCTTAGCATCACCAGCTGTACCATCAAGTTGCCCTGTGACTATTAATGTTCCCTTTCATAGTGGGAACTTCAGGTTCTGGAAATGAAGTACTTGAATTTGAACCCCAGCTCTGCCACTCACCAGTTATATGCATTTTGTCAGGTTATTTGAGCTTTCTGTGCCTGTTTCTTCCACTAATCAAAATACTCATGGAGTTGTTGTGAGGGTTATGTGAGTCAAAGACCAGACAGACTCTTGGCTCTACTGCCAGCATGGTCCTTTGTGTTCTTGGCACTTGTAGCACCCCCAACCCCCACCAACTGAGGATGTAGCCTTGAGCAAGAGAGTCATGATGCTTGCCCTTGAAGAGCTACAGTCTGCTGGGGGAAACAAATGTTAAAGAATAATGAAGTTCAAGTTAAGCAATTCTAGTTCCACCTGTTGTTTATAAGGTGTTATTTAGAGGTGTGCTACAACATGGGAGATAGTTCAGTTTGTAAAGTGTTTTGCCACACAAGCATGAGGACCTGAGTTCAATCCCTAGAGTCCATGTAAAAACTAGCTATGGTACTGAGCGCTTACAATCCCAGGGCTGAGGAGGCAGAGACAGGACGGTCCCTAGGGCTCACTCGCCAGCCAACCTAACCTAATAGGTGAGCCCCAGGCCACTGAGACCCTGTCTCAAAAACAAGGTAGAACAGTACCTGAGGAGAAACAACACCTAAGGTTATCCTCTAGCCTCCACTGCATGTGCACACGTGTATACACACATGCACACATATGTGTACTCACACAAGTATGTATACACACAGTTGCTGCAGTGTATCTTTGCTTGTGGGTCTGATTTGATAAGCATGGGACATCAGTGTCAATATTGTATGTCGGAGTGTAGCTGTGGAATGCACAGAAGCCTGGTGCTGCCTCACAGCCTGGTTCTGCCTCACAGCCTGGCACTTTGTGTTCCATCCAGAATAGAACTAGCCAGGGTCCTCCAAGCCCTTAAGGGCAGAAAGGAAGTTATGACTGGGGAAAATTCATGAGGCAGGAAGTGTAGGGCTGCTGGAGGACAGGGAGCTGTCATAGCTGAGGCAGGCCTGTAGGAAGAAGACAGGGAAGGAGCCAAATGCTGTTGCACAGATAACATGGGCACTATGCAGTCAAGTGCTTATTTTTAAGTGGCAGTGATGTATTTTAGGCCAGCTCTATCCCACTTTTGGTCTGTCTCCATTTTCTATCAATGTTTTCCATTTTTCTCCTAATGGATCTTCACTCTGTTTCAACCTCTCTATGTAGCCATTTGGTATGAAAGGATTCTAACTGTGTATGCTGGGGCTACAAGGAGACCCTGTATCAAAAAATTATTTATATTATTTTATATGTATGTGTGTCTGTGCCTGAGTGGTTGAATATGCACCTTGTGTGTGCAGGTACTCATAGAGGACAGAAGAAGGCATCAGAGCCCTGGAATTGGAGTTACAGGCTGTTGTAAGCTGCCTGATGTGGGCACTAGGAACTGAACCTGGGTCCTCTGAAAGAGCAGCAAGTGCTCTTCACCGCTGAGCCATCTATCCAGCCCTGAGCTGCAGTTTGGATGAGCTCTTATAAAATATCTACACTGAATTAACACAAGCTGAAGACTGCCTATACCAAACCTGCTACTTCTAGATAAGGGTGCTTTCATCACTGGGAGACAATGTCATTGTTGTTTCTGAAGTAAAATGGCATAAAGTCAAGACCATACTCCATACACACTTCAGTCTTGGCTGTTTTATATAATCACACAAGTATAAGCATTTATCTCTCAATCACTGTCATAGAATTGAAGAAACTATAAGTGAGAGAGGTCATGTGACTTACCCAACATCACCCAGCAATAGTAGAGCCAGGCTTGAACCCTGTATATATTAGTTTTTCTTTGCTATAGTTAAAATACTTAGAGGGCAACTTAAGGTAGGAAGGACTATTTCAGCTCCTGGTTTCAGAGGGTTCATCCCATTATGGTGGGGAAGGTGTGGTGGTACAGAGCCATTTACATCATGGTAAGAAGTAGCTCATATCAAGAGGAAACAGGATGCCTGCACTCCTGGCTTTTGTCTCCTTTGATTCTATCTGGCCCGTAGCCTGTGGGATGCTGCTTCCCGCATTCAACCCGAGATTTCCCTCCTCAGTTCATCTGCTCTGGAAACAGGGCCATCCATGTCCCAGGTGATTCTTAATTTTGTCAGGTTGACAGTGAAGGTCAACTTCCTTAGCCCCCATGTTTTCTAGTCTGGCCATGTCACATTTACTGTGCTGGTCTTTTGGTGTGTCCAACATTCAAATCAGTATTTGGAATCACAGGGTTAAATTAAAGAATTAACCTCTTCAAAAGGGGTTCCCCATCTAATTCATTGAGAAAGGAGTAGAATGATTTATTTCTCATTACTTGGTGTATTATTACTTGGTGTATGGCTAGAATACTGATATATATATATATATATATAATCTCATTAAATTATTCATGTTTTTAGTCTGTTAACACCTTGAAACTGGGCCAGCAAGATGACTCAGCAGGTAGAGATGCTTGCCACCAAGCCCAATGACCTGAGTTCAATTCCCAGGACCCATATGGTAGGAGAGAACTGACTCCCACTTGTTGTCTTCTGACCTCTACACATACTCGTGGCACATGTGTGCCTGTACACATATACATATATACACACACACACACAAAATAAACAAAATATAAAATCTGGAAACTCACATATCTCAATTTTACAGATGATTAAATTGAACTTTGATGTCATAGATTACATTGTCCCATGTCAGGTAGCTGGTAAGTGTAAAACTTAGCATGTGAGTCCAGGTTTCCCATCTGTGGGCTTGTGTTCTTATCCTGTTCTATGAGGAACTGAATGAAAGTGTGTTGAATATTTCACAAAGAAAGTTTTGCTATAGGCTTGGGGTGTGCGTCATTGTTAGAGCACTTGCCTAGCATGTGTCAGACCCTGGGTTTGATTCCCCAGCACCACAAGCAGTCAGAGACAGAGACAGAGACAGAGACAGAGAGGCAAAAGTTAACATCACCAAGAAAATGTGTTTGTAATTATTTTTTAGACTGCCGGAACAGTCTGAATGTTTTGACTTGGTGAGTTGTAAGCTCACCTTCCCTATTGAAAGTTCCTTTAGGAGGTGAGAATGAATTAGTCCTTCTTCCCAATAGTGTGGATCTTTGGCCTCCCCTGGCCAGGTAGAAAGAAAAAGTTGGTCCTCTGTGCTGAGCCCCTCACGAAGGATGAGGCTAGGTTCAGGAATGGCTCCAGGTGGGTGGGGGTGAGGGAGGGAGGAAAGGGATGTGGTATTTGGAGCTCATGATTCAGGAAACATGATGGCACCTCATTTCAGAGTGGCATGAGGCAAGCATTTAGGAAAGAATATGAACTATTGTTTTGGGCTTTTTTTCTAAGTGGGTGGATTGTTTTTATAAAGTTTTATGAACAGGAAACTGATGCAGAATTGCTGATCCCTTTCATTTTTTTTAGCTCTGCCAGCACCATTTTGGTATTTATTTTTGAATTTTGATGACAGGCACTTCCTTGAACTTTTCTGGGGGTAAAGTGTAACAAGACACCCCAAACTGCATTTCATAACAGCAGAATCGGAGCAAGGAGCTATAGTTTCTGATCTTTTTTGCTAACATCACAGGACAGAATTAGATCCCTCCCCAGCCAGGAAAGAAAGATAGTTCTTTTGGTAACCAAGGTGGTCTGAGGACTGTGAACCCTTTTAAAATGCTCTAGAAAATGTGCCTAACATGTGGAAAACCTCTAGTGTCCATTAAAATGGGGGTACGCTGTGGCAGTGAAAATACAGATTGAATTGCCTTCCTCCCCTGAGTCATAAAAGCCCAGGCTGCCCTGCTAGCCTTTCCCCTGGAAGATGATTTCATCCTCAGGTACGTGGTCCTATCCGTTATGCATAGCAAAGGCACCAAGCCAGCGCTTGGGCATCTGACTGCCAACTTTGGGGATGTTAAAAGCCTGTTTGGTTGCTGCAGGGCATTTGTTCATTGCCTGCCTTGTAAAAGTTATGTCTTACTGCATTTTTCTGGCACCAAAGCAATCCTTGTACCTACCATTGCATTTGAGTTTTCTGAGCCTTCAGGCAGCTTGGGGTTATTAAAGTTCAGAAAGGAACCCACATGACATTGGGTTTACAATTCCAATTCTCTCTTACCTCCTTTCCTCCCTTCCTCCCACTTACTGACACATGAGTTTGGCTCACTGTCTACCATCTCTGAGCCAGAAGCTCTCAAGGCACCTCTTGTAAGAATCTAAGACCCTTCTTTGATGGACCAGAGCATTCGGTACTTTCGTCTTGATGTAACCAAAGGAGGAAGGATTTGCTTTGGATCACACTTGCAGAGTGTTCAGTCCATCATGCTGGGGAAGGTATAGCGGAACAGTACAGTTCATACCATGGCTGGCCAGGAAACAGAGAAAGGGGAATGCTATGAGTCTGACCTTCTCCTCTTCCTTCTTATATTCCATACAGGCCCCCCATTTGTGGGACGGTGCCATCCACATTCAAGGGTGGGTCTTACCCCTCAGTTAGTCCTCTCTGGAAACACGCAGAGGTTTCCCTCACCAGTCTTCTAGATGATTCTAAGTCTAGTCATGTTGACAAGTGAAGATTAACCATCACACACAGCTAGCTGAGAAGTGTTCTTTTCCTCCATTTGGCCTCATAGGATAAAAAGTTGAGTCCAGGGCCAGGCGTAGTGATGCATCTATAATCTCAGCTTCTCAGGAGGCTGAGGCAAGATCATTCGATCTCAGAAGCTGAAGACCAGCCATTTTCTTTAGGAGTGTGGTCCCCGGTAGGTCAGCTGCAGTGGATGACCCCATACTCATGTGTACATGGGCAGCACTATTGGACTCAGTGGGTTTAAAAAAAGAGACAGGAAGTTGGGAGGGGGATCTAAGGGTAACAAGTATAGGTTGAAGGGGGGAGGGAAGGAATGCAATTGGAATATATGTATGTGTATATGAAATTTCAAAGAATAAATAAAAAGTATAAATACATAAAGTTAGAAAGGGACATGAGGATAGAAGAAATCCAGGAGGAGTTGGGTGAGGAGTGTGTGTAAGTATGATTGAAATATATTTTGTCGGCACTTGGGAGGCAGAGGCAGGCTGATCTCTGTGAGTTCAAGGCCAGCCTGGTCTACAAAAAGATATATCTTGTATACATATATGGAATCCTTAAAGAAGAAATAAAATTATTTTTTGAGTCAGGGTCTCATTAAATAGCCCTGGTTGGGCTGGAACTCACTATGTAGACCACGCTGACCTCAAACTCACAGAGGTCTGCCTGCTTTTGCCTTCTGGGTGCTGGGATTAAAGGTATGTGTCACCATGCCTGGCCATTTAAAAAAAAAAATCATTAAAGAAAGGAACTAGGGACTAGAGACATGGTTCTGAGGTTAAGAGCATGTTGTCAGTTAAAAGCATCCAGAGACTTGAGTTTGGTTCCCAGCACCCACATCTGGAGGCTTAAAACCACCTATAACTCCAGCTCCAAGGAGACCCAATGCTTCTGGCCTCCAAGAGCATCTGCACTTGTGTGTACATACCCATAAAGGTACACACACATAATTAAACATAGTAATAAGAAGCTATGCTATGTTACTCTTTGCAAAATCTGTGGATTTACCTCTTCCATGACAGCCCCATTTTAATTTAATTTTCATTTCATTTCTGATATGTGCCAGCATGGTAAAAAGAGCTGGGACCTCTGTGACTTTGCGATGGGAGAAGATCCTTGTCCTTTGTGTACTACCACACCTGCACCTGCTTGCCGTCAGGTGACAATCTGGCAATATGGACAAAATAAGTATTGGGGTAAGAGAGGTACTCAGTGCTGTGGGGACACAAAGTGGGGGTTACCCTAGCCTGGGGATCACAGGCAGCCTTGAATGAGAGTTAACCAGACAAAATGATCAGCCAGTTGTACTTACTATGCCACAATTGAAGAACCAAATGATACTGTAGTAACACACTGGAGGATTAAGTCATGGTCATGACTTTTCTTAACAAAACTTTTGGTTTGGTCAGGATTGTGGACACATGAGAGCTATGTTTGCTGAGCTTGGGTTTGGATGTGAGATGGGAAAAATTCAAATAAAGGAGGAGCTCCCAGGCTGGGGATATAGCTCAATTGGTAGAGGACTGATCTAGCATTCATGAAGCCCTGAGTTCGATCCCCAGCACAGCATAAACTGGCAGAGGTAGGAGTGGCACATGCCTGTAATCCCAGCCTGAAGGCCCTCCTCATCTACCCATAGTGAATCTGAAGCCAGCTTAGGCTTTATGAGACCCTGTCTCAAAACACAATAAAATATAATAAAACCAGAAGCCCCTTCACTCAGCTCCCACTTAACCAAAGGTGTCAGTTAGCCCAGCCCTTCTAGCTCTGTAAAACTCACACCCTGCCCACCCATTCCACCTGGAATGTTTCAGCTCATGGGCCCCTTGCTGCCCTGCTTGGTAGCACACCAGCCAGCTCCTGCTCCCACCAGATAAGACACATACTTGCCAGGAGTCCCTGAGCCTGTTCTTGCTGGTTGGACTAGTTCTATAATTAAGGTCTTCTGCAGAACCCCCAACCCCACCCCAGCCCCAGGTGTTTTTTCCAAGTAAGCATCTCAAGCCAGCAGCCCTCCTTTCGTTCTCTATAGCTAATTTTTTAAAAACTTAAATGCACTCGTGCCTCCCGGTTATGAAGATAAGCATGTTTTTATTTGGTGCTCTGGATACCAGATTGTAAACCAAGTCCCCAGCACCAGAACATGTCTCCTGGTGGGTGGTTTCACTGGTGGCTTACTTGGAGTGTGGACTTACATATTTTTCATTATATCCCTGATTTACCATATGTATACAGCATGTTGCCTGGCACACCCTAGCTCCTCAGTGCATGTTGGTTTGGGTGAACCAATAAGTAGCTCCCTCTACCCCCTCTGAATTTGGGGGGTTTTTTGTTTGCTTGTTTGGGGTTTTTTTTTTTTTTTTTTTTTTTTTTTTTTTTTTTTTTTTTTTGGGTTTTTTTTTTTTTGGTCTTTTTGAGACAGGGTCTCCCTGTAGTGGGGCAGGCTTGGAAGTCACTATGTAGACCAGGCTGGCCTTGAACTCACAGAGATTTGCCTGCCTCTGCCTCCCAAGTGTTAGGATTAAAGGCATGTGCTACCACACCGAGTCCATTCTGGATTTTTATGCTACAACATTGGGCTCGTTATCCTTGGGTACCTCCAATCAAAGATCTGTAGTCAGAGCACTGCTGAAGGGAAGGGAGGACAGAGGGGAGCCGCCCACCATCCTAATTCATAACACAATGTGACTCAAACAATGCTGTTTGAAAGAATTGATCAAAAATACACATTGCTGGACTCCACTGCTAACAATTCCAGTAGCGTGAACCCAATGGGGCACATATGGGTTTAGGAAGCCTCAGGCAATCTGAGGAAGTCTTGTCTCTGACTGCTCAGGCGGCATGTCAGCTTTTCCAGTGCAGGCGTGATGACATGGACACAGTATGCTCATTGTTACCCACTTTTGCCTTCACCTTTTTTAATGCCTGTGTATGCATGTATGTATGCATGTCCGCATGTGTGGGCATATGTGCAGGTAGGTCTGTGTGCACACGTGTATGTAGAAGCCAGAACTTGATGTCAGGTGTCTTCCTTGATCACTTTCCACTCTGTTTGCTGAGGCAAGATCACTCACTTGAACCCAGAGCTCAGTGTTTCAGTTAGTCTAACAGGCTAGTTCTCCTGGGAATCCCGTCTCTGCCTCCTAAATGCTGGGATTACAGGCAGCTGCCACACCCACTCAGGCTTTTCTGTGGGTGCTAGGGATTCAAATTCCAGACTTCAGACTTGTGTGGCAAGCACTTTAACCACTCAGCCACCTCCCTGGTCTCTGCCCTCACATTTTAACTTCTCCAAAATTGTGCTGTGTCTTATAAGGGAGCATGTCATGTACTTTGTTTGGTAGGATTTTTTTTTCTTCTTTCTTCAGAGAAGGCAAAATAGCAGCACAGTCACAGTCTTTGGCATCTGAGGTGTGACAGAATGTGACACTTTGATTACTGCATCTGTTGTAGGTGGAAAAGAAAATACCTCCATCATACAAATTAGGCTAACATTTTAAGTTCTAAATTTCTCCACATAATAGCTAGTGTACAAGTCTCACACACGTGTAGTATGTATGCCTTACCTGTAGGCTGAGAAGAATAAATAATTTCAGAATGTTCCCTCAGAGCTGTTCAGTGGTGGCACCATTGGCGTTTTGGACCCATTCATCCATTTATTATAGGAAGCCACCCTGCACTATTGTGTTCCAGCATCCCGGTCTCTACCTTCTAGATACTGATGCACTCTGGTATTCTCCAGAGAAAATAAAAAAATTACTCTGGCAAGGCAGATAGATGGCTCAGCTGACAGAGGAACTTGCCTCCAAGCCTGATGGATGACCTAAGTTCCATCCCTGAGACCCACATGGTGGGAGGAGAGAACCAACTTCCCCCAGTTATACTTTGGCACGATTGCCTGCACACTTATACAAGCACCTCAAATAAATAAAGAAAAATGTAAAAAAAAGTTTTATTAAAGCCAAGTGTGGTGGCGCAAGCCTTCAATCCCAGCACTCAGGAGGCAGACACAGGTGGATCTCTGTGAGTTCAAGTCTAGCCTGGTCTACATAATGAGACTCTATTGAACAAGAAGAGGAGCAGAAGGAGAGGAAGAAAATAATAATAATAATTATAATAATAATAATAAATAACATATTTAGCTGGGCATGATGGCACATGCCTATAATTCCAGCACCTGGGAGACTGAGGCAGGATTGTTATGAGTTGAAGGCTAGCTTGGGCTCTTCACTGAAACTGTCTTAATATTAAACAAAAACAGTATATAGACATTGCCAAAGGTGTGGAGGGAGGGGTTGAATCCCTCTCGCTGTAAACAAATGCTCTAACAAAATAGAAGGCAAGAAGTGACACCTAAGTGTGATATATTAATGCAATCTAATTTTATCACGCTGTAGCCCCAGCTGGCCTGGAACTCACTATGTAGACCAGGCTGGCCTTGAACTCACAGAGATCCTCCTGCCCCTACTTCCCGACTGCTGGGACTAAAAGCGTGTGCCACCATGCCCAGTTTATCACTATTTTTTAAAATATAGCTCTTTGGGGGCAGGAGGCACGACAGTGAATAATCCAAAGAATTATTTCAATTAGGGAAAAGAGTTTTATCACCTAACCTTTTTTTTGGATTTGTTTCAGAACACAAAATATTTTACATAACAAGAATTAAGTCTTCCAGCTTTAGAGTATCCAGGATTGGATTTTTATTGATCTAGCCTGGAGCCAGTAGACCCCAGGCAGGAGGAAGTACCAAAAACTGTGTGATTTTAGATGCCATCAGTGCTCGTGAGTTTCTGCCTGCATAGCACCGGGTCACAGACCTGCTTTCTTAGAATTCCCTACAGACTTAAGGCTTTTCACTCCCCTTCCCTCCCATCAAGATTGAAGGGGAAGGGAGAAGAGGGAGTGTGATCATTAACTGGAACTGTGGCCCAAAAGAAAAGAGATGGGGGAGGTAATGGAACATGTGAGGGCCCACCATGTACTTGCACGACCCTGTCGGTAGAAGAGATGACTCCAGGTGCCAGGGCAGCCACAAACATTTACATGGTAGGAGGCTGTGCCTTGGAAGCTCAGCTTCTGACACTTGTGTTTCCCCTGCAAAGGAATAACTTGCCACAGAGGTTAGGACTGCAAGGCCATGTTTTAGCAAGGACCATATTTACTGAGTAAACACCTGTGCTCAGCCTGGAGGCTCAGGAATGAGTAAAAGAGGGAGGAGAGGTAGGTAATCAAGGAAGCATTGGTGAATATTTGATGAATAAATGATTCAATGAATGAGTAAACCTTTAAGAAAAAAGGAACTGGGCTGGAAAGATGGCTCAGCGATTAAGAACACTGGCTATTCTTGCAGAAGACCCAGGTTCAAATCCCAGCACCCACATGGCAGCTAACAACTGTCCATAACTCCAGTACCAGGGGATCCGACAGCCTCTTCTGCCCTCCGAGGGATTGCACGACACGGGTGCACTTTACCTACATGCAGACAATACACACATACGATAAAATAAAAATAAATAAAATGTTTAAAAAAAATTTTTTTAAAAAAAAGGAAAGAAAAAAGGAAGCTAACCCTGACATTCAGGGCAGTGCCGATAGGGGAAAGTATGGTCCCATTGGCTGAGATTGTCAAGGCCACTTCAGCCTCTGAGGTTTTAGCCCCATGCTGGGTCTGTTCTGAGTAGTCAGCAGATGGGCTCCTCACCATGTCTGGTCACCTGCTAGTCTGAAAGGGGCTAATCACCAGTGGTGAGCATGGGTGCTGAGCCCCCACCCCTGACTCTACTAGCAGCACAAATGATCCCACCCAGCACGGGCAAGACTGTAGCCCTGTGCTTGGCATCCTTCCTGAAAACGCAGAACAGACTTCTTTATTCTCGTCTCCAGGCTCCTGGCTGCAGAGGAACACTGCCTGGCTGGGAAGCATTTTATAGGATTATAACTGGTTTGCAGAAGGTCAGCTCTGAAAGGTACTTTGTGCCATTGCTTTTAGCCAAGTTGCTGTTAGTGTTATTCCTAAACTGGTACACACACACCCAACACCAACTCCTGGGGCAGTTCTCTTGGGAGGCATTGCCAGGCTGGCTTAGAGTCCCTCAACATTAGCCTGGGGTTGTGCTTGGAAGCCCTCTGAGAGGGCAGCCTGTTGGCTGACAGTCTGGTCATGTATACCTTTGCTTAAAGTCCCAGACAGATTTCCCAAATCCCACATTAGCAAATAGTGGGGCAGTGCATTGCACAGGGGAGAGGTTCTGAAACCTGGAAACAAGGTAGGAATTACCGAGAGTAAAAACTGCTCTTAAAAGTTCATTGAGTATCCCAAGGATCATATACATAGCTTGTATATACCCAAAATTATCAGCCTAAGTATATGGGCTTTATTGTACCCAAAATATGTATCCTCAAAGATGAGAAACCTATTTAGGGTGATGAGACGTTCAGTCCATGAGAAACTTAGAAGAATTGGGCCATACAAGGGCACTCTAGATTTCCATCTTTTACATGCATTTTGAAACTAAGACCATTTTGTAGCACTGTTTAAATAGTTACAGGCCGTAGGCCGTTAGTAATTTTCTTTCTCCCTTATTCACACCCTAGAGGTATAGGGAAAAAAATGTAAATTTGTTGCATGTATATGACATTGTTCCATATATATCCATTGATTTTTATGATTCTAGATTATCTTTTCTTCTTCTTCTTCTTCTTCTTCTTCTTCTTCTTCTTCCTCTTCCTCCTCCCCTTCTTCTTCTTCTTCTTCTTCTTCTTCTTCTTCTTCTTCTTCTTCTTCTTCTTCTTCATCTCCTCTTTCTTCTTCTTCACAGGATCTCTCTGTAGCCCCAGCTGGCCTGGAACTTGCTATGTAGACCAGGCTGGCCTGGAACTCCCAGAGATCTGCCTGCCTCTGCCTCCCAAATGCTGGAATTAAAGGCATGCACCATCATGCCTGGCTCTGGTTCCAGTATCTTAAGGAAGGCAAAAAGTGTCTTAAGAGAAAATATATATGGTGGGCTTCTTATCTCACAGTATGACTTACTTGCTGTACAGTTATTAAACTTGAGGTTCAATCCCTTTTCCCCATTTCTTTTTTATGTGTATGTATTATGTGTACATACTTGTATACTACATGTGTGTGGATACCCAAAAAGAAGGCATTGAGTCCCTTGGAGTTAGAGTTACTCAGCTGACTGATGTGGGTGCTGGGAATTGAACTTGGGTCCTTTACAAGAGCATCAAACACTCTTAACGACTGAGCCATCTCTCTGGCCCCCCTCATTTCTAAGGGGTCATTCATTATCACACTATGTTTTTGGTGTGCCACACTGCCTGATGGGTCTTGAGAATGCTGAAGAGATCAGCCTGGTCCTGGCACTGTGGGAATTTGTTGGGCTGACTCTTCATCAGGTGTTCTAAGTGTATTTTCCAACTGGAGAACAAGGCCCAGAAAGTTTATTGGGAATTGAAGCTCATTCCCAAATGAGTTGTTAAGGCCCAGCATCTTGTAGTTGGGATGGTGGGTGATCACTAGAAGAGCAGGGAGGGGAAAAGTGGAAGAGGGTGGTCCTGGGTCACCCTCAGGTCACTGCCTCTGAGTCTGGTTTGACTGCATTAATCAGGGACTGATTTGATTGGATACTCTTAGAGATGGGGTTCCCTTCCCTCCTTTACTGCATCTGGCCAAACTTGCAGGGTCTGTGAGTGTATTCATGAGGGCTCACCTTCAGTGTAGCTGAACAGATTAAGTTGTGTTCTGGAATCTCAGCAGGGAAAACCAGTGGCTGTCATATTGCTTCCCTCTCTCTCTCCATCTTTTGCTATCTCTCCCTGTTGCTTCAAGCAGCAGATTTGGGAGTGGGCTTAGTTGGAACCCACTCACTCTTTCAGTAGCCTCCTTTACCTGTGCGATTCTTCCTGCATCCAAAGTCAGTCAGCCTGTCTGCACTCTCCAGGCAGGAAGGTGCATTGATTTAACACCAGGGTGTAGAATTGGTAGGGGATGAAAGAACCATGTGTTAAGCAGTTTCCTGCCAGGGAACATAGGAACTGCTGGCTTCTGACCTCCACTGGAAGCAAAGATGCCAAAACAGTATCTAGATATCTCAGTTGCTACTACCTCCCTCTCACCCAAGAAGCAAAAGCAGGAGTCATTGTCTCTCTCTACCGTCACCTCATGTCACCATATGCTGGTGGAAAGATTCAACATAGTAGCCTACAAAATGTAATAACTAATGTTTTAAAAAATAATTTCTTCTTTCTCAAGTGATACATGGAAAAAAGGGTAAGACATGTAAAAAGAAGTGGGGTGTGGGTGGCCCACCCATTTAATCCAAGCAGAGACAGAGGCAGAGTCTGAGGCAGGTGGATCTCTGTGAGTTCCAGGCCAGCTAGGGCTACATAGTGAGACTCTGTCTCAAATTTTTTTTTTTAATTTTTTAAGAGACTTACAAATATTAGCTGTAAAACTTTAAAGTTCCCTTTGTCCACTAGCTCTAACCCTTTTAGCTCAGGTGTTTTTCCTCTGCCACAAAGGAATGCATAAGTTTGCTGTAAATTTTCCCTTCAGTGCTGTTGACCTATAAGTACGTCTCCATAGAAAATGTGGTATTCTTTTGGAGATATGTTTTTACATAAATGGTATTGCACTGCTTTGTTCGGTATTTTATTTTAGATGCTGGGAATTGAACCCAGGGTCTCACCCTTGCTAACTGCTCTGCCAATTGTTTTCAAAATGAGCCCAGTAGAATGGAGATCTTTCAGTTCCACACCCAAAGACCCATCTCCTTTCTGACTGTGTAGAGTGGTATTCCATAGTGCTGAAAGTTTACTTAGTACTCTGTTGATGGCCATAACCATTGTTTTCTGGTTTTGTTTTTTCACTGTCCTGGGCAGGGGCATTTACAACATCATTGTTCCTTTGGAAAGGATCCCCAAAGGCGTGGCCAGCCAGGGTCTTCACTGCTGGAAGTGAAACTTGAAACAGACTGAGTCAGATCGCCCAGAGTGGGTGCAAGAGAAAGGGTTCCAGGGGACTTCACATGTGGTGGAAATGTTTTGCCTCTCGGTTGTGGAAGTGGTTACAGGGGTGTTTACGTTACCTAGAACTCAGCAAACTGCACACTTCAAATGAGTGCACTTTACTTTTGGACTGCTTTTACAGTGACATTCATTTTTTTTAAATGTGCAGGGTCCAGCCTGGGACTCCCCCACACACCACCTCCCGGCCCCCAGGCCTCTTTTCTCCACCGGCTTCTACCCCGGGCCTGGCCTCCCCATGAATGCTGTGGAGCTGTTGGGTCCCGTGTCCCCGCAGGCGCCTAGCCCGGAGGCCTGGGAGGAATCTCCCCAGCCCCGGAGGTGTCAGCAGGGGCACCTGGAGCTGCTACCACCCCGCCCTCCGCCCCGCCCTCCATGGGCGTGTCCAGCCTAGGCCCCGCCCTGGTAGGAGCTAGGCGCTTGGGCTGGGAGCTGCTGCGTGTCTCACGTCTCCACTATCGTACCGTGGAGCTGGGGTCCTCTTTCACCCGGGAGTTTTGCTGTAGCCTGAGGTCAGCGGTGACATCCCAAAGGGCAGGGCCGGCGGCCGCCATGGTGGCCAAGGATTACCCCTTCTACCTCACTGTCAAGAGGGCGAACTGCAGCCTGGAGGCGCCGCTGGGCAGCACTGCGGCCAAGGACGCCGAGGTAGGACGCCCTCCATCTACTTGGCCCTCGGGTCCTCCGGGTCAGTCGCTGTGTCACCGAGCTCCCGCCTCACCCTGTGTGCATCTCTCAGCATCTGTCCCACTGTCCCTGTCTCTGCAGTTCCCTCTCGCGCCTTCTCCTTGGGTCCTCTGTCCCTGCGCGCTCTGCGCCCAGGAACAGCAGCGCCCCATCCCTGCCTCTCCCGCCGAGTGCTCCCAGAACGGTGACCTGATCTCTGTCTAGACCCTGCAAAGACACCTACCCTACCTTACCAGCAAGGCCCAGGTCTCGGGGAAGAGCCACTCTTAAAGCAGCGTTTCCCCTGAACCCAGGGAGTTCTTGGGGACGGGTTACTAGGCACACAGCTTTGCAGCTATTTGGGAACAAGGACCGGACAGGGCACACAAACTTGTCACCTCTAACAATAAGAGATGGGATGTCATTCAGCTTGAGTCTGGAGCTACATGAGCAATTTGAGGGTCTCTCCTATGACTCCTGAAAATGAATTGTACTCTTTGGGGAATGGAAAGCTGCCTTGGAACCCTGTAAGTGTTCCCCTTCTGGGAACTTTGCTGTGCCCTTGGCTAATGTGAGGGGAGTCCTCAGCTTGGTTTTCGAGACCTCCTTCTCCCCCTCCCTGTGTCATGTCTCACACATTGCAGACGGGCCTTAGAAGTTGGTTAGGTTCTGCTGGAAGTGAAAGCTCCCTCACTGTTTTTAAGTGTCTTAGGGAAAGCAATTGTTTTCATCAGATCCCAGCTTTCATAGGACCAGCCCTTTATGTCCTGGTGGTGTGTATCTGGGCATTCTCCATTCTTACCCCCACCTCACTCTTAAGAGCAACTAGCACGGGCTGGAGGCTTGGGGGAGTGGGCAGGGGCCTGGAGGCAGGTGTGCATCCGGTTTTGTCACACATTCTTGGGTTCCACCCACCCACTATCCTTGAGTCTGCACAGTGCAGTACTCTTGACTCACTGAATCATACATGGGGGGTGGCAAGGATCTGTCCCCTAGCTGACAGAACTCCAATAGTCTCTGATCATATTTGGCTTTTTGTACGCAGAGCACAGACTAAACCTCTCTCCTCTCCTAGCTCAGTTGAATATTTTCAGTTTTTGTTCCCAGCAGCTATGGAAGTGTGGTGGGTTCTTATTTGTTTGGTCAGGATGGCACCTGCATAGAGTTCAGGTTGTTCGGGCTTGGAGTGTATGTAATGATTCTTCAGTGGAAATGTCATAGTAATCGAATGAGAGCAGCAGCAGTAGGTCTGGTGGTCTGCAGAAGCCTTCTGGGAGGAGGAAAAAAAGTATAACCAGTTTTCTTAATACTTTGAAGTAGGCCAAAGAAAAGATTAGAAAAGAAAAGATTCTGACCAGTGCCTTTTGTCTATCACTTAGTCCTATGTTTGGGGGTAGTTTGGCTTAAGTCAACTCGCCTGCTTATTCATTCATTAGTAGTCACAGATGATAGATGTCTGTAGATCACAAATGTGCTGAAGCATCATGAAATGCCAGGTCCTGTTGATTGCTAGCTGAATCCACAAAAATATAATTTATTGTCCTTCTGTGAGGACATGCTGGTATGAGAGGGTAGGAAATGAGTAATTTTTAGAAATAGTTGGTAAATATTTTTCAGGTATCAGTGTTGTTTTATTTTTGTAATTATTTTTACCAAAATATAAAAATATACTTTATACACCTTGAGGCAGAGCTAGAAGTCTCCCAGCTGCATTGATCTGACATAAATCACTTCCTAATCATAGAGATAAACAAAATTGGAAAAAAGAAACCTAAGTGGGTTTGGGGGAAGTTTTCTTGTTTCATTGTCAGCACAAAAGGCAGCCTTTGTGGGCCTGGCTTCTTGCAAGCTGTTAACTGAAATATATTTTTCACCATTAGGTGTCGCCAGTATTTGAAAATGTTTTTAAAAAAACAGCATTCACTTGTCTGCCTTTTAAAAAACATGATTATATAATTGTTTACAAAGTAGACAATGATTATTAAGTCCTATGACAGTTTTTTTAAGGACTAGTTGCTTTCTTTGTAGGAAAAAAAATAATAAAGTAATAAAAGAAAACCCAGTCTATCCAAAGGTCTTCCTGGGATAATGGGACTGGTTGACCTTCAGAGGCTCCCGTACCTGTGCCCAGTAGACATGCAATGGCCCATCTTTCTGGGCTTGGGATAGGGAGGCCAGTGTGTGCAGCATGGCATAGGCCAGTGCTTTGTACCACCCAGTCACCTTGGTGACAGCCACTTAACAAAAGCCTTGGGGGAGTAGGCTTCAATAGGCTTCCTAACATATACTTGAATAAAAATTATGCAAAAAATTCTCTTGAACACAAATAATAAAATGTATATTCAAGATTTAATTTAAATATTTTTTTTTAGTTTCATGGTAGTTCCCTGTGAAAGACTTTTATGCCTTACAGGGTTTATACTGAGTTCAATATTGTATAACTGTATTAATTCAACTGTGAACCTAAAACTTTACAGCCACTTTTGAAAGAAATATATCCTTGCTCTGGAAATTGTTACTGAATATGTTAAAGCTGTAATGAAATGCTTCTTCTAATCACGTGGTTATTAAATTTTAAAAGAATGTCCCAAGGGGAGGGGAATCAATTTAAAACTTAAAAATATTTTACATGAATTATGATAATACATTCCTGATATTTTATGCCAATTAACACAATGTAATACTGCTTCTTAATCTGATATTTCTTTCTTACAACATGGGTGTATGAGTGCTTAATTTTAATGTCCATGACTAGCTAGATCCTTCCGGCTCTAAACATTACTGTGAAATCTAAGAGCCTAGTATATATAGGTCTGGATTTTCACAGAGAAATGTTTTATGACACGAGCGGTTTATTTCTTGTAATCATTAATGCAGTTTTGCTCAATTTATCTCTGTTTTCATATTCACTGGTTGCTAGCTTCCTATGCTAGGAGGGAGTGCTCATTCTAGAACTATTAGATGCTCTGAGCATCTGATTAGTTCACTAAAAGGAAAACTGTTATCTTTAATAAATTTGGCCAGAAACACTGCTTCCCCCATAATGGGGTTTGTTTAAAAAAAAAAGAGGAGGAAGAGGGGGAGGAGGAGGAGGAAGAAGAAGGTAATTCAATAGTCAGGTGTGGTGGTACACACCTGTAATCCCAACACTCAGAAAGCTGAGGCAGAGGGATCACCATGAATTCAAGACCAGCCTGAGTTACAGATGAAACTCTGTTCCTTCCCCCAAAATAAACACATAAATTAATAAGTAAATAAAAGTTCAGATGAGAGGATATACTGGTTAAGGAAGCTAGAGTGTAGGGAAAAGGCTTTTAAGAGTTTTAGGTCAATTTATTATTTATCAGTATGCGTGTATATGGGATATGTGTATCGTGTGTGTGCAAGTGCAGGTACATGTGTCATGATGTGCATGTGGAGTTTAGAGGACAACTTCCAGGAGTTGGTTCTCTCCTTCCAATGTGGGATCTGGTGACAGAACTCGGATCATCAGACTTGCACAGCATATGCTTTTACCAGCTGAACCATCTCACTGGCCCTCAATTTCATTTTTAATATAAATCCAGACAATTCTGTTATTAGATCTGACTACTTGATGGGGCACACCCTTTCACCATAGGTGTTACTGAACATTAGGCCTGATTTGGTTGGTGGTATTTCTAGCCATTGCCTTTGTCTCTTGGTACTTATAAAATTTGCAGCCCAGCCAGGTGTGCACCTCTGTAGTCCCAGCACTCAGGAGGTGGAGGCAGAGGCAGGCGGATCTCTGTGAGTTCAAGGCCAGCCTGGTCTACATAGTGAGTTCCAGTACAGCTGGGGCTTACAGGGAGACCCTGCTTCAAAAAGACCAAAAAAAAAATTTGCAGCCTGTAGATAATAGGCATAGTATATAAGTAGTTAGTTGAGTGTTACCCTAGGTTCCAAAAAGCATAGGTTCTGGTTTTGATTTGACCAATAGCCTTGGACTGCCTTGGGAATGATGGCATGTGCCTGGACATAAAATGACAGTGTTCTACCCCTGTCTAATTCTGCCAGTCTAGGTCAACTTAAAGCATGCATTATTCTCTTTCTACTTTGTGAATAAAGACACTGAAGGGAGTGACTTGCTGCAGTACACAAAGAAAATCCAACCTGATCCAAGATCAAATGCCAGATTTCCTAGTAGATTTTGTCCCAGCTTTCTATACTGGTGGCCCTTGAAGCATCTAATGGAAAAAATGAAGGGAAAGGCAAAACAGACATACAAACTACTCCAGCTATTTTCTTTATTAATCTTGAGTATATAACTAAGTATATAACTAAGCCAGCAATTTTGAAACCTCAGCTATAGGGCAGGGTGAACCCTGTGTTCTGCTGTGATTTATACCTCATCAGTCAACACCTGTATTTGAAAGTTGTACCCACCTGGGTATGCACTCCTTGAATGCTAGCTAGAGGGCTAAGGAGTTACTGGTTTCCAGTAGTTTATACTTTTCTTGGAATCTGCATCACATAATATCAAACTGTTAGCGTATATGATCAAATGCATGGAAATAGATCAGTTATTGCAACAAGAATCCTGAGATTTCTTCAGATGGATAACTAGACCCCATGAATCACATAAAGAGATCCATAGAGTAACACAGAAAAGTTATCACGCTGGTAGCATCTCATTAAGGTCACTGGGTCATGAGTTTGAGGCTTGTTCAGTTAGAAGTGTCTCAGAGATCATAAGCCTTCAAATGAACTGGATTAGATATATTAAAGGAAAAGAGGTTGACTTTACACATCCTGACTTTAGGGTTGTTCAGGGAATTGACCCTGGAATAAGACCATCTGGCTCCCCATCGTCATCTCCACCATCTGATAGTAGAGTGACCTTGGAATGGCAAACCATCATTCCACTCCAACTACTAGTTTCCTCCTTGGTGGAATAGAGATGATATAGTACTGCCTCCTGGGACGACAAGGAAGGTCAAACGAGATAATTCATGTGGATTAATATAGTGCCTGGCTCTCAGTAAATGCTTGAAATTAGCAAGCCTGGTGTGGTGTCTCATACCTGTAATCCTGACACTCAGGAGGTAGAGGCAGGAAGGTTCATGAATTGAGTTCAGGGCCAGCCTGGGCTAGAAAGCAAGATCTTATGTCAGAAAAAGAAATCATGCTCAACACCATAATTTTCTGAGTGCTGTTTTATACGTAGCCATGCACTAGGGTCTTCACTGTACACGCTTCACTTTAATCATGATCACAACAATCGAATGAGGTTGGTATTGTACTCTTTTCTGGAAGGAAAGGCTCTGAGCATGTTGTCCTGGCTTCCCAGGATGGCTGAGCTATGAGGTAGAGGATCCAAGATTCAACTCAGTCTGACCCTGAAGTCTGTACTTTGCCAACCACATCACATTGCCACAAAATGACTGAATCACTGGTCTCCCTACCACATAGCATATGGAGGATGAACCCGCCTGCCCCAGCAAATTGCCTTACAAGCCAAGATTCATTCTTCCCTGAGTGTCTGGGTGAGAGACCCAAGCCCTAGTCAGTGCTTCTGGCAGCCCACTTCAGCAAGCCCAGGAGGGTCTTGGTAATTTCCATTGTGTGTGTCTCAAGACCATAAGGCTGGTCTTTGGCAGAATTCAGCATGCTCAGCAATGTGGACATGAGACTGTTAACTCTTCTATTAGTCATTTTGCTTATCTACAGGAGCCACCAGCCTTCCACGTAAATCAATAACTGGAAGACCAAACTACCATCTGGGTTTTTGCAAATTGTGTCATTTTTTGTTTTAAAGACACCCTATGATTGCCTCTAAAACCCTGGATCAGTGCCACTGTTTCCATAACTGCTGAATGAAAATAAATTACTGATCACATCCTAATTTTGCAAAGCCTTCTGTAAATGCAATTGTTATTAATGGTATGTGTGTGTATCTGGAGGGTGCCTTCATCGGTGATGTATGTGTTCAGTTGCCTTGCATAATTTGTCAGTGTTGGTATTGGGTAGAGGTCACACACATGAGGAAATTGCTGTGATTGCATTGCCGTTTAATTCATGTGTCAGCTCATGCACTGTTGGCAGTGAGGGCCAGAGATGTACCATGCCCTTCTTTTTCCTCTTTGTTTTCCCTTATTTATTTTAATAGACATTGATTGCTAGCTTAGACAGACTGTCAGGAGTTAATCAGGAAAGGCTTATGAACATTCAACTGGCTAGGGAAAGAGTGGCTCCTTTTAAGTCTAGGAATACTTGGGCTTGGTTCTTCTGTGTTTGGTCCATTGTGTTCTTTTGCGAGAAGCAACCTTGATTATTAGTAAACTTCAATTAATTGGGACTGAGCCAGAAACCTTAACAGTAAATTCATTGGGCTTTTTTTTTTTTTTTTTTTTTTTTTTCTGGCTCTTGAAGAGGAAAGCAGTAGCAAAACAGGCTTTTCTTCCAGGGATTTAAGAAACAAACGAAACCTGCCTTCAGGAAATGACCCCAGGTCATTGCATCACAGTACCACGGAGTGGAAAGGTCTGTTCAGAATAGACGCCCAGTTCATATCCAGCTGCTGGATACATTTGATCTCTGCTTAGCACCTCCGGAGACAGAGAACTCACAGCCTTGTGAGGCTGTATACTCTGTGTTTGTTCAGTGTGGCTCATGAGAGCAATCCTTCTTGATTTTAGTATTGCCTTCTGGAGCTGTTCTCTATAGTGATGCTCCCTCATGTGTCTTGAATATTTGGGAACTGCCATCCCTCTCCCCATCTCTCCTACCTCAGGTCCTTGCTCACAGTCCACTCCTGCCTGGTGCTGTCCTCTTGGCTAGATGCTCCTGGTTCCTCTCACTTTGCCAAAGACACTGGTCATTCTCTCTCCTCCTTGTCACTGTGATTTCATTCTGGATACACTCATTGTGCCTCGAAATTATATGTATTGATTGATGAGCCCAGGCCTTACTTTATATTTGATTGGAGATCACTGTTAGAGTGAGCTATATGATGTTCAGCCAACAAAGATTTCTTCTTTGTGTAATATGCCTCTTTAGACAAGGGAAACTGACTAATGCCTTGAAATAAAAATAATGGGAAGGGCTGGACAAGATGGCTCAAAGGTTAAAAAGCACTTGCTGCTCTTCCAGAAGACCCTGGTTCAGTTCCCAGCATCCATGTCAGGCAGCTCACAGCTACCCATTACCCAGCACTAGGGGATCTGATGTCCTCTTCGGGGCTCTATGAACACTGGCACACATGGCATATACCCACAGAGACACAGATATAAAGTAAATGAATAAAACGTAGGAGAAAGATTGATATCTCTGTCATTTAAATAGTTTGTTCAGATATAAAAGAATATACTGACAAATATGCAAAAGATAGTAATAGGAAATTCACATACAAAGAATTATAAAGGCTAAGATAATTTTAAATGTTCATTTTAACAGAAATTACAGAAATGAAAAAGGCAAGGTGTTAATTCATATCCAAATATTGTTGCAACTGGCTAAACATAACAAAACTCAGTATGTGAATATTGCCAAATACTGCATTTCTTTGTGCCTACTAAAAGACAAAAGATGGAGGCCTGCACTTATAATCCCAGCACAGGGAAGGGAAAAGCAGGCAGATCCCTAGAGCGTCGCTGGCTGACCAACCTACACTACTTGGTGAGTTCCAGGCTAGTGAGAGATCCTGTCCAGATGGTGCTAAAGAATGACGCCTAGGGTTGTCCTCTTGGCTCCACGTGTACACAGACAGAAGTGCACATGCACACACAAAGATAAATGCAGCTTTGAATCTTCAGACCTAATATTCTAGCTCTTGGGGAAAAATATGTGTCTGAAGTTATTCATAATGACAATTGCAAGAATACTCATTCTTTCTCTGTGTGCATTTATTATAGATTTTGGAACTTTTATATCCTTTGGCTCACCTGAGTATAATTATCTTAATTTTAAAAATGAATGTACAGGCCAGGCGTGGTGGTGCACGCCTTTAATCCCAGCACTTGGGAAGCAAAGGCAGGTGGATCTCTGTGAGTTCAAGGCCTGGTCTGCATAGTGAGTTCCAGGACAGCTGGGGCTACAGAGAGACCCTGTCTCAAAAAGACAAAAAAAAAAGAATGTACCAAGGAGGTGGCAAGTTTCAGTGATTTTTCCCAGGATCACACCAGTGGGAGTGGCATAGCTGGAGCTGGATGCCCAGCTGCCTGATTCCATCTTCGCATCCTTTCCTATGTACCCACCATACCCAGATCAATCAACAACCTCTCTATCCAATAATAGGGGAACAGGAAGTAACTTCAGGTACCATGGTCTCTGGCACAGGGATCATGTGCAGTGCCATCATTTGCATCATCGCCAACTAAAACAGAAATACCTTGGTGTCCCTTGAAAAAATAAAGAGGAAAAAAACTGAGCACAACTACATGTGTAGTGGAACCAGTCTACATCTAATTATATGCATTTGAACTTAGAGAAGTGGGAAAGGGATGTTGGAATCAGAATACCCTCTCCCTGTCCACTGTGCTCCCTGAACTCTAATATTGCTGTATGCCTATGATCAAATTTTACATGTGCCATCTCCTTTAACCCAGTTCAGGGAAGTGTGTGTGTGGTGTTAGCTTTCTGGTTCTGTGACAAAGTACTTCATATAAACAACTTGCATGCAGGAGACTTATTTTGGCTCATGTTTTCAGAAGTTTCACTCATAGTCCTTGTCTCCATTGATTGTGAGTCCATGGTAAGGCAGAACATCTTGGCTACAGGATTGTGTGACAGAGGCTACTCACTGCAGGGTGGACAGGAAGGAGGGGGGGAGGGAGGGAGGGAGGGAGAGAGAGAGAGAGACAGAGAGAGACAGAGAGAGACAGAGAGAGACAGAGAACCTTCAAAAGCCCCCAATGACCTGCTTCCCTCCATCCAGTCCCCTATTCCTAAAGTTTCTAGCACTTCCCAGAATAGCACTAGCACCTAGGAACAATCCCTCAACACATGAGGCATATGCAAACTGAACAGTGGGTAAGGGAAGTGCTAGTCCCATTTTCTTTATCAACCTAGGCAAGCAGAATGATAGCCACTCCCTCTTAGCCTAGGCTTGGCCACTTGGCATGCCAAAGTGTTGACTGAAGCTAGTCATGTTTCTGCCTGGGGTCAGTTGTAAGTAGCACTATTTGGAGAGTGTTATAATTGAACCCCATTAAGGTTGGCCAGAAGATTGCACAAAGTGGCCTTGTGTTTGTGCCAGTTGACTGGTAGCCTTTGCTTCAGAGGGTCTTACTTGCAAAGTAAGGCAAACAAGCCCTTACTTTATATTTGATGGGAGATCACTGTTAGAGTGAACAACACAGACTGGATAGACATAAACTCCTGTACTCTGCAGGTATAATGGCTACAGGAGACGTGATAAATGATAATGAGAAATACATTTCCCAGAGGTGCTCTACCACAGATACTACTAGAAGTTGGCAGCCTGATTGAGTTAAATAAGCTTAAATAAGTTAAATAAGCTTAAGTCAGGACCTTAACAAACATACACACACACACACACACACACACACACACACACACACCATGGTATATACTTAGCACTTGCGATTAGTTGTCAGGTCTAGAAGTTTGAAGTATTTATGGAGGAAGAAGCCCCAAAGAGGAGAGGAAACCAATGGATGGAAAGAGATATTTATGAGCCTGATGATCAAGAGAACCAAGGCCTCCCCATGCTAAGCACACCTCTCCCATGGAGCTACACCCCAGCCAATGGTGTTGGTGGGTCATCAATATCCTGCTGAGCTTGGGAAGACTTAGTTCATTTTCACAGACCTTGTCTACCATCCTTGCTGCTGCTTGGTGATTTTCTTGGGGGCTTCTGGGTATGTTCTTGCAGAAGAGGTTGGAAACCACTGTGAAAAGGAAATAAACTGTTAGAAGAAGAGACAACTTATGGTAGCTAAAGTGTAAGCCACAGAGATAGAACCAAGTGTCGCCTCCACCCCTTCCGCACCAGCTGCTTGGTGGTGACTTATCCAGGAACTTTGAAGGAGGGAGCATCCAAAGAGACACCGTGTATTCTCTTGTTAGTCTTGGGATGCTTCATACCCAGGTTCTCAGGGCCTGGGGCAGCGAGCTTGGTTCTGGCATCCTCAACAATAATGGAAGCTTGCTTCATAACTCTCCTAAATACCTAAATGAAGTGTTTATTTCTAAGCTGGTTCTGATAAGGACTTTTCACTAGAGTACAGGACACAGGTAGGTTCAATTTTTCAGAACCTTGGAATCTTTGGTTCTATAATAAGGAGACTGTTCAACCATTATTTCCCAAAAGGTAGGTTTCATGCCACTTGTGGCAGCTCAGATGATAAACTAGAGCCAAAGTGATTTGAAATCACTTTCCCCTTTCAATTCTCTTCCCACCCTTCTAATTAGATCAGGTCTCAGTTTGGAGCTCATATTTCTTTAATACCTCTATCACTTGCTAAGTTCCCTTTCAACGAATACAAGGCTTGGAACCTTCTGGCAAGGGGAAGTATTTAAGAACTTAACAGGGTTCATTTTGTAAATATGTGTGCTCACCAGAGGTCAACTTCCAGCATCTTCCTCTATTGCCATTCACCTCATTTTTTGAGACAGGGTCTCTTACTGAACCTGGAGCTTGCCCACCATTTTGGCTAGACTGTCTGGCCCCCAAGCCCCTGGAATCTGTCAGCTGTCTGCCTCTCCCCAGTGCTGGGGTTATAGACACACACCACCACACCCAACTTTTTACATGAGTGCCGAATGTCTGAAGTTAGGTCCTCATGCTTGCACAACAAACCTTTTACCCACTGAGCCATCTCCCCAGCCCAGGGTTCATTTTTTAGTTTCTGTTTATGCAAGAGGATATTATGTTTTTTCCATTTAAGGTGCTGATACTTGTTTTAACAGAAAGTTTAACTTGAATAACAAATTAGTAATTTATGGATACATTAAGTATATAAAAGCTTAAATGATCCGTACATAGGGACAAATTTGTCATGGTGGTCCCTGGAAATTAGAAACTACACTAGGTGTATTCTGAGGGTTTCTTTATGAATTAGCAGGGTGTGGTGGCGCACGCCTTTGATCCCAACACTTGGGAGGCAGAGGCAGTCAGATCTCTGTGTTCAAAGCCAGCTGGGGCTACAGGAAGACCCTGTCTCCAAAAGACAGGGGGAAAAAAAAAGAATATAAATTATTTTTTCTTTTCAAAACTTCAAGGAAAGTTAGTGTGTCAACTGAACTCATTTAACTCATCGGCTTCCTTTCTCCCTGGCGGGGAGGATTGGGTAAGATCACATTTCAACTTGGGCCAGAGTGAAGTAGTTAGGAACTAGGATTTGAGCTGAGTTAAAATCCCTGCTTGGCCTCTTGTGGGCTGGAAACCTTGGGCTAGATTATCCTATTAAATTGTGCTTTCCTCCCCTATAAAGTAGGATTTCCAGAAGATACAGTGGGAGCCACAGGGCAGCCGCTCTTGGTTTTGTTTTGTTTTATAACTTTTTAGAATTTAATTTTATGTGTATAAAGTTTTGTCTGCGTGTATGTAAGTGCACCATATGCATGAAGTGCCCACAGAGACCAGAAGATGTTGGCTTCCCGGGAACTGGAGTTACAGACAATTGTTAACCACCATGTGGATGCTGGGTACTGAACTCAGGTCCTCTGCAGGAGCAGCCAGTGCTCTTAACTGCTGAGCCATCTCTCCAGCCCAGCAGTTTCTGGTTTTGTTGTTGTGTTTTGCTTTTGTTTGTTTGTTTGAGACAAGGTCTCACTGCATAGCTTTGGCTGACCTGGAACTTGCTATGTAGACCAAATTGGCCTTGATCTGCCCGTCTTTGCCTCCCGAATGTTGGGATTAAAGGGGTGAGTCAAATAGCCTGGCAGCAGCTTTTGTTTTGAATGTAGGTCTACAAGTAGAAGCTGGGGCACATCCTTATGGAGCAAACTATTCCAAGGTTGCTTTTCTTTGTAGCAAGGACCTATTTGACTTCCCAGAAATTCAAACTGGCACTAGACAGTCATTATTTTGTTTTTAAGAGAAGATGTTCAAAGCACACTAGCAAGCTTCACATTTGTTCCTTACAGGTAAAATAATAATAAAATAATAATAATAATAATAATAATAATTAATAATTAATAAAATCTGGTATGGTTTTCTAGTTCCCAGAATGACTTTCAGAAAGGAGGTGCTATGTGAGCTCTCCTGTAGAGAGGCACCCCGGTCATGGAGGCAGCTCCCACCTGACACACATCATCTACATCTAAGACTCTCAGCCAGCACTGACCACAGACACAGATCAAAGGCAAGCAGTTGAGGGTGGCCTTGCTTGCTTTGAGTTTTTCGTGCCTTATTCACTAGCAGGGCACTTTAATTATAAATAGATCCTTTGTTAGAAATATGGGGGAAACTCCATAGTGTGGGGGACTACAAGCTGTTGCAGAGTTAAAATAACTAAAATATGACCCCTAGTGCTCTTTAGTTGTCCGTGAATATGTATTAAGACATGACTATATGTCATCTCTCCAATATGTTTATAAAACAAAAGGCATGCTTCTGTCCTCAGAGAACTTCTACTTGATTTTGACTAAATCATTAGCAAAACTATAGACAGATAATATCTGTCAGTCTATGAGGAGGGACATTGTTCTTCTGGGAGCTTGGAAGACCAGGAGGGCTGTGTGTTAGGAAGTGGTCTAGATGCCCCTGATGCTAGAGGCCACCCACCAGTCCCCAAGTGTACCCTTAGCAAAAGGCCTTCTGGGGGTACTTGGGCAGGACACCTGTGCACCTCTGCTCTGCTGATCCAGAGTGATAGGGCCTGAATGAGCACCTTCTCTTTTTTGCTCCCTGCCTCAGTCTCTGTCGTCCTTCTGCCTGTGCAGTAAGGTTTCCATTAGGGTGTCCCACTGGCTTAGGAAACTAACAGCAATGTGGTTAAGAACCCAGACCTTGTTGATGAAGTAAGTGGTTTGGGCTAGATCATGTCTAGATGACCTTGGGCAAATTCTTAAGTCTCTAAGTCTTATTTGCTTGCTTTGTGAAACAGGCATATTAATAGCATTAACTCAAGAGAAGTCAAGGCATTAGTGTACAAAAAGCACTTGGAGACAGGCTGGCAGGATATTGCCCTGTCCATGCTATTATGTTATTAGAAGAGGAAGTTATGTATCCTGGGAAATCAGTGTGGGGGTGACAGGAAAGGCTTTCAAATCAGGTAGATTTAAATTCAGATTTCAGTTCTGCCAGTTAATTGCTTGGTATGACCCGGAGCAACTGGTTTCCTTTCTCTGGACACCTGCTTCCTCTTCTTTAAAACTGGCATTGATGTAGAATAGATTTGGGAGTGTGTGCTAGAACTTAGCAGGGAATGACTGACTGAGTCTGCAGCTCCTGGTGCCTCCTCCCCCCTCTTCTGAGGATTTCAGGGTCAGAAGATGCATTCCCGGGTCAAGTGAAGGCTAATATTTCTGTTTCTAGAAAATTATCGAAATCTATGGCAGAGAGAGACCTTGGTAGCAATTCACTGAGGCTTCATAGGGTCCAGTGGCTAAATGTTGGGGGAGAAGGAAGGAGGGCCTGGCCCAAAATGAGCTTTTATTCCTCTGAACACCTTTTGCCACCTGGAGTTATCTAAGAACTCATGAAACTTTTGCCCTCTCTACAGACATCTTTTATCTCAGAAATACATACCATGTTCAGCAAAACTGCCTTCATCTCCTCTGACAACTTACTAACACCCATTACTTCTGACTTCAATGATAAGCCAACTTTTTGTTGTTTTTGAGACAGGGTCTTACTATATAGCCCTAGCTGGCCTGGCACTCACTGTGTACACCAGGCTGGCCTCAAACTAACAGAGATTTTCCTGCCTCTGCCTCTAATGCCTGAGTGCTGGACTCAAAGGTGTGTACCACCATGGCCCACCCCTAAATTAACATTTTGTTTCACCAAATAAGCTGTGACTCATCGCCTGTATTTTTAAGTTAACCGCCATTGTCCTCCATTTTCCTGATTATCTTTTATTATTGAAATGAGCCGAAAGTGCTGAGGTTACAGAGCTGGGTCTCCAAGGCCCCCCTTGTCGCCTGGTCCCTTCTTTTTGATATTCCACACACTTAGGAGTTTCAATAGACTCTAGATAATGATATATCTGGTGTCATATTAAATGCTGGACATAAAAAAGAACACATAATCATTATGTTTCAAGGTTGCAAATGCTCAGCACCGAGAACAAGTGTTTCAGTGAGCCTTTGGAAAAACTCATTGTTAATGAACATTAAAAAAAAAAAATCCTGTCATTAAAAATACACTGCAGAATGAAAAGTGACTAGGCAAATAGAATCAGTCATGTGTTCTGCTTAACATGCACACCCTAACTAAGAAATGACATTTTGAAACTGTTCATCTACTCACTGGAGGGGTTGTATCAGAACAACAGAAGGGCCGTAGGAATCTATTGTAGATCACCAACCGCTCGGTTTCCTGAACAGCATACTCTGTACCTTATTTTTTCTGCACACGGTTGCTCAGTAGGTGGCAAGGTGTCCACTGAAAGCTCCAAGCAGGAAACTCAAATTAAATAAATAAATAAATAAATAAATAAATAAAATATTATTCCCAATTTGTCCATTCTTGTGTTGTTGCTGGGTGGCTTTTTCAGTTTGGAATAATCAAATTTGGATGTATTCTGTTCTCCATTGGAAGCAGAATGTTCTAAAATGTTCTATAGTCCCTGGTAATCAGTGTGGGCAGGTGCTGCTTAGGACACACATGGGCTGGACATCTGAATTGATTAAGTGATGCTGAGGGAACAGCTTGGTGCATATCAGGCAGCACCACAGTGCGTCTTGTGTTTCTTTCTGAAGTCACATCCCTGAAAGATTTGCCTAATCAAAAATCATTGTTCTTATCAAAGCTAAGAAGCAACTGGGCAGTAGGAAAGGGGATCTACTTTCTCTTGCAGACCTGGTACTCTTAGTTAAATGCCTGTGTAGTTTTTACCTAGCAGTCAAATGTGGGCTCCTTGGTCCCTGCCTTGTCTTCATTCAGATGACAAACCTGTCTGTCAGCTCAGCTCATCTGAGTTACACTTGATCATCCCAGACTCAGTAGAACAGTTGGTCCTGTCCTTTGGGATATGGAGACTGAGATCTGGGCATCCTGTTTCATCTCTACACTTCTGTTTCCTTTGCTGTGAAGCTAAGCTAATGCTGAGCCTCAAAACATGACAAGTGGATAGAGAGCGAATGCGAGTTGGTCTGTGCCGGCTTTTCTGGAAACCGAAAGTAACGTGTTTTTGTGGAAAAATTCTACCTTGACTATCTGACAGGTTAAATGCCCAGGGTTCCTATGATTGCCTAATTCCAGACAGTACTGGGTCTGGAAAGACTTCAGACCATCTCTTGTAGCTCTTAATTCAGCAGTGCATTGGGTAGGGGTCTGTGCAGACCTCAATATGCATCTACTGGCTCCCTCCATCCTACCCACCACTCAAGTCCTTATCTTGGGATTTCACCACTGATGTTTTCCTCTCCAGTGTAGACTTCAATCCTGCCACACCACTCCCAGTTTTTCTCTGTCCAGCCAGAGGTTGACTAAACAGATGATAAAGCCACAGGAAAAAAAGTGCAGGAATGTGGAATGAAAACACGTGACCAGAGCATGTCAGTGGTGTGTTTGTGGAGGGTGACTTAGGAAGCTGCAGAGAATGGTGTAATGGGTGGAGAGCAGGCCTGAGGAGGAAGTGCTTGGCTCCTTTGACATTGGAATAATGGTAGTGCTCCAGGGGTTCTATCTGAAGTGAACCTATGCTATGCACATCCTACACAGTCTCATGTGCTCCCCAGACAACTCTAGGAGGGTCATCCCCCTTCATATCAGGCAAACCAAGCCGAGGGAGGTTATAGTTTCGGCTCGAGGTCATGGAATATTGGTCTCTGGCCAGAAAGATTGGCTCCTTTTTATCCTTGGATACTTTGCAAAGAATAAATACATTCTTTGGTCATAATAACAGGAACTTTGTCACCCTCTGCAGAGGCTTTTTGACTTATTCCTAAGCTCCAGGGAAGCCCAGAAAATGTACTGACAGTAGTCTTGAGGTCTGTACACACCAGTTTCCTCAACTCTGAAGCAGGGATGGGAGCCCCAGTGAGCCCTTTTCTCCCACCCAGCCAAGGGGATATCCTTTCAACAGAGATAAACAAGGGCAGAACTTGCATCCCACCCACAAGTTCCAAGAAGTCAGTAGGAAGTAACTGAGGAACTCTAAGCCACAGAGGACTTCCTTAGGGCCCAGTGGCAGTGACAGGCCACCGTTGCTATCTCTAGGTGCCTCATTGGTGTCATCCAGCCAGGACTGCCCACCTACACTCCATTTTCCAGACCCAGGGATGGATATAAAATGGTAACCACATTGCTTATGTAGCATTCTTGGCCAAAATGCATAATGCCTTCTGGCCACTAGGTCAGCCTTCCCATAATGCACAACCCAGGGACATAGCCCTGCTGACAGCCTGCCTGTGTCAGAAGGACTGACTCTTGAAGTGCCACAGCTCTAAGATTCTGGCCCTGGCTGCCTCAGCAGAGTAAAAACTGCTGTTTGGAGTTGGGAAGGCAGATGTACAGCCAGGGACCACAGAAAGACCTAAATATTTGGCTTTCTCTTTCTCCGAAGGTCTGTAGCACTGTGTCTGGGCATGACCAAGATGAACTTCAGGAGATGGGGGCTGGTATTTGCTGAAAGGAACTTATAGGGTGTGGGCGTGCATTTCTCCTTCTGCCTAGGGTTAAGTAATAGTAACATCCTGTGTAAGAGAACACGAATGTGGTTTTCTGCTAAATTTCAATATTTTAGGGCTATTTATTAGATGTGTTTAATCTTGGGCCAATTTAGCCAGTAGCAGACTAATAAAATAACAAATGTGGGCTTGCTTCCAGGACAAATGTTGACTTACCCTTCTAATGTTGACTAAAATGAATAACTTTGAAAGTAATTGAGGAGTGAACCCTCAGCTAATACTCTGGTCTGAAACAGTGGTTCTGTTTTATTTTACTGGCACTCCTGAGTGACTGTGTTTGTAACCTGGGCTGCTGCCTGCTCCAGCTCTCAGAGAAGCCCATATTTTACTGAGTTATTTCCCTGGGTTCTTTTCTTTTTACCCTCCACCCCTACCCTAGCCCATAAACTTTAATTCAGCAAAAACCAATTCCTTCCTTCTAGCAGGCAAGTAGGACAGGACACTTTTCCAATGCCAGGGCAAAAATTCAGTGATAACAAAAGGAATAAAGGCCGTAATTCCAGCTAGGCTTCGGGGCACATGCATCTAATGTGGTAATCTCAGTATTCTGAACTGGAAGACCATGAGCTTGAGGCCAACCTGGGCTACATAGTGAGACTCTTATTCAAAATACTAATTTGCTTGAGGTCTTTCTACAGAAAGAAAATAGCATGCCCTGGGCAGTTGCCCTCTGGATATTTGCTGTGAAATTAATTGCTTCTGCAGATAAACTGAATGAAATTCTCACTTGCCCCAGCTACCACCTTCCATTTCTTCGCCATTGAGTTTATTCAAACCTGAGGGAGCTAAAGGACTTTGCCAGTGTGTTTTGGACTTGAAGGAAGCCAGGAAGACCTCAGGTGTCATGACGGATGAATTCTTTGTTTTCATTGTTTAGATTTTGCTTCTTCTGTTGCACCGGATGGAAAGCTCTTTGGGACAGGGACTCTGATTGGTGATTGTCTGAACAAGCTGTCCTGATGTCTCTCCCTTAATTTTGCAAGGCTTTCCCAAAGCAACTGTGTCTCAGGCCAACACTGGCCTAGAATCCATAGGTTGACTGACCTTTTGGTGCTGTGTGACTCAGGCAAAGAGCTTGATATGCAGAGAGTGAATGTCTTTTCTCCAACCTTATCATGTTCAGGGGGATTGGCAGTTTTGGTTTTTGGTCCTAGGTATTAAACCTAAGACCTCATGCATGCTGAAGGTATGTATGCTTTACCACTCAGCTCTACCCCAAGTCCCAATATGTTCAGTTTTATGGTCCTCAGAGTTGACAGTTCAGCTATGATTTGCATCCTCTGCTCTTGAATCCTTCCGTGAACGAAAGTGGATGTACTCTTCAGGGCACTAGCCCAGCTGTCAAGTAGGCCAACTGCAAAGCAGGCATGAGCCTGAACTAATGTCGTATGTTCCCTGGATTTTACTTACCCCAGCGCTCCTTGTTCCCCCAGTAGCAAAAGCAAAATAAATCCTAGCTCTTTTATTCTCATTGAAAGAAGGAAATAGGGGTGTTTTCTTCCTAGCACCTGATACAAAAGAAAGAATCGAACCATTTTATTAAATAGGAAATATACTCTCCCTCCTGTGCCCAGTGCAGGGCAGGCAGCCAGACTCACAGCTGGCAAAAACAAACAAGGGTGTGGCCTCCTCCAGCTGGAGATTAGCCAGGGATGCAGTTTGGAATCTCTCCTGGTACTGTTCCTGGTGCTTTATCACAGTCCACGCACAGCCCCGAGTCCCATGTTGGAATAATAGATCAACCTCAATAGAGGAAAACTATGGTTCTGAGCAGAGTTGGAAGGCCTTTTTCTCATCTTGTGGGTTACAAACCGTTAATTCTGAAACCTGTGTGGCTTAATCAATGCACCCAGGTTTCCTTTGGAATTTGGGCCTCATTATTTGCCTTTCATCCTCTGGTAACAGTTGACACCAGGTTAATTAACTGTGTGCCAAGGGAAAGAGAGCAGAAAAAAATAATAGTGGAAAACTTGGAATTGGAATGATCATTTCATTATTGTCTTTTTGTTTCCAGAAAAGTAAGGTGAAGAGCTCCAAAGAACCTCCCTTTCCTGTCCCCCAAACAGTTCCACAAAGGCCTCATTTTGCCACCTGCGTGTCTAGCCCGTACCTATTGTCCACCCTACCCTGCATACTGATGCCCCCGTCTGCCAGCTGTAGCAGGCACTGACTCTTGGTAGATCTCTCAGGATCTACCTTGCAGCCAGGAGATGCCCCCTCAAAAGCAACACCTGTACACTTCAGTGAAGCTCACTTTGCAGACACTAGGTGAACAAACGCTCTCTCCAACAAACGTATTAATTATGAAGAGGACAGTGGCACCTTCACAATGGGGAAATCCACATATGCCATCTGTCTTAGAGTTTCCTGGAGCTGCTGTGACAAAGTCCCACAAGGCAAGTGGCTTAAAAGCCCATGAATTGTCACACGATTTTGAAGACTTAAGTATCTGAAATCAAGGTGTCCATAGAACCATGCTTTCTCTGAACCTGCCTCTTCCTTGCCTCACCCTACTTTCTAGAGTTTGGTGGTCATCCTTGGTGTTCTTTGACATGTAGATAGATAACTCTAATCTTTACTTTTCTGTCATTATATGTCCAAACCCTCTGTGTCTTTGTCGAAATCCCTTCCATGTTATAAGGATACCTGTGATTGGATTTAGGGCCCATTCTATGACTTCATCTAAGCTTGATTGTATTTACAAAGATCTCAGTTCCCAAAGAGGTTACATTCATAGATATCTGGGTTTAGAACTGTGTATAGCTTTTCATAGGTACTGGGTTTAGAACTTGCGTGACTATTTTTATCGGTGTTCACTCATCTGTAACAACACCATAACCATGTGTCAGGGTTGACATTACTAGTAATAAAACCTAGCAACATCATGTACCCCTTGATATAATGTGCCAAGAAAGCCTTCTGTGGTGGTCTCACCAGAATACAAACAGCAAAGTTCCTGAACCCAGTCGTGAAGAAACATCACACCAGCCTACTCTGAGAGGCATTCCATAAAACAACTGACCAGTGGTCCTCAAACGTGTCAGCTAGATCTAGAAAGTTGTGGTATTTTGCTCTAAGATCATGAGAGCACTGTGTGTAAGGAACTTTCACACATTAGAGGAGTCTATGAAGGATAAGATGATGAAAATATAATATAGGAGCTGGAGAGATAGCTCAGCAGTTAAGAGCACTGGCTGCTCTTGCAGAGGACCCAGGTTTGAATCCTAGCATCCACATGGCAGCTAACAATGGTTTATAACTCCTGTTCCAGGGGACCTGATGCTCTCTTCTGTCCTCAGGCACTGCACAACACAGGTGCACCTGCATATATGTAGGCATAACACTCATCTGCATAAAATAATTTTTTTTTAATTTAAAAAGAGAAAAAGAGCCGGGTGTTGTGATGCACGCCTTTAGTCCCAGCACTCGGGAGTCAGAGGCAAGTGGATCTCTGTGAGTTCTAGGCCAGCTTGGTCTACACAGTGAGTTCTAGGCCAGCTGGAGTTACAGGGAGACCCTGCCTCAAAAAGACCAAAAGAGAGAGAGAGAGAGAGAGAGAGAGAGAGAGAGAGAGAGAGAGAAAAAAATATAATATGGGATTCCAGATTGGGTCTTGAAATAAAAAAAAGGGACATTATTGAGAAAGCTGGTGAAATCCCAGTAACTCCCGTAGCATTTAGCTCATGGTGTTGTACCAATGCTACCTCTGAGTTGTGTAAATGTTCTGTGGTTATGAAAGATGTGAACATTAGAAGAAATAAGGTGAAAGGTATATGGAACACTCAGTACTATTTTTTTCAACTCTTCTGTGAATCTAAAATTATTTCAAAATCAATTTTTTGAAAAAGAATATGCATATATAGAATAAGTTCACATGTTCTTAAAGGCAAAGGTGGAGATGGGGAGTAATCTTTGAGAAAACGCATACCAGTTTGTAATTCCTGTTCCAGGCCCTGTTCGCTGAGAGCTTGCTAGTCACAAAGCCTGTGCCCTGTGTGTGTTGTCGATTGTAGGACAGAATAGCAGAGCAGATGTGGATTCCAATATATGGTCCGCATTTTCCTCTGACACTTGCAATATGTGACCTCCTGTGGGTGCCTACAATCCTTAAACTCCTGTGTATTCATGTGTGGGGTGAAGATAATGACATGGGGTCTCTCATAGGATGTTCCAAAGATGCCATGAGCAGATCTGTGAAAAGCTCTGAGCCCAGGGTCTACCACAGAGCACAAGATCCCAATTAAGAATAGCTGTTCTCCCACAGAATTCTCCCCAGTGCACTGTGTGGTTGTTTCCCATTTTCCCCTTGAAGGAATTCTGAATAACATGTGTAGTACCACACAGTAAGTATAAGAACTAGATCGATAGATGATTGATTGATCTGTAAAATGGGGCTCATTCTCAACCATTTTGTCCCAAAAACAGCACAAGAGGGGAGAACTTAGCAGTTGTTGGAAGGACAAGTCATGCAGCAGATGAGCACACCTGGTACGGGGTGAGGGTGGGGAGCTGTTGGAAGTGAAGCCTGTGGCTTAACTGAACAGAGGCAGTGCAAGTGCCAGTGGTGAGTGAGAACCAAGGGACAACCTTGGCAGATGTGGCCTAGAAGCCCTGAAGGGTGAGTCTTGGGGCATAAACTGTACAGCAGTGTGAACAGCTTTTGGCATTAAAGAGGGGGTAGAGTCAAGGCAGTTGCAGAGTAATGGGCTTTACACTGATTGGAGTGGAGAGGGCACTGAGGAGTGAGGAGCTGGAAAGCCTTGGCCGCCTCCTCAGTCGATTAGAAATGGAAAGAAAAGCATGAGTTGGGAGGCAGCCACGGGGAAAGCAGGATCTGAGGGGCTCCCATCCAGGGGCAGTCTGGTCCTGAAGGGATCCTTTTTCTCTGTGCTTCTGAAACAAGTCAGAGATGACCTCCACTGGGTTGTTTTTATGAAGTTCAGCCTGTCGATAGGAGTCTTAATGAAAGCCAAAACAACAATACAAAACAAAAAACAGTAAAATAAGAGTTCAGGGAGCTGGCTGCTGGGCTGGTGCCTCCCCGGCCTTGACATTAGTGTTGTGACACAGCTCTCCCTCGCTTTCATTTTTCCCAGCACTTCATGCATTAATTGAGAGTTTCTGAGACTCAGTGCTGGGATTTTTTTTCTGCTGGGTTTTTTCTGTCTACGTGATGCCTGTTCCTGATCCCCTCCCTCATTGGCCTCTACTAAGAATTAACACAAAAACTCAGAGACCCATCTTTTCTACTTCAGTATTTGTTGGTACATTTGCAAGACAATTTTCTGTCCCTTATCAAAATACTTTTTTTAGGGCCAGGCGTCGTGGCATATGCCTTTAATCCTAGCGCCTTTAATCCTAGCCCTTGTGAGGCAGAGGCAGGCAGATATCTGTGAGATCAAGGCCAATCTAGACTACATTTTGAGTTCTGGGGCTATGGGGAGATCCTGTCTCAAAATCACAACAACAACAACAACAACAAAAATACTTTTTTTAAAAGAGAATTTTGGAGGCCTGGAGAGATGGCTCAGTGGTTAAGAACACTGACTGTTCTTGCAGAAGACCCAGGTTCAAATCCAAGCACCCACATGGCAGCTAACAACTGTCCGTAACTCCAGTTCCAGGGGATCCAACGGCCTCTTCTGTCTTCCATGGTTATTGCACCACGCACGTGCACTTACCTACATGCAGGCAATATACACATGAAATAAAATTTAAAAAAATTTTTTTGGTCTTTTTGAGACAGGGTCTCCCTGTGTAGTCCCAGCTGTCCTGGAACTCACTATGTAGACCAGGCTGGCCTTGAACTCACAGAGATCCTCCTGCCTCTGCCTCCCAAGTGCTGGGATTAAAGGTGTGTGCCACCACACCCAGCAATTTTTTTTTTTTAAAAAAGAGAATTTTGGTTTGTGCCGTAGGCTAAGTGGCAATTGAGTTCTTCTGACAATTGCCAACCTGTGATGAATCCTGTTTTCTTCACATCGCCTCACCCAGCCTCATTTTGTTTTGAAGTGGAGCCCAGGAATTGTGTCATATTAAAATGTTTCTTATTCAAACATCAGAGGAAGTTGGTATTATGTTCAGAATTATTTATTTAGAAAGTTAAGAAAATAAAATGCAGCGTGATAGGGATTTCTCACACACAAGTGAAGTCAGCCATGCCCACTGCTCATCCGGGAGGACTCGACATGCCCAATCCCAGGGAGAACATGCAAGTTAAGCTTGTGCCATGGCCAGGAGGGCCTGTGGGAAAATACAGTGCCTGAGAGTGTTACTGTGGAGTATGTTATAGTACAGAAGCTGGACTGAAGCAGAGGACTACTGAATAGCAAGCTATGGCTGGTAGGTCAGATACGGCACACTTCCTGTGAGTCCCAGACTAAAAATAACTTCTCTATTTTCTAATAGTTGAAAAATAATTTTTTGACATGAAAATTATATGAAATTTGAAGGTTTAATGGGCCATACCCCATTCATTAATTCACACATTGTTTACAGCTGACAGCAGAGCTGAGTCTTTGAGATGGAGGCTGGAGGCTCTGCAGAGTCTGAACTACTTACTCATAGAAAGTTAGCCAGCCCCAACTCAAGACATGGCTCAGAGGTCAGCCTACTTGAAAATCTGGTACCTCTGTCCGCCTCTCCCTTTCTAACTGAATGACTTTAAGCACACTGACCATTCTGTGCCTTAATTTTTCCATCTTACAAGCATGTTGGGATGAATAAACTAGTAATTTTACATCAAGCTCTGGGATGAGTACCTGCAACCAGTATTCATTTGTTATCATTTATGTATGCAAATCAGGCACCATGAGATTATAACTTCCTGTTTAACACAAGGATGACAAAAGTCACCTAGAAGGTTAAAGGGCAGATTAGAGGTGACCCCAGTACCCACGGATGGGACCCTGCAAAGTCCCCTGCCATCTCCAAATGTTTGAAAGTTTTTAAAAACATTTATTTTCTTTTTTAATTATGTGTAGGTGTGTGTAGGTATGTGTCTGTGTGTAGATATGTGCACATGAGTGGAGGTTCCCACAGAGGCTAGAAGACGCTGTCAGATCCCCTGGAGCTAGAGTTACACGTGGTTGTGAGTGGCCTGATTTGGGTGCTAGGAACCAAACTCATGTCTTCTACAAGAGCAGTATATGCTCTTAACCACTAAGCCATCTCTTCAGCCCCTGAAAAGGAGGAAAGAGATTTTTATGTGGCTGCCCTCAACTCAAAGGCGAAGACATCTGATGACACAACCAGTGCTCGTGTCTGCCTTGCTCCGGGGAAGATGCAAGGTAGTTGCCTTGTCCTGCAGTACAGCAAGTCTAAGTTACTGTGCTGGTGGCTGTATTTCCAGCCCTCCTGGGGCATGGTGTGGTTCAGTAAAGCTGGAGTCTCATGGCAGTTGCAGACATGATGTACATTGACTTCCTATTGCTCCCAGCCCCGCTCTGTCTGCAAAAATGAAGTGCAGAGAAAATGAGAGGTTTCCTGTATGCTGTGCCTATTTCAGTGAAGGAAGAAAAAAGCTATACTAGGTTGTATTAATGTGGTAGGCATTTTCTTACATGATATAGTCCACTTTTTACCTCTCGGGAGGAAGAATGAGAAGATGAAAAATCATTGTGCCTTCCTAGGGAAGGAGCATGAAAATCCATCAATAAAAAAAAACAACGGATGTTAAAAATACAGTCACATGGAGTGCTGTATTCCCTCTTGTTTGCACTTAGCTAGGGAGATGCTTTAAATTGTTAAACCAATTCCTTTATGTGGCCCCGTGTTCATCTTCATTCCTTTTCCTTCCCCTCACCTGCCCCTTCTTTTTACTTCTTCCTTTTCCCCCTTACCTTTCCTCTAAATAGAAGAAAAAAAATTGATAAAAGTCAGTGCCAATTCATGGTAGAAATTCACAGCAAACTTGATATAAACAGAACTTTTTCTACTTGATAAAAGGCCTCTCTTTCTTGCTCTCAGCAAGCACAGGACATATAAAACAAATACTTAAAAATAATAACTTTGGGAACTGAACTTGGCAACGCACATTTGTAATTCCAGCACTGTGCAAGTGGATCACAAGTTCAAGGTCATCTTCAGCTGCATAGCGAGTTCCATGCCAGCTTGGACTACACAAAACCTTGTCTCACTGCAGAGGTGTGTCCCTGGACAGGACTCCTATATCACACCTCTCCCACCCATGGCTCAGGGGCCATTGTGGAAGAGGGTGCAGAAAGATTGTAAGAGCCAGAGTTGGTTCATGAACATAGGGAGACAGGCTTTCAGGCTGCTAGAAGCCTGCGCATGTGAACTTGTGGCAATGGTGGTATCTAGCACAGGATCTATGCCAACTCAGACAGGTTTAGACTGGAGCGAGGGAAATGGGTAGCACATTGGCCCTAGTCTGGGAACTATTGGAGACCGATAACTACTGGGTAAGGGAAAGTAGCCTTATCGACGATCTCTAGATAGGCTGACTAGACTCCAGAGGATGAATTTGCACCAAAGGACATCTGGGTACAAATGCTTGACTGGATAGGACTTGACATGTATGACAAAGTACATGAGGTCTGGTGGGGTGGGTGGATGAGGGAGGGTTTAAATTTGATTAATAACTGTTGCATGAAATGTACAAAAGCTCAATAAAAAAAAATTTTAAATCTTGTCTCAAAACCCATAACAACAAAATCACTTCAGAATCAGCTAGTGTACCCACTATCTTGGTTTGTAATCAGTATTATTAGGCAGTCTTAATTAATGTAGTAAAGCGATATAAAGCCTGGGAAAGATGAAAAGGAAGTATTGTTGTCTTACAATATCCACCTTTTTTCTTTCCCCCTTTAAAAATTTTTTTAGTGACAGGCCCTCTTGCCTGTCATGTAGTGGTGGTGGTGGTGTGTGTGCTCGAAACACATTTGATGTCAGGGGTTAGTGTAGACCTTGTCCAGCCTGGTCTGGCTCTGTGGTTTGCTGCAGGTTGTGTTCTGTCATCTTCCTGCAAACATGGAAGCGCCTTTGGCATTACGTTTGCTAGTTCTTAGTAACGCTCTTTAGGTAGAATCTGAAAATATTTTCTCCTAGGACTCTCTTTAGACAATAGTGAAATGTAGCTGGAGACAGACTGAGTAAATGGAAAAGAAAAATCAAATTAGACCAAGAATTGTTTTTAATCTTCTATTCTCACAGAAGCCCTCAAGGACAGCACTATAATTCATACTTCACTCGCATGGGTCAGACATAAAGCCTCTCCACTTAGATCCTGTAACCTGTATGTGTTCAAGTTTGGAGCTTGCATCTGCCTGCATTGCTAGAGCCCAGCACTAAATCACAGCAGTGGATTCTGGTTCAGTTCTTTGTTTGGGAATGTCAGATTATCACCAGAGAGCAGCCTGATGTTGACTTGCTCCTGGGTCATGCCTTAGGCAAGCACTTCTAATTTATGATTTCATGTAGCAGCACTGTGCTAACATGTAGAAGGGCCAACCTTTACACTCTATGTGTAGACTCTATCTTACAGCTGCATAGACAATACCTATCTGAGTGGGCCATGTAAAACAGCAGTCAGCCACCCTTAGAACAGATGACACAGCAGGTGAAGCAGAACTAGATTACCCCACAGCCTGCCAAGCTCACAGCTCCCAGCCCCCCTTTAAAGCAAGACACCCAAGTGGTGTTCACCCTTCTGCCTCCCCATTCTGACACAGAATTTGTGACCCAGCAGCTTTTGCCATGGAAATTAGACTCACTCTCTGGACTCTGAATGCCTGCAGAACTTTCCCAGTCCAAGTCCCCACTCCGGCCCCCACCTCCAGCCCCCAGCTTCCAAGTCCTCCCACTCCCCCCCTCCCGTCCCCCAGCTTCTCTCTCTTGCTGCAGTGCAGTTTATGCCACCAAGGGGAGAGAGATGATTACTCTGGTGTTTCCAGACCCAAGCAGGAGCCATTGAGAAACTCAGGGGGTTCTTAGGAGGTTGTGTGCGCATGCACCCACACATGGACTCAGTATGCTGATAGTGCAGATGTGACGTAAAAAAAGAATTAAAATCCTCCAAGCACGGATGCTCAGGAGCCAGACGCTGGGCAGGGAGCATCCTGAAGGGCATTCCCTCCTGGAAGCAGAAGGCTTTCAGACCTTTCTCTTCACATCCTTTGTAATGCAGTGTCTCTCGATTTGGGAGATTCGATTTGGGAGATTCGTCTGTTGCATCTTAGAACTCAGCCTTCCTAGTGTTCGGAGAACTGTCTGCTGTCTGTTCAAGCTTAACAGAAGCCAGTGAGGTCCCTGGCAGCCTGGATCCATTCTCCATCTTAGAAAAGCAACTGATTGCTTTCAGAAACCATGAAATTACTCTCCATTGCATCATGGAATTGTTTTGAACTTCTTTAAGTTTTGATTTTTTTTTTTCTACTTAAAATGTCACCAAACTTGGGAAAGTTTACTTACGAGGCTTTTGATTTCTGAGGCTAACAAGGGCATCCAATGACATGAGAACTTCCTGGGCAAATTCCAGACTCACGAAGGGCTTTTTCAAGCATCTGCTATGTCAGAATATCCTGCAGGAATGCCTTGAAGAATTAATTGGAAGTTCTGGCTCAGCCCTGGAAACTTTGAGAGCAATGGCTGAAAAGGAAAGATGAACACCTGGGGGGCCCCTCAGGGCGTGACTGAGGTTTGCCACAGCTGGCTGCCTTGGTCTTTTCCATCACGGTTTGGTGTCTTCATGTGCTGTCCAGCATCTCCTACAGGTCAGATGGAGCTTAGGAAGACAAGGGTAACTGTCCTCTTAGTCTTTGTTAAAGCCTTTGCTTTGTCCTCTTTCTCTCTTCCCACAGCTATAGTTTTTGTTTGTGTCATTCTTCTGTCATTCGAAGGTGGAGTCTCTGTCTCACCCCTCAGCCTGTTCTGGAGTAACTTTAGATTTTCTAATGATGTTTTCTGTGGAGGTGACTTTGAAAATTTATGACTACAAATAGTATAGAAACCAATGCCCATGTTACAGTTTTCTCCCTGTACATTTCCTTTTGCCATTAAGCATTTTATGAATTTCACTATCAAATATTGTCGATGTAAAGGTGCTTTCTTAAGATCTCAGAAACAAAACCTTTTTTTTTTTTTTTAAGAGAAATTTTAGCCTAGCAAGTTAGCTCAGCGGGGTTAAGGCACTTGCCACCAAGACTGACAACCTGAGTTTGATCCCTGGGAGCCACAACTTGTGGGAGTTGGTTTTCTCTTTCTATGTATATGTGCACACACACACACACACACAAAAAAAAATACAAGTAAATGTTTAAAAATAGATTTTTAATTTAATAAATTAAAAGGAATCTTTGTACATTAGAAAACTAGTTGCATGAATGAAGAATGGCCCCAGGCAAGGTGGAAGAAGCAGGTTAAAAGAGATGAAACCAGAAACAACAAAACACATGCCACTGCCGCAAGGTCATCAGGTAGAAAATCAGAATTCGCTTCTCTCCACAGCAGTGGGAAGAATGATTTTACTGAGGGGAAGTTTGTGAATCAAAAGCTGGCAGATACAAGGGGATGGGCGATTGGAGTGGATCCTCCTCTCTCCTCTCTGACTGACCTGCCTGCCTCTATCTGTGTCCTCCATCCCATCTCTTTCCCTGGCTCTTCTGCCAGGTCATCTGTGCAGTGAGATGGGCCACTGTTCCTTTCCACAGATCGCCCTGCCACCAGCAGTTCATGGAGTTGGGATATGATAGTGTGCTAGATGCTGTCATGGCCTTGACATTGTCCTCTTGTTTTGTTTTTTAACCCTATAGGAACCTAGTAATAAACGGGTCAAACCTCTTTCCCGGGTCACGTCACTTGCAAACCTCATCCCACCGGTGAAGACCACACCATTGAAGCGCTTCAGCCAAACCCTGCAGGTAAGAGAACAAAAAGCCCATGTTGGGCTCATTCCACCCAGAATTTCTGCTGCTTTCAGGTCAACCAGAATTGCCACTGTAGGAGAGTGTGGTTTCGGGGACCATAAGGTAGAACAACATTTGCGAGTTGCAACCCTAGGTCAGGCAGAGTGGGAGCCATTTCTGCTAGGTTTTTCCTCCCAGTTATATTTCTGAGTCAGGTGCATCCAGATATGTGCCCTTACAGGTTTTGTCCTGAAATATCTCTGGGCTCCTGAGGAACTCAGCACATGGTGTGAGCTGGGTGGTAGCAGAGCCTCCTACCTTTAACCAGGGGTCAGCAAACTATGGAAAAAAAACCCAGCCTGCCGCCTGTTTGCTCAAGGCCCGGGAGCTGAGGATGGGTTTTACTTTCTTAAGTGTTTGGGGCGTGGGGGGTGGGGATGAAGAAATGGTATTTCTTGATATGTGAAAGCCACATAAAATTCTAATCTCACTTTCCATAGTAAAGTTTGGTTTGGAACATAACCATGCCTGTTTGTTTACATATTATCTGTGGCTGCTTTTTGCATAGTGACAGAGTTGACTAGCTGGGACAGAGACCATACTACTCGCAAAGCCCAAAACATGTATTATTTGATAACCTCTGGGTTAGAACAAGACCCTGACATACCTGGTTCCAACTTTAGGTCTCCGTTCAAAGACTGACGACCTTGGGCAGGGGACTTAATATCTCTAGGTCTTGTTTTCTGGTAAATTTGTCACAATGTCACAACTGTGACTTACAGAGGACCACAGCTCCTTTGTAGAATGATTGTAAAGATGTATGAGACAGTAAATTCAAAGGGCCTTTGGTTACTACTGGTTATAGAATAATTTTGGCTATAATAGTAATTTTTGGTTAACAAGTATGTATAGTTACTTTTAAATTTTTTTAATTAAATTTTTATTTGTGTGTGTGTGTGTGCGCGCGCGCATGTGTATGTATGTACACATCACATGTGGAGGCCAGAGGACAGTTTCTGGGAGCTTCAATCTTGTGAGTCCCAGGGATAAAACTCAGGTCATCTGGTACCTATGCCCACAGAACCACCTCACTGGCTCTCTGGCTGTTCTTCAATTCTTTTTTTTTTTTTTTTTTTTTTTTTTTTTTTTGTCTTTTTTGAGACAAGGTCTCCTTGTAACCACAGCTGGCCTGGAACTTGCTATGTAGACCAGGCTGACCTTGAACTCACAGAGACTGGGATCCAAGGCGTGCACCATGCCTGGCTATTCTTCAGTCTTAACCAAACTTGTCTTTTAAAGTGAAAGTTGAGATTTATCCTAAACCTTGGACCCAATTTGGTAATTATAAAAGATACTCATGGGGCTGGAGAGATGGCTCAGCGGTTAAGAACACTGAATGTTCTTGCAGAAGACCTGGGTTCAAATCCCAGCACCCACATGGCAGCTAAAACTGTCTATAACTCCAGTTCTAGGGGATCCAACGCCCTCTTCTGACCTCCACGGGCAGTGCATGACATGGATGACCTTCATACATGCAGGCAATACACGCATACACATAAAATAAAAATAATAAATAAAATGTTTAGAAAAGATACTCTTTGAGACTGAATCCCACTGAAGTCATACCATGAGAAGTCTCATCTAGCATAGCTGGGCAATACTTTTGAGTTAGCCATTTCTCGCCTGTCCTGAATACTTTTGCCTTGTAACTTTTTATCTCTGCTTTGAGATAGATACAGTTTTCTCCTTGGTTCATGTCTTCTCAAAGGAAAGACTTCAACCAAAGGCACAGATAGTTTATGCTAAAGTTTATGTAGCAAAGCAAAATATGCACCAGAGAGAGGTTAGAATGGGTTTCCCCAAAGACATGCCCCATGCTATGACAACCCATGACCTGTGCATGTGTAGAGAGGTTCTCTTGCCTCTGTTTGCCTCCCTGCTTCCTGCTGTTGGACAACTACACCACTACCCTGTAATGCCATCCCCTTCCTCTGCTGGGCCCAAAGCTACCTGTCCCTCTGTTAACTCTGCTGTTTCTCATGAATGAACGAATGCTCATCATCCAGTTAGCTATAAGTTTGGCTCTGTCTCTCAGTGCTTGGGCCTGTGGACCCCTGATTATCCTCTGGTCTCTTTTGTGGAAGAACAGGAGAAATAAGATAGGGTTTTGGGGGGGAGCCAGATGAAGCCTGTGAAGGATGTGTTTACCTGCTTCCCCTCTGATCACTTTTTCAGCCTTCTGCACAAATTGACCACAGGCTTTCCCTGGACAACGCATTATCACCTGAGTCCTAAACATCTAGTCCTTTGCAAATTCTGCTTTTTTAAGTCTTTAGACATTTGAGCCTTTCCTCCCCATCCTAGTGGCTGTGATTCCAGTTCATCGTGTACTCTTTCCTCCCTGAATGATGGGAGCCCTACACCGATGGCCATCTCTTCCTATCACTTCTCCTAGGATAGTCCATCCTGTACCAGAATGGCCCAACCTCATTCCACAAGCATCGAAGGAGCCCTCACCCCGCACCAGGCTCGTCTTTCTGTCCTCATGTTGCTTCGTTAAGGCTGGAGTTGCTTTCTGGTAGATGAATGGCAGTGCTTGGCCTATGTCCCTTGGCAGTAATGAGTTAGACTTGAGCCAGCTGTCACCCACAAAGGTCTCCTTTCCAATTGTCTTAGCACATGGGCCTTTGCTTGCTGCCATTGCCTGGCTTGTCGGCTTTGAGTTGCTGTTTCTGAGAAGAACACCGACCTCCCCCACTGCGGCCTGGCCCTGATTACATGAGAAGAGTCTCCACGTCATACTTCAGCTTTTTTTTGTTGGACTTCCCAGGCACTCTATTTTATTTTGTTCTGTTCCTGGGGATCCTGCAAGGAAACACTGCAAAACACATTTGATGGTCTTAGAAGTTTGCATTGACCCAGAGAACTGAGAAAGAAAGAAATTAAGCCATGTCTGAACTCTAACAGACGGAGACCAAGGATGACAAAGCCAGACCCAAGGAAGGGTCTGACCTGTGGAAATGGCTTCCAGTGCTTCGAAGGCTTTTTTTTTTTTTTGTCTTTTTGAGACAGGGTCTCCCTGTAGCCCCCAAGCTGTCCTGAAACTGACCATGTAAACCAGGCTGGCCTTGAACTCACAGAGATCCACCTGCCTCTGCCTCTACCTCCCAAGTGCTGGGATTAAAGGCGTGTGCCACCACATCTGGCCCTCTACTGACTTTTTTGAACTATCATGCTAAAGATCTAACTCTGGATTATATGTATGGAACAGAAACAACCTGACAGAAAAGTTACTCATAATGGCTAGGTACATACACAGAACTTGAGAAATGTGTTTGTGTTTGGAAGGAAGAGATTGGAGAATAGGAATATGCCCCCACAGTTGTATTAGTATGCAGCATGTTTACAGGACAATCTGTGAGCTTGGTGAATGCCACCACTGTGGGGCATGCAGGGCAAGCTCCACAGCATTATTTTCCAGCCTGGCATCCTGCTTCCTACATGGCATTTCTAATAGAGGAGGAACAGAACAAGGCCTCCTGGCACTTAGTGTGCGCACATGTTAAATTTATTCCTTTTGTATTTCAAAAATTATCTGAGCATGAGATAGATTAGCTGTTCTCCCACCCCCACCCTTCCACCATGTACATCCTAGAGATTGAACTCGGGTCATCAGACTTAACAGCAAGTACCTTTACCCTGTGAGCCATCTCATTGGCTCCCTTTTTGTATTATTTTATTGGGGGGCAGGGTCTCACCAAGTTGCTCAGGTGGGCCTTGACTCCCTCTGTAGCCTAAGCAGTCCTTGAACTTTTGATTCCCCTGCCTCAGCCCCCTGAGGGATTGGGATTCTAGGCCTGTGCCACCAAGCTCAGCTACCTTAGTTTTCTGACTCACTGTTCCTTTTTCCCTGGCTCCTGGCGCTTCAGAGATGTTTGGATCCTTTTGGATATCCAGTTATGTCTCTCAGGTTAGGTTCCTTTAATTATAGGACAAGCAGTGACTTAGGTCCAAACATGATGCTTCCATCAATACTGGAGCACTTAGCAACACTTCCTCTGGCCCCTTGTGAGACGACAGCCTCAGAAGACACTAGGGAGCTCTGGGCTGGCAGCCTCCTCCAAAAAGATTGAAAGCTCGTTCACAAATGTGAGTGATCCTGCAGCAAGACAGGGCAGGATTTGTTCTCCCTTGCCTTCCCGCACCAGTATGGGCTGGGGCCTTGGGCCTTAGCACAAAGGCGGCGTTTGTGGACACTGGAGAGCATGGTGCTCTGTCTGTTCCTCACCAGGAAGGTTTAGCACAGGGCGGCTGGTAAAGCACAGGTGTCTGGATCCCTCTAGACCTATAAATCCCCTCCCAGCCTGCTGAGAGGAAAACCCGACCCAGCTCTGTAAGGAGCCGGTGTGTGCATCTCTCTTATGGAGCAGGGAATGCCAGCTCCCATGGGCCAGCAGCACGCCAAGCCTTGCTCTCCATGTGTGTGACCACTGGACACATCCGAGCAAAATCCAGCAAGGACGTAGTGCTGTGTTCATTGCCCAGCAGTGTTAACCCTTCATTCTCTTTGGACACGAACATCTTTCTTTTTCATTGTAAAAATGTATACTCATTATGGAAAAATCCAGAAGGGGAGGAAAGGAACATGTATAGCTTTCCACTCCAAAACAACCCCTGTTCATACTGAAATGATTTCTTTCCAGAGTTATTCTGGATACAAGTACATACTTAATATACCCTGAGTTTAGTTCAATGTCACTTAGTCTGTCCAGCCTCAGCTTGTATGATCAGCTCACTTTGGGGTAAAAACAGATGATAGGTGCCTCTGTCCATCTTGATCTCACATAGGAGTGCTTCACCATTCATTGAAGTTAGTATTTATGGGTTTTTTTCTCCCTCATACTTTTACATTGCAGCCCCTTCTTCCTTTATTGTTATTATCAGTTGAGACAGGGTCTCAAGTAGCCTTGGTCTCATGTAGTCTCAAGTTGACCTTGAATTTACTATGGAGCCAAGGAGGACCTTGGACTTCTGATCCTCCTGCCTCCACATACCCAGTGCTAGGATTATAGGTATGCATGCGACACTCAGGACAGTGTGGAGGATCCAGCCCAGGGCCCCATGCCACACTAGGCAAGCACTCTACCAACTGAGCTATATCTCCAGCCCCTGGCTCAGTGTGTTTTGTCTTCTGTTTCTCTGTCTGCATCCTCCGTTTGTTATTTAGCTGGAATGAGGAGCTGTTACATAGGCTAGGGAAGGCATATTCTATCACATTTGTTCCTGGAAAATACAGTCTCTATGAACTGTGTATTATTCCAGGGCGTTGATATGGTTTATTTCACATAGCTGGTGTGTGTTCATGAATTTTTAGGCTATGAGTATTTTTATGCTGTCAAATAACCGTTGAATGTCCTTGGAAGACATTTGTTGTATTGAAAAAAGCCTATTGTACTTTCTTTTCTGATTATGTAACATCATTAAAACCTGAAAAATACAGTGAGGCACAGAAAAAGAACACCAAAACAACTCTACTTACCTTTTGGTACATGCTCAGGAAGTCTGCTTTTACTGTATTCCTTTATGTGTATTTTTAAAGACATAATCATACTGTTCATTTTTTCTTCTATGAAACAGGGTCTCATTATGTAGCGCAGGCTGACCTCAAACTCACTATCCTCCAGCCTCAGCTGGGATTACAGTTATGCCATACCTGACCCTTATATTACTTTAACTTGCTTTAGTCTTAATGATGTTAAAGTAACCACCCAGTATAAGAATTTTTTATGTCATTGAATATATTTTAGCCAATTCTTTTTTAAAGTATTTATTTTTATTTTATGAGCATATTGCCTACATGCATGTAAGTGCACCCATGTTGTGCAGTGCCCTCAAAGGTCAGAAGAGAGCATCAGAACCCCTGGAACTGGAGTTACAAATGGTTGTCAGCCACCATATGAGTGCTAGGAACTGAACCTGAGTCCTCTGTAAGAACAGCCAATGCTCTTAACCACTGAGCTATCTCCCCAGCCCCTGATCCCAATTCTTAACCAGTTCATACAGTGCTTTGTAAAAAAGTTGTGCCGGTTTATGTAATCTCTCCTATTGTTTGTTTGTTTGTCTTTTTGAAGCAGGGTCTCCCTGTAGCCCTGGCTGTCCTGGAACTCACTATGTAGACCAGGCTGGCCCTGGCATTATGGACAGTTTTTAGCTGTCATGTGGGTGCTGGGATTTGAACCTGGGTCTTCTGCAAGAACAGCCAGTGTTCTTAACCGCTGAGCCATCTCTCCAGTCCCTGTCTCCTATTGTTAAATATTAGTTGTTCTCATTTTTTTTTTATTTTTTTTTTAATTTTTATTTTATTTATTTTTTGTCTTTTTGAGACAGGGTCTCCCTGTAGCCCTAGCTGGTCTAGAACTCACTATGTAGACCAGGGTGGCCTTGAACTCACAGAGATCTATCTGCCTCTGCCTCCCAAATGCTGGGACTAAAAGTGTGCGCCACCAGGCCCAGCTTTTTTTCACTTTTACAGGTAACATCGCTTTAAACATCCTACCCACAGATCGTGTGTGTGTGTGTGTGTGTGTGTGTGTGTGTGTGTGTGTGTCCTTTGATTATATTTCTGAAAGTGAAATTCTGGCTAAAGGGTATAAACACTAAAAGGCACATGATGTAGCTGGATTTCTAGTCTTGCATGTCAGATTTGAAAAGAGAATTGTTTCTCTCTTCTCATGTTAAAATTTAGACTCAGCTATACTTGTCCTCATTTTTTTTTAGCTGTAGTAGACAAGATAGCTTTCCCCAAGGACCTTCTCCTGTGTGCACAGCAGGCCAAGGTTGTTGCTTTGCCTCTGTACCCGTAGTATGTACCGTACTACATATGACTTAGGATGTCCTCGGAACTTGAGAGTTACTGTTACCACTGATATTAGAAAAAGGCTCTCTCCAAGCCCTAGCTGTAGGTACTTGCCTGGTGATGCAGCTTGCTCTTTTTCTTGAACTGACACAATAAACTATGTTTCCCCTCTCCCAAGTGGGGACCCTCCAGGAAGAATTGTTTGACTAAACAAGGATTTTTGGTCATCAAAACCTCTCAGTGCCCCGTTCCTTGACCTTTAGATCTTGAAGCTATTCATTTAGCCCAACTGCAGTGTAAATATGTGATAAATTTGTAATCTGCATGAATATCCTTTTTATCTACTATGTTATTTACTCTGTCCTAGACTTGATAGGGAGGTGATCGGTATAAAAACGGAGATATGTCTGCTCTACAAAACTATAAAATCTACTTGGTAATAATTATCTAAGATATTAGCAAAAAATAGGAATAGTTCAAAATCACTGTATCTCAGTGATACCTCTCATTTAGTATGTGCCTGGGGAAAAGGCAGATTGGATTCTTGAAAATGGCTTCCCTTGGGAATATAATTATGACATTTTTGCAGTTTTTAAATTTTCTGTTGTGCATTCTCCTCTTTCCCTATTACATAAGAATTGGAATTCTTATATAATGTTTAGTTCTCATCCGTTGATGAGTAAAGAATGAATAAATGGGCTAGAACTATTTCCTTTTTCCTTGATTTTTGTTTGTTTTTGTTTTTTGAGACAGGTTCTCCTGTAGCCCCAGGGACCTGGGGCTGGCCTGGAACTGACAGTATAGACCAGGCCAGCCTCAATCTCACAGAGATCCACCTGCCTCTGCCTCCCAAGTGCTGGGATTAAAAGGCATGCACCACCACACCTGGCTATACTTGAATTTCTAAAAAATAGTTGTGTATTACCCTTGTAACCAAATAGAAATGAGTACGGTTAAAAAATCTTATAGGATAAAATAAACTACAGCATTATTGTACTAAGGAGACAGATTAGAGAAAGAGATCTTAGTGATATTTTGAGAATTGGGGCATCAAGGATGGAGGGATTTGTATTGGGTCTGGGATGGCTCAGAGATGTAAAAGGTGAAGAGTTGAGAGGACTTTCCAGGTATGAGAGGGGAATGAGAAGTCTAATGCTGTCTACCCAGGAGCTCGTAGGAAGATCACCCAGGCAGATGGACTTAATTAACCAGGTCTAGCAACCATGATTTTCTTGTCATAATTTCCCCATAAGTGGCAAGTCTTTGATCTGTAGTTACTTGCATATTTGCCACTGAGCAGAACTCCATTGTGAGCTTGGTGCCACTAGTGTCAGGGAGGGGGAAGGGTGCTCAAAGATTTTCTTGCTATCTGGGAGGTAATGGGACCACTGAAAAGTGACCAGTGTTGCATGTCAAGAGGAACTCCCAATTCTTGAATATTCTTTATTTCTAGAGTAATAGGCAGACATTATAAATGGTTAACTTGTAATTTAAAGATTTTATTTAGAAGTAACGACTGTTAAATTGTATATGGACAGTGATCCGGCTCCTGTACAAAGTACCTGATGTTTATGGCTTCCTGTCACCTCTCCCAGAGCTCTGCAAGGTCGTCTTCAATGCCACTTTATAAAGGAAAAAAAAAAGAACCTGAAGCTTTAAACCTGTGCCAGGATCACACATCCAGCAAGTGCTACAGCTAGATATTCTGCAAGGAATTCTGGGCACCACTTTTGTGGTTAGGTTTCTTTTTTAAAAAGTCAAAACTTGGTCACAATAAGCCTGCAGTTTGTCAGGATCTAAAAATAGCCCCCAGACTTAGGATCTAAAGCATCCCACTCTCAGCTGCCCCTTATTTTGTTCTCCTCCTTAGTGGGAGGAGTCATCACTGCCAGCTGGTAGAATGCTTTGTCATGAACAGTAGCAAGAGCCATTCCAGGTACCAGATAAAGATGGCTGGTGGTTGCTCCGAGCCCTGGAAGCTCCTGATTTTGGACTAGTGCTGAGCAAATTAGTAATACTTTCTCTGTACCTACACCAAATACTGTCTTCAGCTTTTCATTCATTCTACTCAGAATTTCAGTGAGCTACAGAAAGATTCCTTCGTGTTTGGGGTCTTTGGTGTTTGACCTTTATTGATTGAAAATTAATTGGGTGCCTTTCACTGTGTTTTTAATGGCCATAACACGAACCAGATTCTAGATACAGTGTAGTACCACTTCTGTGTAACACACTGTTCATGGTCATATGTACTTGTTATTCTTAGTTAATAGCTTCATTATACAAAGTCTAGAAAATAAATGTGAATAATTATGAAATTGTAAATAAAATCCCAACATCCAAGGGCTGGAACCCTGTTACATTTTTGTGAATTTTTTTTTTTTTTTTTTTTTTTTTTTTTTTTTAAAAAAAAAAAAAAAAAAAAAAAAAAAAAGAGGACGATAAATCTTTCACTGTGATATATCAAAATAA